>NW_015090842.1:6003190-6145855 GCF_001431845.1 Calidris pugnax | reverse complement strand
GGAGGAGGAGGAGGAGGAGGAGGAGGAGGAAGGCCCCAGGGCCATCACGATGGCTGTGTGCCGGAGCTCGGGCGGGTTTCCTTGGCAGCCACAAGCTCAGGGCGCTCACCATACCTAAGTGAAGATTTTGTCACCATGGCAACATTGATGTCATCGGCTCTGCGGCAGAGAGCGGCGTTAACCTCAAGTGCAACTTTTTTTTTTCTCCCCCCCCCCCATCTCCCTCCCCTTCCTTGGTTTGAGGTTTTTGTTTATTTCTTTGTTTATTTCTCTCAGGAGGTGACCCCGCCACCGGGGCCTGCAGCAGCATCTGTGGATGTCCACCAGCCCCAGCCCCCTCCTCCCATCATTTGGGGGTGGCAGGGAGCCCCACCTCTGGTAGTGATGGGATGGGGCAGTATTTTGCAAACCAAGCCATCAGGACCACGCTCTGCCCTGCACATGTCGACCCGTTTCCCCTGTCCTCATAAACCAACAGTATTTCCAAGGAAGATGGTTTGGAAGCTCCTGAAATGTAAAGGAGGTGACCAGGGAGAGGGTTTGCACCCGAGGAGATGCCTCACACCGACAGACCTGCTTCGGATGGCGCTTGCGGCTCCCACCGTGCAGAAACACAGCAGGCTTGCTGTCACACCATGTCACAGCAGAGCCACCACCACTCCGTTGCCCATCAGGAGGAGTCAGACGAAGCCCACCGAGGCAGAAATCCCACGTCCCACAACGCCCGACGTGAACATCCGATGGCCACACGCCAGCGTGGCGTCACCCCAGCACTAAACCAAAAAATCCTTCTTCAAAAAACAGCCAGCATGTCTTTTGAAGAAAAGACTCGTGAGGAAATGGGACCTGGCTTCTTCACCAGGCTGGAGGATGGAGGCACCGATCTCTGCCGGTTCCTGGGATGGATATTACCCCCTCAGACACGTCCTTGATTCCCCTGGAGCCTCCTTTAACTACCACGTATCAGGGCTACCACTGTTAACAGTGGACCATCGCTGAAGTCTGGGTCAGGCTGTTCCAGCCAAATATATTCTACGTGTTCCCAGTTCACTGCAACATTAAAATAAGCATTTCACCGAATGGACAGGGCAGGAGGAACATTGCAGCTGAGCCTGGCTCTCCCAGCTGCCCCCCAACACACGGCCCTTCTCCCCAGCCATGGGGAATCCTTGTTTTAGCTGTGGCTGGGATTCTTATGAAGGTTTGATTGATTTTTTTTATTACCAGACAAATCCTGCTTCTGCACTGGCTCCTCATGCAGAGAGAGCAGGATCTGCTCTTTTCCTTACCGGGAAGGAGATCTTGATGAGCCTCATCCACTCTGCTCCAGGCACATGGTCATGGGGATGCTCACCCAGCCCTGACGCCGCTCACCCCATCAGGGCTGGAGAAAGCGCCACGTGGAAGGGAGATGGCTGCTAAAACAGGGTCAGAGAACAACATAAAATCCTAGTTTTACAATAGACTAGTTTTACAATATTTTTTTTTCTCTTTATACATAACAACAATCAACCCAAACTTGCATCTTTCTAACACTATGATGCTTAAACCGAAATCCAAAGCGTTCCTGATAAATGTGTTCCTGCAGCCTTCAAGGTTCATGACTGCCTCCCAGTGCAGCAATAAATAACAAAACCTAGCCCCAAGATCTCGGAGCACCTGGCAAATGAGTCAGTAACATTAATTATCCTTAATGTCATCATAATTGGTAAAATATGGAAAGAAAAGTATCCCTAAGTCAAGGTTTCTGTATTTTAAATACAATGAGATGTACTGCATACCAAAGACGCTAGCAGCACTTTTATTTGAGACAGTCAGCAAGTTTCTGACCCCATAGTCAAAGAAAACTTTCCTTTCTGAAAAGAATTTCATGTAATTTAATACAAAGGCACCGATTTTACAGCAAAGGCATATGTAAGAATGGGAGATTCTGGGTGGGAGAGACTCTGCTAAGATTTAGAAGTATCTCAACTGTGAACAATTGAACTTCAAACGTATGCTGCATTCAAATGAAAGGATAAATGTTTTGATATTATATCCTAGCTGGAATAAAAATGAAGAAGAAACTGGTTACTATATCAACTGCCAGATCTGCAAAGCAAACTGGTTAATTCAGGTGCTGAGACCAATTCAATGCTAGTAACAAACTGAGCAGGAGCTGTGAGCTGCATTCTGGTACACAGAGCTTTGCTTGGATCTCTCTAGAGATTGGTAGGAAAAGGACACACATTTACATTGACAGTGTACATTGACCAGGTTCTTGCATGACCATTGGGGTCACTGAGATGTTTGTATGTATATTTATTAAAATCTGACAGAACCTACTTTGAAAATACAAATACATTGTGGGACTTGTTCTATCTGGTTGGTGAAAAGCATGCAAGTGAGATTACCTAAAAAAAACCAATAATAAAAAAAGCAGGTGCCAGGCTAGCAGGAAAAATACCTGCAGGTTTAATATGACTGGCAAAAAGGATATTCCAAGATCTGTTATTAATAAAAATGGCTTACCTCAAATATTTACTTAAGATGTCCCCCAGTCAATAGAAAAGAAAATGGAAAAAAACTGGATGATAACATCCACTTAAAACAAATATTTTGATGCATGTACTCCATTTAGTTGGAAAAAATCATTAAAAATTCAAGACACAGCAATATAGTTGACTGATGTGTTCTAATAGGTACAGCTGATCGGCTTTGCAGAGGCTGGGAGAGGTCAGCATTGCCTTCAGCGTGAGAACGATGGTAGCACCACGGTCCTACTGCTCATGGATGGGTAGAATGTGGAAAGGAGCTCTTTTCCAGACTAGAAACCCTTGTATGTGTGAGACAGGAGGCTGCTCCTGCTCCCAGCCATTAGGAGAGTGGACACCTGAGGGATGGGAACAGCCCCAGCTCCTGCTGGTGTCCAGAAGACAGCAGCCTTGGGCAGACTGGGCATCCAACCTTTGAACCTATCATCATTTCATACCTTTACTGCATTTAGGGATTGGTAGTCCAGAGTCCAGGTCCTACACTGATCTACCAGCAAGGTCCCTCTGCTTGCTCCAAAGACTTTCCTGCTCTATTTCCAGGAGGACTTTACCTGAACAGAGGCTTGACACTCTTTGGGAAGGATGAGGAGGGAAGAATATCACAGACAGTTCTTGAGCTCAGTGCTGAGGCTCCGCAGGGGTGGCCCTGACATGGTGACAAGGCCTGGCAAAGCCTGTTGATATGGTTTGCCTGCTTCAGAGCCATGCAGCCAACTGTCTGGAGATCAGCATAACCACAGACCTCAACAGGGCAGAGAGCAACCTGCAGATCTGCCCTGAGGACAGCCCAGATGCTCCACACCCACCCAGGTGCCATCATCTACCACATCTCCCCATGAGGTCCCACAACCAGCAGATAGCCTCAGGTCCTTATTGACAGGACCTATAGATAACCCCAGGCTCCACCTTGTGTGAAAGGACCGTATGAACATAACATACCAAGCTCTTACCTTGGTGAAAACACAACCAGACAACTCTTCAGGCCAGCAGCTGTTCCAGTACTCTCCCCTCCAAGCAAATCCACGCTTAATTGTCAGGATTTTAGGCATATACTTGACTCTCTGAGCAATGAACAAGCTGTAAGCAACCAGGTGGGAAACTGGAGGCAACTGGTACTTTGTGAGATTCATCTCTGCGTTTGGTCTTCTGAAACTCAAAACGTAGCTGTGAGCAGTGGAAGAAGCAACAGGGAGGCAGGACAGCTGCGTGGTTTTAATGAGAAAATTGCCCCTGAAGCACGGCAGTGCTGCAGCTTTGTGCTCTTTGGACTTGCATCAAAGCTCTGGCACTAGTTTGGGTTGAAAGCCAGAAGCTGCAGGTCAGACAAACCCCTGACATTCAGGGTCCCTGGGAAGCCGGGCTGCAGTAACCTCCCAGATGAAACTGGGCAGCTCTGTAACGGCTCAGTCACCAGCTCACATCATCATCAGCTCACATCATCATGGCATCACATCACCAGCGGCAGCTGAAGGTGGGCAGAAAGGCACAGGGAGGCAGGACAGCTGCGTGGTTTTAATGAGAAAATTGCCCCTGAAGCACGGCAGTGCTGCAGCTTTGTGCTCTTTGGACTTGCATCAAAGCTCTGGCACTAGTTTGGGTTGAAAGCCAGAAGCTGCAGGTCAGACAAACCCCTGACATTCAGGGTCCCTGGGAAGCCGGGCTGCAGTAACCTCCCAGATGAAACTGGGCAGCTCTGTAACGGCTCAGTCACTGGCTCACATCATCAGCGGCAGCTGAAAGGTGGGCAGAAAGGGATCCTTACCCAGGTGAAACCTCTCTACAAGCCCAGGAGTAGAGAAAACTCAGAAAAGCCTTTCCCGAGCGCAAGCCGAGTTACAGTGTCTCGTCCTACGCCATGTCCAATCCTTCCCTTTCGTACCCAAAAATCCCCAGCTGGACACAATCCTTGGAAATCTCTAAGCTCTGAAATCGCCGTGGGCTGGAGGCCAAAGGCACCTGCCCCCAGAGACTCCCAAAGGTGGGACAGGCTCAGGCACGGTGTTATTTAACACCACGCTGACCGTCTTCGAGCTCGCTCTGATTTTATTGTCCCGCTGCCATCGCAGGGACAAGGAGCATGTGGTGGGAGAGGGAGGGGAGGACAGAGGAGCTCTGTGTGGGCGGTTGGTGGCTGCAGAACCCACCCACTGTCACCAGTTCCCCCCAGGACAGAGCCTGGGGAGCAGCAAGGGAGGGGGTCACTGCCCACAGGAAGAAGAGAAGTGGTGTCCAACATCTGCCTCCTTCCTCAGGTAGTTTCTCAGCCCCTCATTCGATATCAGGGGAATATTTCTGGCTATTCAGGGTCCAGGAAGGCTCGTGAAGCCCCTGCCATTGCCAGGGGAGCATAGCCCATATATTTTCTCAGCCCCTCATTCGATATCAGGGGAATATTTCTGGCTATTCAGGGTCCAGGAAGGCTCGTGAAGCCCCTGCCATTGCCAGGGGAGCATAGCCCATATGCTGCAGGGACTGCTCAAGGGGGAAAGACTCCAAAAGCCTTGACAGCCCCAGCTCAGGGTGCCTTCTTCCAGTGGGGAACAATGTGAAGGGACAGTTTATTCTCTTTATCGAGGGTCACCCTGCAAACACTTCTTACCTTGGCTGGAGTCAGTACAAACGCTCGTCTTTCTGCATGTCCCAAAGCCTGTTTTGTGGAATAGGACAAAAAAAACAGGTAAAAATGAGAGCACAGGAACCAGGTAACAAAGGTGATGGAGGTGGCTCTCGGAACATCTGCAGTAATTGGTTTCAAGTGAGGCCAATTTCTTTAAAAGCTAAAGAAGTGAGAAGCAGCAGCCGAGTTCGATTGAAGGGGAGTTGTGAAGCTCCAGCTGGGTTTTCTGCTGGCCTCCAGCCCACGAGCCGGCGTGCTTTATCAAGGACAGCGAGCAGAACGCGAACGCAGCAGATCCTTCCATTTGGACACTGCCCTGAAATGCACCTTAATACACAGAAACCCCTTTCTCCAGCCTGGAAATGCCCCAGTGCTTCCAGTACTGCCTGCTCCAGGCAACCAGTGCAAACACAGCCCCACCAACACGACTCCGCCGACGGCCCCTGCAAGAACTCCTTGAGCCTGTGAACCTCTGGGAAGGGCGCAGAGAGAAACGGTCCTGGGGAGGGATGCAAGAACTGGATGTGCAGAGACTCGGCCATCTTCCTCCTTCTCCTTCCTCCTCCTCCTCAACCCTTCCAGGTGACGGTGCCTCGAAACCCGGTGCCTGGTGGAAAACGCCGTCGATGCTGGTGCTTTGGAAGGGGAGGAAAGGGGGAGCACAGAGCGAGCTGAGCTGGGAGAGCCCCGGCCCTTGGAGAGACCCTCCTGGGAATGCCGGGGTCCTCCGGCTCCGCTGGCGTCCCTGCACCTCCCACAGCATCCCCGCGGCGCCAAGAGCTTCCTTCACAGAAAACACGAAGCACGCAGCTAAAAGATATTCACTTACAGTTTATTTTTGCCTGAAATTATTTCACATCTCTTTGTACACAGCTACAGAACAGTAGTAGTAAACCATTGGTAAAAGCAACAGTGCTAAGGAAAATGTTGGCGTATTTTTTTCTTCCTTTTTTTTTTTTTTCATCTTTCTTCCCATACTGCATCCGCATACAGTTTGGGATTTGAAGGGGGAAAAAAAAACCTGGCACACTACATGAGTTAAGACTCAATTTCTGTTTCATTTAAAAAAAAAAAAAAAAAGAGAAAAAAAGAACATGATTTGGGTAAGGGTTGTCTACGTAGCAACAAAGTTTAAAAAAAACAAAACCCCAAAAAAAACAAAAACAAAAGCTTGGCTTCCATTGAATAAGATTAAATATATATATATTTATATATAAAAAATTACATTGGCTGTATGTGAAACTTTGAGGTGCTGAAGAATAAAATAAAGGTGTTAAACAGAGGAAAAACTTTTTATTTTTTTTTTGTTTGGTTTTTTTAAAATAAGCAGCTCTGTACAATGAAGGCTCATTATGAAAAAAAAAAAAAGTCAACCGCATAGTTATAAAAGAAACCACAATTTTAAAAAAATCATCTTCTAAGCAATTGTGGAATTTGAAAAATGTAGCAGTCACATTTACAGACAGGTCAGAGCTATCGGGTCAGCAACAACGCTATTTTTTCAGTCTCCCCAGAGGAACATGCAGAACGATGCGTGCACAGAACAGGTAGGGGGAGGGAGGGAGGGGAGGGCGGAGAAGAGGAGGGGGAAAGAAAAAAAAACAAACAACTAACCAGAAAAAGCTGATGCACAAAATGGAGGGAGAGCTTTTTAGAGCTTTTTTTTTCCTCTTTTTGAAATATCGGACGTAAACAGAAAACAACCGAGGCAACTTGTAAAATCTACAAGAGTTTTGCGAATACCCCCTTGGCAAAATAAACAATGCCTTTTCCCCATCTCCCACGTTTAAACCTGACATGGTTTAAAAGACTAAAGAAAGTTTTCAGACTTTGGAAGGAAATGTGATTTTTATTAATCCCTGCGGCCCCTTCCCCAACCACCTTCCCCCCTCCCCTTGATAGATATTTTCCTTCCTATTTGATAACGTTTGAGGCATTTTGAAATCAAAAAGACAACGCAATGAATGTCGTGACAGAGAGGGAGTATAATACAGTATATGCATTACTAGAAGGCAATTCTTCAAGGAGGACATTTCCTTTAAAAAAAAATAATAATAACAAGACAGCAAACTAGTTTATACAGTACTATACGCAAAAAAAGGGTAAAAGAATTAACAATTCATAAATAAAAGACAGGTCCCAGACCCGTTATTTGTGAACCATTTTCTTAAATAGGTGCATTATGTAAATCTTATGTACAACAAAATTACTTTGCATAACAACTGCAAGGACATGGGGAGGGAGGTGAAAATCATATCGGTTTTGGTTTTCTTCTCTTGAGATTTTTGAAAGTTTGATTTTTCTGGAGCAAAACTGGTGAAAGAGGAGTTCTGACTGGACGGATGCCAGCCAAAGAAAACCCAGTAATTAATGACGAATATGTTTTGGTTTTTTTTTCTCCACATGGCATAAAACACAAAGGCAAATAAAATCCACAAAGGTTTTTTTTTTTTTCCTCTTTATAATCTTCTTGCTGCTACAAAGTCTTCTTTTTTTGTTTTTGTTTTTTTTTTTTCTCCTTTTCAATTTAAATTATGTTGATTCTGAAATCACAAAGCTGAAAGAATTCTCTGGCTGGGTCCAGGCTTGCCCCGTCCCCCCCCGACACACACAACATCACTCCTCTACCCCACAACCACGACTCCTACCACCAAGTCCCAGCACTCACTGCTCTATAGGTATTAGCCAAAAGTTGGGTTTTTTTCCTGGTTTGTTGGTTGGTTTTGTTTTGTTTTTTCTCTGTTTGTTTTAAAAATCTTTTCCTTCTGGTGAGAAGCAAAAGAGAAGAGCGGGCGGCAGGGAGAGTTCACCAGGCTTCGGTGTAGCGGACGTCCACTTCTTTCAGATTGGGCAGTTTAGCCTGTGCAGGGGGGGACAGGAAAAAGGCCAGAATTAGTGACAGACGTTCAGTTCTCAAGAAACATGTTCCCATCAAAATCTGCACTGTCAAAGGACCGGGAGGACTGATCTATCGGCCACAAACGGGGAAGATGGGCCACGGCTCGACCCTGCAGAGGACAGGTCAGCAGTGAGCTGGAGCATTACAGGGGTTAATGAGGGAAGAGGATGCTGAGCCTTCACCGACACCCAGGACTAAGTCACACCTGCAGCAAAACCCACGCACCAGTGACCCGGGCCAGACCACAGCCTGAGCTTTGGTTTTTATACAAAAGCTTGGCAAAATTTATCAGACTCCAGCCGTGAAGGCAGTGGACTCAATCAGCGGCAGCCACATGTACTTTCCTCATCCTCCTCACCAAGCCATTGCTCCATTTTTCCCTCCATGTATTAAAAAAATTTGGAGAGTGTTAGCAAGTTTTGGTGTCTCTGTGGTCTCCTTTCCATAACTCCCCTGCATTTGGACATACTGTTCCTGAATTACCCTGCGCCAGGCAGACGGGAATGGGCTGTTCGCGCTGCTCCTACTTGCCGATCCCGTTTCCATGCTCTCTGACCATAATTGTATGGCTAATTCTCTCAAAACAAATAAACACGTTTAATTGGGCTAGGGCATAATTGAGGAGTTGGAAGTTTCTAGGAGTCATTATTAGCTCACTCCTTGATTTATATGCACGCGTATTTTGATAAGAGCTAGTCATAATCCTACAGACACTGCCAGCAAATAATTTTTTAGTTAGGCAATAATGACTTCAGTGGTGGGTGTTTATTTATTGTCTGGTTCAGCCTGCCTGGTACATATGTGGGTGTCTGTGTGTGTGTGCAAGTGTGTTTAGTGGGGTGGGGGCTGGAGCAGAGAGGAAATGTCATCACTGGCTTGTGCCCCAAAACGCTCTCACACACCAAGGGGAAAAGAAGGAAAGATTTGTATCAAAAAATACCTTCTTTGAAGCCTGAGCTGTTCTCAACAGACCTACAACCATGTGCCCCAGGGAAAGAAACTATTACCCTCCCTTTGAACACACACAGAGCGCTAAAAAAAAAATGGCCACCAAGATAAATCTCCATGAAAGAGGTGAGAGGGGAAAAAGTGACGCACGCCTGTTTTCTCAGCTTTTTTAATTCCCTGCAATCATCAGGACTTTGCTCGCAGCCCCTTTTGCTGTTTGCCCCAGCAAGTCACTTCCTCGTGCCGCTGCTAAGGACCGTTCATGCCACGCCAGAGCAGAGGGAACGCGATAGGAAAATCTGAGTTTCGGTCTGAAGTTGGTGGCAAAGGGGCTCAGAAGCAGGGGTAGGACTGGAGGAGCCTTTCAATAGACTCCATTTCAGAGCCCTGGGCCAAATACTGCATTGACCCCGATTGTCTGTAAATACAAGCGCCATTGTGTGAACCCATCTGCAAGCCAGCTGTTAATTCCAAGGACGACTTCTTCGCATATACAATTGTGACACAAGTTTTGAAAACTTGATCTTGAAAAATCCATGCGAGCAGCACTGCAACTGGGTCCCTGGGGGAGCCCTGGCTCCACAGCCAGAACCAAAGATACATGCCTTCAGTGATTTTTGAAAACAGAGCAGTTTCAGGACTCGCCTCAAGTTCGAAACTCAACCCAAGGTTGTGACCTTTTTGAATAAACCTGGCACAATCTAAGGTTTCAACAAACAAGAAAACATAATGTGGAGTTTCATCCTGAGGGCTTGGGTCTATAAGGTAAGACTTTGGGACATGTGACTCATGCAACACCAGAGTGAAGACAAAGTCCACGTGAAGTCATGAAAGCCAAGGCATCTTGGGCAGTCTTCCTCCAAAACCACCTGGGGCTGTTCCCCTCCCACAGCTACATTCTAGCTCTTTACACCATTTTGGCAAAGTGGTTGTCAATTCACAGTACAAATGGTGACACCAGACACCTTACCTGTCAAACTTCTGGTTAAAGCCCAGTTCCAGTCCAAGAGGTGTCAAGATAAACTTGCACCTTCCTCAATGCTGTTGATTCTCCCTTTGCATTCGGAGTCAAAGCTCCTTAATGCTGCTCACCCATGTTACTTTTGGTCCTGGCTAAACATGGCTTTGGAGGTCTGCATTACATTTTACCCATCCGTGTATCCTTATTTCAACCAATCTGCTCCTATTTATTAAAGCTGTACTACTGATAGCACTGGCAGATTCAGCTTCTGATCCCATCTCACACTTGTCCATTCAGCATATTAAAAGTTTCCCAAATGAGTCCATCAAAGCCAGCAGTCTCAGAACGCTGTTTTCAGTCATTTTCTCCCCAAAACAACCCGCTTTACCCTCTTCAGATGATTTTCACACTACCCACTCCCTGGGGCCAGTTCTCCCTGCCCTGGACTCTACCACCATGTACTTGCTAAACCCTCTTGGGCCAGACACTTCTCATCTTTAGTGGATGGAATTCAGAAATACCTTGAGATCTTCGTAGGTGTCTGCTGAAAGTTTGGTGCTGTTCATATTTAAACTACACAGGCTCTTCATGGCTGAAAGAGATAACACACAGATATTTATGATCGTGCTGCATTTTCTTAAAATATCAGGTTACAGTAGGCCAAAGCATAAACAAGCCATGACTATGTGCAGCACTCTCAGGAAAAAAAGCTGAATAGCGTAAAATATAGAAGTACAAATGGATAAACAGCTGTTTGGGCCCTCATCCAGGAAAAAGTCCCTATTTAGGAAGGGCCATTAAGCATATGCCGAAGTCCGCTGACTTCAAAGGAGTTCAGACAACTTCTCATAATCAGTTTCCTGCACATTATTCCGAACAGTGCCCGTTCTCAGCGCTCTGATGGTGCACGCAGGGGCCATGCTGATCCAGCAGCCCTCCCCCTGCCCTCCCTCCCCTCTCCTTTTCCATTTTAGGCTGCAGTACTTAGCAGAATAGTTTCCTAAGATGAGCCATCACTACTGGCCTGTCTGGCACGTCTGTGTAGGATCAAGCCTATTAAAGGAGCCCTTTAAACCTTTGAAAGAGCTTTATAGTAGGCTGTTGGATGCAGGAAAGGGTCTCATTTTGGCACACTGAGCAGTTCTCAGTGCACAGGGGAACCCTGAATGCTCCTTAGGTGGCCCCACTCTTCCTTGCCCTGTTTAAACTGAGAATAGCAGGAGTTTCACCTCCCCAAAAGAGAAGGAACAAAAAATGCCAGGGAGGGTAGGAAAGGTGCTGTGCAGGGTTGCTAAACCGAGCAGTAAGCTGCCACGTGGCTCTGCAATCTTCCCCTCCTGCACCACGAGGCCAGACTCCCACCCAGAGGGGACACCCACGGGAGGGCACGTGAAAAAAGCTGGGAAGTCCCAGGGCCACAGGTTACCACGTGTGATGGAGACAAGTGCCACCAGTGAAGTGAGGGACAAGAGGCAGAGTATTGTCTGGGACAACAAAGCCCACAGGAGGCCACCGAGTGTTGTCAGGCTCAGATCAGTGTCCTGCAGCTGAACAGGGCAGGGAGGAGGGAAGCATGAACCCAAAGACAACCATGATCTCTCCTAAATCTCTGTGGAAGCCAAGAAATCAATCTTCTGCCTGAACCCAGGTGAATTCCTCCGACCCCACACAATTCTCCCCCCCGTAGCTCATTTTGGTCACTTACAGCTGAGGGCCAGCAGCCCAGCATCCGTGACGGGAGTCTCGCACAGGTTGAGCACTTGCAGCATGGTGAGGTGTTCAGACAGGAGCCGCAGCCCCGCGTCTCCAAACTGTGGGGTGCAAGAGAAGTTCTTTTCAAACACTGCACCAACCCCAGGGGGAAGCACCTCGGTGCAAACGGGGCACAAGGAGGTTTGCAGACAAGCCCCCAGAGCCACGCTCAGATTGTTTCCAGCAAACTCAAAGGATGGGAGAGAAAGCAAATAACTTTTATCCCCATTTTGCAGACGGGGAACAGAAAAATGAAGTGACTTGTGCGCACGTAACCACAGGCCATCGTTCCATTCACTTGTCTTTGAAGTCTGGACTTTGTGCGAGAGAGCTCCCGCCCAGGCTACACAAGATGGTTACAGCAGTCTCAGCCAGTTCCCAACCACATCACAAAAAAAAAAAGCATAATGCAAGTGGTATTAATTAGCTATTTTGGTCTCAAGAACAATGTACTTTTGATTGGTAATTGTTCTATTGACCCACTTCGTTTCTGCTGTTTCTAAATTCCAGATTAATGGAAACCAGGATATCGCAAAATAAATAGAATCTGAACTTTCCTCTTTTTTTTTTTTTAAATAATTAAAAATATATACAAAAAGCAGCTTCTCTGTCCTGTGAAATCAAATTCATTTTGAGCAAGAAGCATCAAAGTTTTCAAATCCAAAAGTTACATCGTTAGGACAAATCTGAAGGAGATACAAGGCAGCCTTAAAACAAGCAAACAATCAGATTCTCCTTCATATTCCCCACACAAAAAGAGGAAATTTCTGGGATAGAAAAGTAGTCAGGAAAACAAAACAAGATATTTACATGACATTTGAGTGGAAAAAAATGCTGCTTTTTGTGGCTGCACTGAGAATAATCACATTTTCAGTGAGCACTACAAATAGGTGCTAACAGAAAATGGGGAAAACCTACTTAGTGGAGAACCTCAGAGACCAAAACCAGCAGGGATATGTAGAAGAAAAATTTAATTTTAAAAGCTCTTTCAATTAACAGCTGAATAATTTACTCAGTTAACTTGGCCTCTTTTTGCTAACAAAATAACCACATTCTCATTATAGTTTTCTTCTATTTTTTTCATTATTTGAGTTTCTCGCTATTGCTATTGTTTTTAAAGAAATTCTGGTTGATCTGCATTCAGGGCAATTCACTGCCTGCACTGCATAGGCTCTGTGTTTTGCTTGACCACATGAGCTGTACAGCATCATTTCTTTCATCCTAAATGGGTGAAAGCATAAGCACTTCTCAGATGAACAGCAGCATATGTATTGTAAAGTACACAGTATCAACAATGCCTAACTGGAACATTCAATCTAAGGTGGCAGCAACCCTTTTAAAATTAAAAAGAATAAAATTTTTAAAAAATGAAGAAAAAAATAAAAAGAAAAATCAGCCTCCAAGACGAGCTAGACCATAGAAAGGCTCTGTAAAAATAGCATGAGGACAAACTCATTCTAAGCAGGGCTCTTCACACACTCTTCTCGTGCTGACGTAATGTGAAATCTCAGAATTAGTCAGCATTGGTTCCTGCTCCGAGTTTCAGTCTGCAAAGCACTTACCTGAGTTGACCACAGGTTCAGCTGCTTGAGTGAAGGCAGTTTAATGAGGTGCTCAGCACAAGCACTCGTCACATTGGTAAAGGCCAGGCTGAGGTTTTCCAAATTTCCAAAAGATCCCGAGCTTAGCAAGCGGGCCAGGTCCGCATCCTGAAAGCAAACAACAGATTGATAAGGGAGATTACGGCCTCCTCAGCCTGCAATCATCTGCCGTGGTGTCACTGATACTGTTAACCAGCAAGAGTTGCACAATTACACCACTTGTTTACAGTAACAGAGAACCACAGAGAGAAGTTTCTGTTTGTTTGGCAAGCGGCTGGGCTCTTGTGGCAGCCTTGCTTCACACACCCTGGGAAAAACGTATCCAGACATTAGGACAAAAATCTTCTTTGCGTGTGTATCCTTAGGAGACACGAAGGCTTCAGTGTCAGCACAAACATCCAAGATGGATCTTTTAACTTAACGAAGATTTCACTGCAAGTTCTAGATCCAAACTGTGTACAGGACCATCACCTGGGCCCAGGGAAGTCAGTCTGGGTTTACAGCAGGCTTAACTGCAGCAGTGATGGGTCTCTTTCAGACCTTCCTGTCTAAGATCCAGAACTGGACACTGAAATCTGCTTCTTTAATGCAAAATTCTGTCCCCCAATCTACCATGAGATCCTACCAGCAGTTCCAAATCTGCGCACCAGTATAAATCTAACAATCAGATGCATGTACTGGTGTTGGAAACTGCTGCACAGACCCAAGAGCAGAAACATGACCTTACTCGTGTAAACTCCAGTTGTGTTGACAGAGCAAGGGGAATGGCTCCCCCGTCCACTGACCAAAACCACTGTGCCACATGGCAAACGTAAATCAAGTGTTTAAATATGGAAAGATAAAGCTTGTTTTTCTATTGACAGGATTTACTTACTGTGGATTTGGATGGCAGTGTTAACCTTGTGGGACCGCCTTTTCTTTGCTGTTAAGAGAGAAGATATTTTGGTCAAACAAGTTGCCATTCCGCATTTCAGACCAACTGAAGTACAGCGAGCTCTGCACTGGAGCAAACCCTGCTCCCATTTCAAAGCTCCCTGCCAGACCTTCCACCTCTTCCCTGCTTTTTCTGTGCTGACAGATTTTTTTCTGAGCGTGCTAGATGCTACCCAGGGGACATCCACTAACCGCAGCTAGTGGTCTTCGTGCCATGGGTCAGCATTTAGTCTGATCCAGCCTGTCGTTATTTGGTTACTTTCACTTTAAAGGAAACAGCCTTAAAATGCTGGACTAAGATAGCGAAGAGGGGGTTGAGACTGTGCAGCTGATAAAATAATTTGCTTGACTTCGAAAAAAGCATATATTTTTCTGGCTGGGAGCAGAGGTTAAGGAAGACAAATATAAATGTGAAAAAGGGAAGAAGAAGATTGTGGGTACGTTTGCACAGGTGAAGAAGTGCTAATGAGAGCTGATCTATCTTCAGTTTGTAGATCCTCTCTTTAAAATCAGGGAAAAAATCTTTTTCTTATAGGCCCTAGCTCCGAGAACTAACCCTAAAGACCATCTCGGTGAAATGTGACTATCAAAGCATTAGGAAATGCTGGCCAGCACTAGAGCCATTTGCTACTCATATGTCAAAAGGTGGCAGAATTTGACAAGCTGACTTGTAAGATCTTAAGACAGCAGGACTTCACCTTTCTTCTTTCACACCGATTCTACGCAGGTTATTGAATGTCATTCATAAACATAGTATGGGATTAGACACATCAGTAAATATCACACAGCATATATATTCACAGTAAAGTCCTCCAAATACTGCTCCCATCCTGTTGTTAACTGGGAATTTCACACCCTGCTTGTCTTTCTTTTGTACCTCCATTTCTGGAGGGTACAGAGCACAATGTGCAAGGGCGATACGGCGCGCAGGGCCACATACCAGCTCCTTCAACTCCCTCTGCCTGTCACACAGCTGTTCATACATTCTCTTTCCCACGTCTGTGCTTTCCAGGGTAGAGATGATCTGGAGCTGGGTGTCGTTGTTATCGATGATGTTGTATTCCAGCATCAAACATAAAATCTAGCAGCAGAAAGAAAGAAGAGCGGTCACTGCAGTGCTTACGTCCAATTTCTTCCAAATATCCTAATTGCACCGGGCATGCTAGTTTAAGTTACTGGGTTGGTTTTTAGAACATGCATTATGCAGGTTAGATTAGAGGACCTTAGCAACATTTACTGCCCTTCCAAAACAAGAAACCAATTTTTTATTTGTATAGAATGAACTCTAATCTCCAAAAGTCAGTCTATCTATCCTGTTTTCCATTAGTGCTCATTCCTTCTGGCTGAGAGGTGCAATTACTTCGCATCAGTCCCGGAAGATGGCCTTGTGCCACAGCCCTCTCCAGAACAGGTACGATCGATCCAGTATTTCCCAGGTACACCAGCTAGACTGCAGACTGGCAGCCCTGGGACATTACACATCGGCAGCAGAGCCAACCAGTTCCCTCACTGCTGGATTTTCCATCCCTAAGTGCTGTTTCTGTGCACACAGAACGCGTGTGAGGTGTCCCCAGACTATGAGGAGGGATGGGGAAAGGCCAGAGAGGCTCCGAGAGAAGATGATGCTGGGAGCTGTGGCCAGGACACTGGCCATCTCACAAGGAACACACCTGACTCACCCCTGGGCAAGGGTCTGCCAGGAGCAAGGCAGACACCAGAGGATGGTTCCAGTGGGTCACAGGGGCTCAGGATACAAGCCACCCCCACTCCATGCTGCCTTTCCTCTTCAGCTACACATCATGCCATTACAATTAAAATGCAAAGTTTTTACTCCCTCCATAATTTTAATTATTTTTAATGAAAAAAATCAAGTAACATTATATTCAAATTCATGCAGCACACTCTTTCATTTACTGGATTAAATTTGCATGCACAGATTTAAGTCAATGAAAAATTGTCACTCCTGCCACTTATTTAACCACCCTCCATTTCCATTTAAAATACATGATGACATTTATCAAGAAACTTCTCTAAAGAAACCCAGAAAAAAATATGTATAAACTATTAGTACAACAAAAATAACCAATCATAAGCACAAAAAAAATGTGTATTAATGGAAGTAAATAAGGCTTTGTAAATGCGCTTGTGCACTGCTCATTTTTCAGGTGACAAGACAAGAATCGAGCTTTTAATCATGGAAAAAACCTTGTGGTTCTGAATTCTGACCCCTCACCACAGCCTGTACCAGCATGGCCATTTATTTCCCACGTTAGCCTCTCCAACTGAATTACAGCAAACAATCTCTCCCTCCAAAAATTCTTGCACCTGCCTTTCATGTAATTCCCACTCACATTTGCTGAACAACAATATTTTGTTCACTTAAGAGAAACCTGACTGCCCGTTGCTGGCCTTTGATGCAGCACAAACCTGAACTCAGCCTCTTTAGCTGCACGAGATCTAATTCTGGGAAAGGTGGTGTGAAACCAAATCTGAACACTGCTCGTAAACATATATGATTACATATGCTTAGGGCTTACCTCTACCATCGTCTGGTTACCCCTCAAAGCCAGCAGCATGCAAGGTCCTAATTTATTTTCGGCCAGTGAAAGCAGGAACTTCTTTGTTTTATAGCAGGATCCCATTAAAATATGAACCTATTTGAGAAACAGAGTTAAAATTAGAGGTGTAAGCATAAGAAACACAGGTACCTCTGGAAGGGACATTGTTACACAGTCAAAGACATGTTAAGTATTTGCAACAAACCTAAAGAAAAGGAGGCCCTCATTAGGATTATGGTTGCAGTCTTTCAGCAGCTTTATTGCTGATTGGAAGTGACTTTCTGAAAAAGGTGCTGCCTAGTGAGATCTGAGGGAGCGGGTAGTTCTCCTCCATAGAGGAGCTCAGCTGACAGCCCAGAGGCCCCATATAGGCTCCCCAGGAAATATCAGAGCAGCTGTACAATTGCCCCCATCCCTAGTAACACGATGAACCCAGCCCCAGGGGAACCACCGGGGATTTTGCTTTCGCATCTGTTTGCAGTTGGGTTTCTCTGGAAATGCCAGCTGGTGAGCAAGGGCTGCGTGGGCTGGACGTCTAGGTAAAAGGCTGGCAATCTGAACACCAGCCTCAGCTAAGGGGTGGTGACAGACAAAAATCACCTGTACAGAACAAAGACAGGAGCTGACTGGGAAGGGAAGGAGTGCCTGAAGAAAATCCAGCAGTCCTGAGCCCTAAGTCAGAGATGACTTCATATGCTTTCATGCTTTTGGGTTGTTATCTTGCTTTCCCATTTTGCTCAGTTTTCCCCAAAAGGAAAGAGATGCTGAGAACACCACCCGAGTAAGACTCCTTCGAGTCCACTAGCTGACAAAAGGGCCCTGCAGGCTCTCTCCAAGCTCCAGAAAGCATCAGATGATATCACATAGTAACACCCATGGCAGAAACGCAAAGCCATTCGTACAAATCAAACATAGGAGTCCCTTCTCACAAAAGGGGTTGGCAATTTTCTTTTCCATTTAAAAGCCCTAGAGATTAGCTGCAGAGGATTTCAGGTTCCTAGCTGAAAGTCCCGTTTTATGGCCCGGATGGTTGATTCCCCAGCTTGCTGGCAAAGCACTGAGAATCTGTAGTTTCCAATGACTTGGAGCAGGAAGAGCTCCATTATGCAGACTCAACATCAGTACTGCTCTACCATAAGCATGTAAATATGTTCTGTGATCCCCTTGCTTCATGGTATTGCCTGGACAATGTTCAATACTGCTTAAAATCACGCCATGATGGGGTGAGTTCTGTGCAGAACATGTGCTACCATGCAATTCTTCTTCCTTGTGGCTTCAGTACCAGCAAGGCCCTTAGAAAAACATAACATCTTTTTTTTCCTTAAGTATCCATCAGCTCAGGTGGTCTTTAAAAACAGTAAACTTCAAGCAAGAAGGGATTTCATTTCATGCAGTTTTCATTATGCTTTTTTGGAGGTTTTCCTGAGCATCGGAAAATACTGACGCTAACAGTAATGTACGGTCCATCTTGGAACAGGATGTTTTTCAAACTTTACAGTTAGTCATTAGCAGCTCTTTAAGTATTTATCAACATCCTTGCAAAGGGCACAGAGTACTGCATATTAATGCATGTTAGCATTGTGCTTCCTCATGCACACCATCTCCTGGTGCTCATAAATATCTTGGACCACAAAAGCTCTTAGGAGTAATGATATAGTTCTGAGGAAATTTTGTTTTCAAACAGAAAAGGCAAAGAATCAGTGAAGAGGGATGAAAACTTTTGTGAGCAATCTTTGTCCATTATCTGTTTCAAAGGCATCTGATCCATCTGAATTTAAGTTAAGAATATACACAGACATGCATGTTCTTTATGTCCCAAAATGTTCACCATGTGGTAGATGCACAAGGTGGAGATCCTCCTGAAAGTCATTTCACTCCACACCCAACAGCCAACTTCAACAAATGTTTTTTCCCTTACCAGGAAAAGGAAGTAATATCTTTTCCATCTTGCTATATGGAGAACTAATACACAGTGAGACCTATGTGACTTGACCCAGGTTGCACAGGAAGACAGTGCCAGCACCAGCGATTAAATCCTGTTATTTTCTGTCTAGTCCTTCTAAGAGTTACAAAAGAAGTAACTGCAGGAAATGGAATGCTGGTTTCTAATTATACCTCCCCACAACAGTGTAAATGGCCAGAGAAACTGCTAACACATTTTTGTATCTCTCCATCCATCCATCCATCCTTTCATTAATTCAATGTTTCTGTTGTTTTTAAACAGAATGTTTTTACATTTATAGGGTAGCCTATAAATGAAAACTATAGGTGTGGATGTGCAGAACAGTCTGTCTCCCCTGTCTGCCAATATATCCATATTCTCTGAATTTTTTTATACAGACACACCGACACACATATTTATAAATACAAAAATACATACATACATATGCACACACATATACACATGCATGGCTTTGTGCATTACATTACCAGAGAAAAAGCACGCCAAAGTTCAAAAAGAGAAAGCTAACACGTTAACCAAATTGCAACTGAAAGGAAGTTCAACGGATTTGGTGATATAAAGATTTAGATTTCCTGGTGAATACTTCTGGTTTGCAGCACCATGGTTTTGGTAACTTTTTTGACAAAATCAAGTAAATCTTGTTATTGCCAGCTAGGCGTTAGCTACTTTACTGCAAAGAAGTTACTAAACTCACATTATTGCAAACACGTACCATACTGGCAAACAGCTCTCCATCATCATCACACGCCACTCCTCCAGGGCTGTAGAGCTGGAACCAGCCGTCTTTGCCAGCCCGCACACTCAGCAAACATGAGTGGACCTGCCAAGAAGTGAAGACATTGGGGAGGTTACAGTTCCTGCCAATAATCAACAGTGTCTCCCACACCAGGCCAAAAGAAGTAACTGCAAAACTAGGGGCTGCTGGAAATTTCATGGTTAATATTCCAATTTACAGAGCTGCAGGCAAATGTCCACTCACAGAGTCCATTTTTTCAGTATAAACAAGGAGGGAAGCTGTATCATCACTAATTGCATGGCCTTTTTCATTCCCTTTACACAAATCAAACACAAAATGTCTCTAATCTACAACAGCTCCTTTCACTCAGGGGAAAAAAAAAAAAACCAGCCACCAAAAAAAAAAAAAAAGAAGACTCAAATTTCCGAGCTTCTGCCATTTTCCCCCCATCCTCCCAGCATGTGTGTCTATACTTCTGATGTGATCTGCATACCAAATGCAGTGGCTGATGGCTTGCTCATTCCAATCATTAAAAATTCTTATTATTTTGCTGCCGTAATAAAACCTGACCTGAGGCAGGGTGAAGGAAGTCCACAAGGAAGATTCAACAGGGATCCATAAGACAGAAAGTTGCACAGATGAATTGGCATCAGTGAGCAACCATTAATCCACATTTGGCCCACTGCAGAGATGACTATATCTAGTCCCACAGTTCAACAGAAGAGTCATAATTAAGCTTGCTTTTTTTTGTTGTTTGTTTCTTTCAAGAGACAGATGTTCTATTTCAATTTTTGACGTGTGTGGGGCGGAGGTAAAGTCCACGCTCTTTCCCTTGGGCATGCAATACTAGTGACAGCTGAAATCCTGGTGCCATTTTAAGACAAGAAGATCTCTCTTATCTGACAAGGATGACTACTGCTCACAAAGGCTGAAACCATGAAAACCAGGAGTTCTGGGTAATGATGATGACGACACAGTCTCCTCACCCACAGTTTGGGGGAGCTTTCTTCCCTTTATGCCAGCACCAAAAATCAATGCAGATGAGAGGTTCCCTCTGACTCAGCCCAAGCTGATGATGTTGCAGAAGTCACATGTGCAGCTCTGAAGCTTTCAGCCACCATGAGGCTCCAGCTACGCACTCGTTCCAGTAACACACCTCCCGCCCCCTTTCTCCTGCTATTCATGAGAATTACGGTCATTTGCACACAATGTGACCAAAACGCAGCTAAATAAAACCTGTTATTTTGTAAGCTGTACGAATCCATGGATTTTGCTTCCCTTTTTTTTTGTACGGAAGATGAAAAGCTCTGAGAGAACCAACGGAGTAGGAAAATCTTGCTGGTTGCAGTTCACTGCGGAGCCAGGACATCAACTGATGCCAGACAAGGGGGTGACAACACGTGTTTATAGATAAGGCAACAAACCTTTCATAGTAAGATCATGTGCCCTGACTGGCCATTGCCCCTTAGAGGCTTCAGCACACCAAAACCACACCATGCTGTGAAACCAACTATTTAGGGAAAGACCTCCTGAACAAGTATACTTGCAATCCCTCCAATTAATACTCTGTGTAAACTGGCAATAAACTCACTTCTTGCCTCGGGTCTTCTGCAAATCTCTGAATCACGTATTTCAGCTCCCTGAAAAAAAAAAAGTTAAAAGGACAAGAATAAGCAGTTGCTGGTTGCAGTATTCTCACAAGTGTCACATTTCTCTTGAATTACACTTTACACCACATATATACATGCACTTTAGAGAGAAACAAGTTGAACTGCTTCTGCAGGAGGGAAATATGAGGTCTAAAACTGATTGCCAAGGACAGTGTATATGTACAATAGTCTAGAAAAGCTTTCAGAGATGTGCAGTGACAAACTGGTTTGTAAATTCTATCAGCATCCAGAGTCTTTAGTCCTTGGGCTCCTGCCGTCACAGTAAATTGCAAAGAAAACTACATCTTTTTATTGCTAACAGAACATGCTCACGGCCTCTCACAGATAAAAAAATTAGAGGCACAATATTGAATAATGCATCATTGCTATTATTGACTAGTACAAGTATTTTAAGTAATTACCCCCTTTAACAAAACAAACAAGGCCCCTGTTACAACACAACCCCTGTACACAACTTACTTTGTGAATTTCTCATGTGCAAGAGCTCTGAAATTTAAAACAGAAAACAGAAGAATATGAGGATTTGAGAGAAGGGAGATGGGGAAAAAAAACAAACCACAAAAACCAAATAACACTTTTCAATTCTTTCCAGCTAATAAAGTATTTGCTAAGCAACTGCAGCACACAAGACAAAAAGAGTAATCTTTCCAACAAAGATCAGGTAAAGCCTCCTTCCTTAATCTGGGGGAGGGGGAGGGAATGAAGGGGGGGAGGCAATGAAATCACTTGGAACAAATATTGTAGCTCTTCCTCAGTCCTGTCCTAGACAAGGCTCTGACTAATGTCAGTGGGAGCTGTGGGTCAGAAAAAAGTAAGTAAAAGACTTACAATACAGTTGTATAATTAAAAACAGACTTTTGGCTACCTCCAAGAGCCAGGTGAATTCTTTAATTGCAATGCAATTAAGGTACGGTCACAACTAATTAACATCATACATCAGTAAAGCAATTAATGGTCACTTTGTGAAGCTCCTTGCATCATGGTATGGTTTACACCTCCCCCAGGACTCACGTTAGACTTAGGTAAATGATGTCTCTGTTGCCTATCTCCAAGCTCTCGCTGTAGCCCAGGTAACCTGGCACGGAGGATTAGACCTCTCTGATTCAAGACATCAGGTCATTAGGGGATGTGATAAGCTAGCAAATTGTACAATTACAGGTTGTAATGTTTGTCTGTGGAGGTCTGCATTTTATAAACACTACTGTTCATTAATAGGTTTCTGAGGGAGCTTGGCTGATAACTTGTAAGGTAGCTTCTTCATTTAATGCAAAATACAAACAATGCGAGTCCCTGTGACGCCAGTAAAGCATCCTCCTTCACTAAATCTCTTATTTTACCCTCCTCCTCACCAGCTTTCCTTCCTTTCTTATCTGCCTGTCTCTAGTTAGCCATTCTTCTCCTCAGGATCACCTTAGAGAAATAGGGAAGATGAAGATGGGGAAGTCTTTGCATCCCTCTGCATCAGCCAGAATCAACTCTAGATTGTAAATCAATACGAGATACACAAAGCTCCTATTACTGTGGGGTTTTAGCTGACACTGTATTTCCTCATAAAACAACAGTAACAAGAATAACCCAGTAAATACTAAGACAGTGCAAACTTACTCCTTGGGAAACGGGATAGGTTGAAGCAAGCTGGCCAGTGCTGGTCTCCAGTCATCATAGTCTGACCTGAAAAATGAACATTTGATTAATAAGGTACCATGTACAGTATATGGTTTGCCAACTGTTAGTTCAAGGAGTCAAAAGCTTTTTCTTGCAGGCACCAACAACCCTTCTGTTCCACTGAGATACTCTTAAGATCTACAGTGACATTTCCCTTTCCATTTTCAGTGCATTCTCCACTGAGGCACAATAAATCTGGTATTTACAATGACCTCCAGAGAGGCCAGGCCTTCTTTATGTCAACTTAAAGACATTTGCTGTTTATGAAACCTGTTGACATTTAATCACTAAGTAATACTTTCATCTAAGCTGGTACAGCAATTACCAGCCCGTTGCTATTTACAGCTCTGCTCTGCATTTAATTGGAATTATATTTTTTTTTCTATAGGACATAAGCCCATTTGTAAAAACAGACACACACACGCCCCCCCGCCTCGAGTTTTGCCCTTGGCACAAAGGAACGGGTCACTCTGAATAGTACAAAGCTCTTAGCTTATGAGGGAAGAGTCAAAATTATTATTAAGAGTGAAAAGAGGACAGATGAGGATAATCACAGCTGAGAGCTCAGGCCAGTGGACCCTGTAAGAAGGGTCTCCTCTCTGTGGTGTTAGCACCACAGATCCCAGCTGATTAATTTTGGTTTTATCTCTGTTGTCAATACCCAGAACTGTCCTTCTATGAGGAGCCATCCATAAGGATGTGAACTGGATGAAGTGACCGTTTTCCTTTATAGCACACACTGGTCTAACCTGCAACATGTCATCTCAATCTACCTGCAAAATGCCAGCTGCTGGAGCACACGTGGTGAAGCAGGTAGGGCTTCTCATGTAGGGATGGTGCTTTACACACTGCCTCCCCTCTCCTTCAAATCATCTCAAGCATTTAGGGACTAGGTAGCACTAATCAACTGCTATACCATACCAATGCATTGCACAAAGGGTACAATCACTGTAAGATGGATGAAGTGAAGAACACAGAAGATAATTTGGAAAGTCAGCACCAAAACAGGGCACAGAACACACCAGCCACAGCCCAGATCCCAGCACTGCTTGCTAGGCCACTTACTCCAATTAACACCAATGAGTACATGCAGAACTAAGCGTTATAAACCTCACAGGGGATGAAACACCTTGGGATGGCTGTAGAAGACAATGTAGAAGATCTACCGTCTCCTCTTACTGCTGTTACCCTTTGGATTTCAGTTTTAAAAGTCAGATTATTGGCTGCAGCTTACTGCAAACTTGGCACAAAAGTATGGTGTTTCTTTAGGAAGGAACGAAGTGTAATGTTCTCAAATGGACAGTATCTACTGATAGCAATAGAAACAGACAACATATGCACAGGGAACTATTCCAAAATAATGCAATTTTTGCAAAGAGAAGGCTCTAGCCCAGAAAAATTGAAGATGGATGCATTTCCAAAAGTCTCATCCATTTTTTGAACACATAAAACAGTGATTTCCGTAACTAATAATACAGATGACGCTGCACAGTCCACAGAGGCACGTTCATAGACACAAAGAAAGCTTATGTGCCTGAGCAGTAGTCCTAAGAAGCAACATGCAGAGAAATTTTAATTGAAGGGATGATAATGATGTAAAAATCAACCAGGGAGTCAGTTATCACTTGCCCAAGAACAACACGAGTTCAGGTTACAAAAAAAAATATCGACCACCTCATGCAAGTAACCAGCCCACAAGAACAACGATGATCTGATAGCAGCAGATGAATGCCATACCAACCCACTGTGGGATGGGTTAGTAGCTCTTCTTCCATACTGCTGTGCAGGAGTCCCAGGTTCAATACAAACACGTTTCTTCCCCATGGTAGGTGCAACCTACTAAACTCCTATCATTTTTAGGCAACTTCAGCAAGTAGTCCTGACTTTTTCCATGGGTGCATTACCAGATAACCCAGTCATTTCCTGAAATCCCTCTACCAAGAGGCCAAGAACCACAACATCGTGTTGAGTTCAGGGAGATGCCTTCTCCCTCACCTGCAGTTGTTAAACACCCATAAGAGCACTTTGGTACAAGGCTGAGGCTTAAAGGCAGGCAATTCAGCACAGAGGTGCCACTGATCAGGCAACAATCTCAGTGCTGGTCCTCTTCAAAACACCGAACAAATAACATTTGAGAGTCTTGGCTATGTTTGCTAATACATACAACTTCTTTATTTTCTTCTTGTCATCTTTAGCACTTGAGGCACGAAGGACAGTGCATGTGAAGCTAACACATGGACCTCAGTGCCAGTGCTTGGGTACTCAGAGAGCTGACAAGTCTAATATGCAGTGGGTTTTTTTATACATACCCTTTGGAAATTCCTACTAAACCAGTAGCTGATTTTACTCTAAAAAAAGGCAAATTTTTATTGCTCAATGCAACCAACTTTAAGAGCAGATTTCTGAGCAGAAGAGACCCAAAAGCCAACAGGCTGAGTTAGGAAATTCAAAGGTGTTTCACATCACAGGAGATAACAGCACCTACAAATCTTTCCTAACAGAAGCTTAAAAGGCTGAGACTCACTTGGAGGCTTAGTTTCCGTGACATCTCAGGTTATGTGTTACACCACTCAAATTCTTCCTTGAGCAATCGGGAGAGTTGAGATTAGTAATAATGTGAACCAATCAATTTTTCATGGCTGATCTTCAAGGGAAATTGCAAGAGGAAGAAAAAAGCTGCTTTGTAATAGACTAAGACCGAATGAAACACTGCAGACAGAATTGGACAGAATTACTCTTTTCTTGAAACTGGGAGTTACGTATGGCATCCATTTGCAGAGCAGCTCTGCGAGAGGGGAGTGAAAATAAATCAGAGCCTGTTTTCCTGGGAGGAGAAGAAAGAAAGAAAAGCTATAGAGTTTGGTCACGTGAGTGGGACCTGAACAGAAAATCTACACAACCTGTAATCCCTTCAATCTGAGCTAGGAAACATGAAACAAACATAGCACAAGAATAAAACTAAACTACTTATTAAAAGCCTACGGTGTTTCTCCTCCTCCCACCTATTCCCTTTTCAAAAAACATTTTCTTTCTGTCTGTGCTCATCTCATCTGTGCTCTTCTTTCATTTCAGACAGTTGCCTTTCTTTTTTTTTTTTTTTTTTCGGTCCATTCAAAGCTCTTACACAAGACAGAAGTGTTTGAAGCAGGGAAAGAAAGGGAGATAGATTAGCTCTGGCTGCAGTTAACAACCACCGAGATGAGCCAGACAAAGAGGCCGTGCCAGGAGGAGGAGGGAGCACAGAGCTGCAGGGAGGACTCAGGAGAGCACCAGTGACAAACTCCCTTTGGAGCTCTTCAAAGGGTGTTGGGCTGAACGCTCAGCACACAGCTCAAATCCCAGGACTGGCCTTATAAAAGCAGAGGGGGAGAAAGGCTCCTTGATGTATTCCCTGGCACTGATTTTTGCAGGATTTGCAATTTTAGGTGAGTAGCGGAGCGGTCAACCCGCAGCCCCATCTCTGGGTTCCTGGGAAACACGGGCCAGGCTGGAGGTCAGGGTGCCAAGCAGGAGAAGGCTGTCACAGCAGTCACCTGCTACTGCACACAGCTTTACTTACCCAGAAACCTTGTTTCAGGGGACTGGCCAGAGCACTGGGCAACCATAATAATTAAATAATCCCTGCCTGCAGTGACTTTGCCTCCGGGCCATCGCCGCTATTGGCCTGCCAACATAATACATTTTCCTTCCCCGGGATCACCTTTCACCAAAATGAAAACCTGCCCATATGTCATGTGCGGCACAAACAATCCAAAACATATTAGCAGCCCAGGGCAACCCTGATAAACATGACATAAGAGAATCCACTGGGGATATTCAGAGCATGCCACTGACCTATTGGGGAATGCGGAGAAGGCAGGGGAAGCTCCAGTGGGCGCTTGCGTTTGGAAAGCTGTCGGTCTTATCCCAAGAGTCAGCAAGCCCCAAGTCCTCTGTTTTTAGAGGATAATGGAAAGACAAGGAGAAACTACTTGCAAGCAACTGGTTTCTCCAAAGTGAGCAGCTTGACGAGATCAAAAAAATCTTTTAAGTCACTCCTCTGTTATCAGAGAAGATGACCAAGCCCCCCAGATGCATACCTTATCCCTTCTCTCCCTGGCTCTAGGTCTAGCTCCTCTGAATTGTATGACACAAGGTTTAGCTCAGGGCTCCAGGGCAGGCTGAGAAAAAGCCCCATCAGAACCCTCTGTCACACATGGCACAAACCTGTTATCTGCAAAACAACGAGGTGTCTTTTTGCGTTCAGCCTTCTTTTGAGCCGGGCTTGTTTGTTTTTTCAAAAGAAGAAAATTTAGCACCACTGAAAGGCCCCAGAAAGGTCCTGCTCTGCCTCCCCTCCACTGCTCACACTTGGCTCGGTAGCATCAGGCACCAGCAATGCCAGTTTGCCCCAGTCACACAGCCCCCAGCAAGGGGTACAAGTGTCTGGGCATCTGGAAGGACCCTTGCTACTACAGCCAGCTATGGAAACAAAAAAATAACACAAAGGGTGACAGCTTACGATACACCATCATCACAGCCACAGCCTCCCTGCTAGGCATCTGTTCTTGCAGCCAGTTTAGTTTGCTATTTGCTGATGCAGATTTCACTAGGGGCACGGTTTAAGCGCTCCCCCCACACGCTGGGTGCTGCCAGGGGAAGCAGGGGGGTCCTTCAGCTGACACGCAGACTTAGAAGTTATCCAGTCCAAGGAGGAGGACACACGGCCCCTTTCACAGCACATTTCTCCAGCCGCAGCGGTGCTGCTCAAGCACGAGTTTGGCAGAACAAGAAATCCTGCAACGCATGGAAACATTAACATGCGAGTAGGAGCTGGACAAGACTAAGCGGCTCTCAGGGCCTGCAATTTAATACGATGAACAGAAAGATTTCAATTAATTTACTGCATTTTCTACGCACCAGTTTAAGACTCGCAGCATTCAGGAGGCTCTGACTGGCATCAGTAGCACTATCAGAGTCCAGAACGCATTAGAGAATATTGACACAGAAGTTTGATCCACTTTTGAGTGCAGGACAAAAATACCATGTTCCACTAGAGACTGTGTCTCCTTTAAAATCTGCCCAGACTGTGGGTCATCTGCCAACATCTTTAAAACTATGATTTTCTGTTTTCTTTTAGTAAGAAATAGTTGCGTTCTGTTACTCAACTACATTAGAAAAAAGGGTAAAAGACATTCCTGGTGCTATGATAACAGCCACACGGATGACCTTTTTAATCTGCACACTTAACCTTCTGTACAAAAAGCAAGGTATTACAGTGATTATTAAATAATTGCTGCTACATTTTTATATTAGAAGTGCTTTTTTCCCCCCCAAAAAATTAAGTATTGTGTAGGAGTTAGATGAACAATAAAATGTCCTCTGCTGAAAATACAGTTAAGAATTCTTATTTGCTAGACTTTCAATAATTAAAATCTGCCTAAATAAATTACTCCCTGCTGCCCTAAGTTAATTATGTAAAAGAGATATCATTTGTTGGTGACTCTCCTGTTTTGATGATGATATTGAGTCAGACACCTAAAAGAACAATTAAATTCAATGCTAAGCAACTTATTTATGTTTGGCTTACCACTGTTATTAATAAGAACATTATTTTAGTGACTGCCTGCTGAGAGCTCAGCTCCTGGATAGCAGTTGTTTTATAATTAATGTTTTCTTCCTACTGGCATGTTCTTCAACTATCTTCCTTCATATTCTCAGTTTTTCAAAGTACAGTTAATAGTATTTAGTTTATCAGAAAGCCTGCGTTCAAGACAAATTTGAGCATGCAAGGAATCAGCATTGCAACAGCATCATCTTGCATTTTTGTTAATAACTAATAGCCTTTCCATGATGATTTTCCATAAGTAGTTTCAGAGTTTAAAAAAAAAAATAATTCAAAAATCTTTACCTATATTTTACGGATGAGGAAACTGAGGCACAAAAAGAAGCAACTTAATCTAAAACCTCCTAGTAAGCCAGTGGCAGAATCAGGAGCAGAACTTATTTCTGCATTAATCCTTTCAGCTCTGAAAAAAAATCAAGGGATGAATAGGAACGGAAGGGAACCCAAGTCAGTGGAGCTACAATATATACCAGCCATGGCTCTGCCTTAGAAATTGTTCTATATTCTCACAGGTTGTGATTTCTCAAGCAGGGTGTGGATTCTGGCAAGGCAATCTGAGGAGAGTTGCACCAATTCTGTAGTATCACTGGTCCTTCACTACACACATCCTGGGGGGTTTCACCCTTCAGAATCACCATTGTACAAGCTGAAAAAGTGCATAAACCTGCTCCACACCAGTAACCTGTACAACAGGTTAACAACAGGCAATCGCTAACAATAGGTGACAACAAGAACAGATTCCCATTTTCACTGTTGCTACTGAAGAGCACAGTTTTTAAAAAGACAGCAAACGCATCAAAAAAAAGGCATTATTTTAAGGTATGGAATGAAATCAGAGCTCTTTGTGTAGGAAATTATATGGGAGTTGAGACCTGGCATATCAAATATTTCAAATGTGGAGACTGTGAGGAAGAACGTGTCCATTCGTGAATCTGTTTATACGTGTGTGTCAGCTGCATGATGAAACCAAAACCGTCAATGCTTAGTGAGTCAGCATCCAAGGCAGCATCAGGACCCAGAGAGTTCATAGTGTTTATGGAAAACATCTAGAGTCAAGGGGATGGGAATAAATACACCATGTGTCTAATGTAGCTCCTGTGTGCGTGAACACTTAAAAGCCACCAGATGAAGCAAAGTCAGACGCTGTGCTTTTCAATGCAAACATTTCTAAAGGCAGATGAGGCTAAGCCAGGAAGGAAATAAAATTAGCCTTCAGCAACTTCCTGCTCAAGAATCCAATGGGAACAGTATCTTGGATTCACTTGCCCTGCCTCCAGTTCCGAGCATCTGCTTACGTATGCAGATGCCTGCAAATATTTCACTCTGCAGTGAGTGAAAGAATTATGTTGACAACTGGTACTAAGTATATTCAAATAGATAAAAATGTGGGACAAAACTTTCACAAAATCCTCTATCAACAGCAGTTGGACTTCATTTAATCCATTGAGAGTGTACCCTAGATTGCAGTTGGACTTCATTTAATCCATTGAGAGTATATGCCTAGACCTGCATTTGACTTCAGTGTAGCCACATGCTCATGGTTTACAGCAGAGTCCAAATTCCACCCACCAGGTCTTGTATTCTAAACAACTCAAATACTACTTCATTTAGCCTTACATTGTTTAAAAATAATTAATATAGAAATATAACAATTTGCCCAAAGACATACAGCAACTCCGTAGCAGAGTTGGCTGACAAAGTGAATAAAGTTGTCTATTACAAGCTTCCAATCTGCAGTCCACCTTTTGTGTTACTCCTTTTCATTTATTTATTCAGGAGAAAAACAAGCTTTTCCTGAAGAACCTTTTATTTTTTATTTTTCTTGAAGATATTCAGAGGATTTGCCTCCTAGGAAACCACAGAGCCATCATTTTGTAAATGCTATTTGAGCATTCGTTCACGAATACAGGTCCACTGTACCAAACCAACTGGTTGACAAATGGAGGCTCCAGTGAAAGACAAGTAAATCTGGACAAGTCATAAAACTTCTACAAACATGTTGAAGGGAGAACAGCTAAGTGAAAGACAGTGACCTCATCCAACTCCTGCTGAAGCCAGGGGAGCAGTGCTGCCTGTCCCTGCACAGGCACTGAGCCTAGCACAGACCTGTCTTTTCTAGCTCTGTCTCGGGCAATCCCCAGAGCCCTGTTGGAGACAAATGGCTTTTTTTTTTTTTTTTTTGGTGGGCAAGAACAAAACAGAAACCACTGGCAACAACATCCCATCTTCTGTAATATGCCTAAGGCTCACTGTACAAATAAGCTTTCCGTTTTCATCTTCCTAGTGCTATTTTTAGAACATATTGGCAGTGCCAGATGTCTCTTTCAAAGGCTGGACTCTCTAGAGCTGGGCTTAGATTTATAACCATGTGCTTGCTGGCCACAGATGTTGAAGATGACAGGCCTGTGGGAAAAGCCCCCCCATTGTTCAAATGACACTGTTCAAAAAGCTGTTTAAAACAGTTACTCACAGCATCTTGAGTATTTCAACGTAACAGCCAAGGATCCTGTCTGCCTGGGCGCTCAGCTCAATGCTCATGGTGCTGCAGGTTGGACTGACCATCAAGCAGTCAATCAGGTTGGGCTCGCTATCATTGCCCACGTTGGCTGTCATCTTCTGATTAGCTGTGTTGTTGCGCTCCACTTCGACGTGGATCTCATTCGAAGTGACAATAACTGGTTTGAGACGGGATTCAGTCAAGGTGGCCTCTTGAGAGACCAGGTCAGGGCTCGTGTGAAGAAGGCGGAGGGGGAGATTAGGCTTTCGGTCACACTGCTGCTGGCAGCCATTCCGAATTTCCTTCAGGCTGGGTGAATTGTCTCGACTGAATTTTAAAAATAAACAAATAATTTCAATAGACCGACATAACAGCAGAGAGCAGGAGACAGAGTGCAACACTGAGAAGCCAAGATCTTTTGCAATTTCCCACAGCATTTCACCCCAGCCCACCGGATTGCTTTCTTCTGTGTAATCAGATTACTGAAATCAATTAAAAACATTAAAAGGCTCCAACAGGACTGTTCTGCAGCCCCTCTTCTACAAAGATTTGAGCTTTTTATTACTCTAATTGACGTGCCAGTTTAGTAGAAAGGTGAACTTTCCCATCCAAGTTGTGCAAAGCTGTAACAGAATCCATGCCCAAGTATGTATCTGGCTACAGTACATGCCCAGACATTTGTCTGCAGCCCTCGCGTCTGGAATTTTTGTTGGACACTAAGCAGCCCCTGTCCGTGCTCTACCATGAGGAAAGGCAGATAGGCATAAACAAACAGGAAACACAGCAGAGGGGAACCCTCAGTGTCTACTGGAAACTGGCTCGTGTGTCCAGAACCGCGGCATCTATTTTACGGTAAGTCAGGAATCAGATTTTCCACAATAATGGAAACAGCATTGTGAAACCAGCTCAGGTTCAAAGCTGTAGATACACAGGGATTTACACGCAACCCCTTCTTCAAGATCTCACCCTGCTCTTTGCTCTCGGTGTAACACACACTTCATGTGCCAGAAAGGGAGCAAACCCAACACCGCTCTGGGTAGTGCTTAATTCCCATTGTGGAGCACTCTCATCTTCTGCCGGCCTAAAAAAGGCTGGTTACAGCTGCAGTCTGCCTTAGAGGAGTATCTCAACAGCGTCCAAGATCAGCGTGCAGCTGACTGTTGAACTCCATCCTGGAAGTGACTGCAGCTTGCAATACTTCTGTATTGGGAACTGCCGAGCTCCTCGCACTGCCCCATTTTCAGGCATGGGAACCAGAGATGTGCAAGAAGAGATGGCCAAGCTCACTGCCCCAAAACACGCCACAGTGAGTTCAAACAAGTGAAGGTTCAGCATCCTTCAGGTTCTCAAGCACACAGAGTGTAATAAATATAATCACATATCCACAGAAACATGCATGTGATTGACCAGAACTCCCACGTGCAACGCTGGCAAGGAGCGGAGTGAGAACGAAGACACGCTCTTGCATACCCACTCTACAGATGCCATGTAACATGGGGTCAGCAGGGAATTCATACTGACCTGTTGATAAATTCCTCGTAACACGAATAAATGGCTGCTAAGCAGACAGCTACAAGATTTGGCAGGACCCTGGGATGGGGGCATTGTCCAGTTGGACCATGCATGCTGAAAAACAAACACCAAGATGACATCATTGTGAGGAAGATTTCTGTGGGCAAAAACAGTCAGAGAAAACGGGGTGCCAGAACTGGATGGACAGCCTTGGGGAATCTTCAGAAGGGCCATAAAAGAGAGTTATTTTAACCCTGTAAATCCCACAAAATGGCCCTAATTATGAACAAGGTTAAACTGCGCTGTCAGTTTATTTGATGTGGCATCTCTACAGCCCTCCCAAAATCTCCTACATGACTGAGTATTATGTGGTCTAAAGTTAGTGAGAATCTCTCTGGGGAGGCTCTGAGTCTAAATGTATAGAAAGAACATACACACAGCAAAGTCCATTTGCTTCCAGTGTGTAACTAGACAGAAAACCCTAGCCACAATTAAGAATTAGTTTTAAAAAAAGAAGAAGAAAAAAAGGCAGGGGAAGACTTCAGCAACATTGCCTTACGGGCTCTTCTAATTTATTTGCTGTTTGCCAGTACCTAAAAGCACCAGCTCCTCTTAACAGGCAGTGAAGAGATGAGCAGGGCTGAGAGAAGTAACATGGCAAAGCATGTACACAGGACTGGAAATGTGCCATAAATAAAATGCAACTAACCTATGAATAAACTTCTTCACCACCTCCATTCCAGCATTCAGCTCATTCAAAGCCAGAATATACTCCTGAGTAAACAGCCGCAACCGAGGGCACTTCCCAAAATCCTGTCCAAAAAGGAGAGACTTGGTGAAGATGGTGAAACATGTCTGCAATGTACGTCAAAACTGTGGGTTTTCAAAAGAAATCAACTCAAACACCAACTAAATTCATTTTGTTATTATGCTGACAGCTTCAAGAGCACAGTATCACTGCATATTGAAGTAATGTTCTTCCTGCTAATAATGACATGCTTTCCACTTTTGCTTTTTCCCCCCGTACCTACCTTGAAATAAAAGATGCGTTTAATGAAAAAAAAAAAAAAAAAGAAATCCTACCTACACTTACATTTCTTTTTTTACTTCCATGTTAGACATCATATCTATTCTGGTTTTAGAGAAAATCTTTTTGACATGCGATCGGTAAGTGATCCAGTATAAAACCAGAGATCAGCTCTTTCTCCAGGGATTTTACTCCGGCTATGATGTGAATCTGACAGGTGAGCTCAACAGTCCCTTTCTTTGAATCCTTCAGTCAGAAAGGCACCTGCTAACCAAAATCCTGCATGTCCTCACAGCATCAGCTATTTTTAGATGTGAAAGGAGTAAAATATGCTCTCTGGTGCTTGTTATTCCACAGTACGTTTCTTCACATTTACGCAGGTGTAACCTTATTACACAGGTGTTGTAGAACTACAAAGCTCAATTTCCAAGAGGTGATCAAGGCCCTCTGAGGACAAACCAGCCCTCCCAGTTATCCCCCGAGCAGCTGGCTGTGGAACAAGAGTCATTCTGAAAAATAAATGGCAACTGAAGTTTTAAAGAAATCATAGAATGGTTCAGGTTGGAAGGGACCTTAAAGACCATCCAGTTCCAACCCCCTGCCCTGGGCAGGGACACCTCCCACTAGGGAGACCAGGTTGCTCAAAGGCCCATCCAGCCTGCCACAAGTGGTAATGAACTGGTAGTCTGTAAAAGGAAAAATACACTCCCAAAGCACTGAAATCTTCAATTATTTATATTGGTTTCAGGCACTTCTATAGCACAACTTATATTAATGTCTCGTATGTTTTACAGCTAGAGAAAATCACCAAAAATACGAATACAAGCCTAGGCAGAACAATATCTGCTTCAAGTCTGTGTCACTATTTCATAGTACTGAATGGCTACCCAATAACTTCATCCAGCAAAGGGACTGTGGGTGATTCCACAGTTGGTATTACAATTAAAAACGTTAAACTTCTAACAACTTCTCTCGGCAGGTGCAAATATGCTTGGTTCAAGGGTATGAGACCATGTATGCTTCGTATACTGTTTGGTGACATTTAATTTCATGAACATTCCTTGAAAGTTAACTTTTGCAGTTGCAATTTGTTTATTAATTTTTTCTACTTATGTAGATGTCCTAACTGAAACTAGAATGAAAGTCCAAGAGATCATAAAGAGCATGTCATTGCTGACTGCTCTAAAATAAAATACCTCTCTAAATACAGTATGATGTCCTGTCACCGTATCAGGCACAGAACAATACACGCAATCAATATTGTTTGCTCCTGAAAAACCCCAAACAACAGTGCTTATACTCAAACATTTGGGCTGAGCCTACGAACAGCTGAAATCCAAAGGTACTGAGAGGTTGCTGAGCACTCCCCAAACAACTCAGCACACAATAGTCTCTGGTCCTGCACTTAACCTGTAGCATCAGCAAGACAAAAAGCTATCTTTGCCCTGAGGAAATTTAACATGATAGATAAATGAAGCACTCTTTCCCCATTTTATAGGTGCAAAACTGTGGAACAAACCTTGTTGTGAACATATCAAAGACCACAGAGGGAATGGTGGGACCAAAAGGTGGGAACAGACAGCTGGGTCTCCTGCTCGAGGCACACTGAATTGCACGAGGCCTCCTAAGGTTATGAATTTTACTGCCAACGCCACTGTCCCCCTAAAGGATAACTTTATTTACATGCACACACACACATTCTCTAAAAGACTATTCAGTACAGAAGTCCCTGGAGAGCAGTAAAGTGCCCAAATCCACTCCAATTAATATATGACACCGTAAATTCTCTGACTACACACTGCGGTACAGACATGTTGATTTTCAATCTGCAAATGTTAAGTATGGTAAATATACCCAATTCTCTGAAGCTAACCAAATACAAGCATTACACTATGCATTTAGATTTTATTTGAGACCCCTCAAGAGCTCTGGATGCTTTAAAAAAATCAGACCGGAATCCAAGAATAACATTTACAGAATATTTCACTGAACACTACAGAATATTCAAAAATGTTTACATGTCTGCAGAGTGCAGGCACAGAGCCAGGAATATGACCTTTTTGCAATCTTGGGCTTTCTACCTTGTTCTGTAAACTCAAGGAGTTAAATAATAATACTGTTGTGAAATTAAGAAATATGAACTGTTTTCTACCAGGTTCATGCCGTACACAGCAGGACACTGGGTGGTCTCTAAAATTATATCAGTTAGTGAAAATAAGTTGATTGTGTAGTTACAGAGGTATGAGACCCATCCTTGAGATCCCGAACAAGTCAACCGTCTTAAATATTTTATTTCTTTTATTTGTTCCACTGCCACAGCGTTATAAAGTAAAATTTCTTTATGTAACTTAAAAACCGTGGCAGGAAACTTAATACACCACAAAGGATGGAGGGCTCATAAACACCCAGACCTCTCTCAGGAAAGGAATATGGATTGTGTAAGAGTATCTTCAGAGTCAGGGAGCGAGGGGGAGGAATCTGGTACATGGAGTGGAGAAAGCAAAATTGGCAGGGCAGTCTCCTAGCATTTATTTCAATCACTAGCAAAGAATCGATCAGCAATGAGAAGAGAGAAAGTAGCCTGGATGAAAACAATCATAAAACAACAGAGTATCCAACTCCTGGAACAAGAAAAAAGAATAGCAGAAAAATATAAGGAGATTCAGAAAACCAAGGTAAGAACTCATTGGACATGAGTCTAAAGAAAAAGTGGAAATCCAGAGAGCTGGGAGTGTCTTAAGAGAAAAAATTTTGAGGGCCTCCGCTTGAAATCAACAAAATCAGAATAGAGACTTTGATATTTAATTGATTTTAAACCATTATAGCTACAAGGATGGCATGCAGGGAGTAAGGAGCCAAGAGCCAGGTGAGAGAGAGCTGGAGCTGCGTATGTTGGCACTGCTGCCAAAAGGAACGTTCCTCAAACCATGGCTTTGCTTAGAAACTGTTGAAAGTCCCACTGAACGCTTATTAGTTCTGCATTTATAAAGCAACACATGACCACATGCAGCATTCACAGTTTGGAGGGGTTAGATTTAGGTATCACCGTGCTTTGTTCATTATGGACAATAGAGCAGCTGCTAACTATGAAAGGTATCACAGTAAAACTTCTCCAAACTGACCAAGTCCCCATAACATGTGCACTCACCATGTTGTGTTTGAGAATCCTCTGTACCACCGGTGTGAACACTTCTATCACAACCATGGACCGCGGGCGCTCTCGGCAGTGCTGTAACGAGCAACAAGTGGCTTTGTGAGCTGCAGAAATTATGAAGATGAGTCTCCTCTGGCTTCACACCCCATGCATGGATTACCCCCAAATTAATCCAAGATCCAAGGGCTAAATTAATCTTTCCTGGGACTGGGGTACTCATAAAACTCCTCTCTCCTATGGATTAGCTGGCATCTAACAGGAATTACCATGGGAGGTCAAGCTACACGAGTTCCTTTCCCTACTGCCTGTTCTTCACAAAACTCACTAGAATGCAGTATTTTGGGGATGTTTACCCCTTTTTGTGAAATTTGGCTGAAACTAGCCAACGGTTTTAAAAGTAAAGGGGCTGGGGACAAAAAGATATGTAGACACAGGCAGTGTAATGGCACAAACCTCCTTTCCTTGGGATGCAGGCTGAAAACCTGTGGTGGATCTTGGAGGGCAGCTACAAGCCACTCTCCCATCACAGGCTAAAACATACAACCATAATGTATCAGTCAGAGTAATTCAGGTTGGGAAGGACTTGGTCCAACACCCTGCTCACAGCAGGGTCAATTTTGAAGATACATCAGCCTTGTTCATTTTAGTTCTGAAAAGTTCACAACCTATTTCCTTTCCTGCAACTATACACAGCCCATCCCACACATTTAAAGATAATGAGGTGCCCACCTCTGATGGAGACCAAAAGCAAAGAGAGAAAACCCCAGGAATATCTGAGGCTAGATATGACCCTAAGACTGGCCTATAAAAATGCAACAGTCAGAGGAGTTTCTGAAACTTGACTTATTTTCTTATTTCTGAACTGCAATCAATTGAGCATGAGGTAAGGAGTTAAAGGAAAAAAAAACAAAACCAACCACCCTCTCAAAGAACTACACTCCTATACAACTAGAGATTTCAGAAAGCAAAGTCATTCTGATACCTTGCAGAAGAATTCACAGAGGTCAGGAGGAGGATGGTTGTTTTCCAGCAAAGGTGCAATTGCCTTTTAAAAAAAGAGAGAAGGAGAGAAAATTTAATTAGAGGGCTGCAACTCAAGTAAGGATTTTGCAGGGACATATTTTTCTTGAAAAATAAAAAAACTCACTTTTAAAAAAAAAAAGGACAAAAGCATTAATAGATAAATTAGAGGTGGGCTGTATTTTACACGTAAGCTCAAGCTCTGCTACAAATCCTCTGGAAAATTTTGCTTCTAACTACATCAGTGTAAACACATAAAATACAGTAAAGGAGTACAATTTTTATAGTGGTTTAAATGAAAACAAGAGCAGACCAATTGTTTTCAGGTGTAATACAGCAAAGATGATTCTGGCTCACTCAGGTATAACATCTCCCTAAGACAAAACTGAAAAACACCACACACACACACATCCTTTATGAAAAGGGTTCAAGCTCTTTTTGTGAGAAATAACTCACTGAAAGCAACGTAGCACTGTTCTTACCTTGGAGGACCCTATTCATCAAAATCAAGCACCTAACTTTATGAAAGTTGAGATGGACCATTCGTTCTCCGTTGCTACGCAAACCAATGTGCTTGTGCTGGGTAAACACATTAGAGGTCATACCTGCCACAGAGGGTGTAATGAACTTAACGCTGTTGTTACTTCCTTTGTAAATCAGAAAATGGTACTAGAACAATGTATTCTCTCTACGTGATGGTGCCTTGGGGCTTTTCCAGTCTCGAGCTAACGGGATTCCCAGTACCCATTTAGAAGTAAGACTCTAAACACAGCAGCCAGGACATTTTGTATTCAGCAACTAAACACCAGATATTTTATCTGGATGACATCAGGAGTTCTACTAAGGCAGCCTGCTTTGGTTTTTGCTCTCCCTCACATCTCCTTAAGGATTTCATCCCTGGCAAGTCTGCTTGCAATGACTGTGTTTCACAATAGCCACTTTTACACACAAACAGGTCAAGGTTAATGTGAATTTCAACAATGAAACCCAAGCACATCTGCAAAGATCTGTTCTGGTTACACATAACATTTGTGAAGTTTCTGTTCATTATCATGTGTCATCCTCCTGCAACTGCTCACTCTTCCTCTGGTGGTGGTCCAGCAACAGCAGACTGATGGAGAATGTGACACTATTCAGCAAGACTAGACTATCCTCACTCTCCATCCAACACCTGAGCTAAAGATCTTCCTTGAATCCATCTTTTGGAGTGTTTGCTACAGGACCTGCCAAACCACAGGAGCCATGTACTGCAAAATCACCAAATGCTTACACTTGACCAATAACTGTCAGAGGACCATTGCATCAGAGATGTAACCAGCTGGTTCTCAGCCTAAGAAAAAGCAGCTTTATTATTTCATCCCAGTCCTTACTGAATAACCACAACAGAGAGGGTCAAGCGGGTCACAGCTCCGCCTGTATGGTCAGTGTAGAAGAGTGACAGCATGAAAGCACCCTATGTGCACCTTTCCCTTAGGTTCACTGTGGTTAAAACCAGAAACTTGCTGTCTCATGTTGCCCAGCCATGGCACCATGTGCTTCCCCTCCTTACCAGGAACAGATCCATTGTAGTATTGATCTGTCCCAGCACCATCCAGAGAAAGAAAGCTGGTTCCATTTGCAGAGCAAATCACTGTGTGCTTTTAAGCTACTATGTAAATACACAGTATTGGCAATACTTCCTAAGAATAGCACAGGTTAGCTGTGTAATGGCAGTGAGCTCCGAGTGCCCAGAAACTGCCATCTCCTCAGTGGTTCGGGCACAACCTACAGAAGGGCAGGACTTGGACTGAAGAAGCCATCACCCAGAATTAATGAATAATGTAGGCTGAAAGGACCTTTGGAGGCCACATGGTCCAATATGCCTGCTCTCAGAAGGGCTGTCTTTTATCTTTGGATTGGAACTCGATGATCTTTAAGGTCCCTTCCAACCCGACCCATTCTATGATCTTTTATTGAAAAATCCTTCCCCAAAACAAACAGTTGCAACTGGGGGCCTGAATTACCCTTGGTACTAGAGTAAAAAGAAAGCTATAGCAGATCTCAAAGAAAAGCAAATGCCACTTCAGAAACTTATCTCAGTGACTGATTCCAGCTAAAATCGCATCTTAAGCAGCAGTTAAACACAATTCACACCTACTGGCAGCTACATGCCACCTTCTCATTTTGCAGAAAGAGTCATGGAGATGCGATACAATCAGGTGGTGGTGAGGTTCTAGATTAGATTAGCAGGAAAATCTCCTGCAAATTGCCAGTAACTGCGATTCAATTATAGTGATGGGGAACCAAGTTCCACCTCTCTGATAAATTCTTGAGATTTTAAGATTTTCTGTTGCACAAGGAAGAGAGCTGCCATTTGATCCACTTATTTCTATGCCTAAATAGATGCAACCTACAGAAAAGAAAAAAGTTGAAGAGGATATTTTTATCGATCATGTAAGCAGGGGGTTAAACTGCAGCGACACATACACATATCCACACTTACAAAAACAATCACTTGCTCACATACCATCAGGAATGGAGACATTCTGTATGTGGTAGCACTAGCCCCCAAGCAAACTACTAGGCCTAAGGGTATTATAGGACACATCTGGAAATGATGGGGTTTGACTATTTAAAGTACATACATAGATATGAACATTGCACTGTGCAGCCCAGTAAGGAAACCATTTTGGGAGATGGATTAACCCTCAACGTGCTGTGCTGTTTCATGTAAGTTGACGAGGAAACTTAATTGTTACTCATGTATGAAACAAGAACAGAGGAATGACAAAATCACATAAAAAACAGTGGAACAAATGGGTTTGATCCTACTGAAGTTCACCAGCACTGGTAGAAATGCTTTCATATTTGCCCTACTTCACTGGGGCAGAGGCAAGCATTAACACAAGTGTTATCAAACAACACAGATTCATCCTCAGATTTTGACAGAAAGATACTCACCACAATAATGCTCTCGTGGTCTTGAGTGGTTAAGTTGTTGTTCTGAAAGAGTTGAACAGAAGAAACGTATGAGCAAAGAGTACACTGAGTTGGCACATCAGCATACACAGTCCTCTTGGCTACCACCAGACACAAGCAGAAAGGCTCAGAACTGCAACTGCTTATTTTCAGAATAAAATTGACCAAAATAAAATCCTTTTTTTAAATAAGGCGGTAGACTATCTGCTATGAGGGGTTGGTGCAAGCTTCCATTTCTCCCTCAGCACATTCAGATTCAAGCCACCCCAGCCTTAAAAGCTGAACACACAAACACCAGGATGTCGGAGTAGGTCTCAATCAGTTGGAAAATTAGAGCTAGGGATACATTTTTTAAAAATGGTTTCTTAAGACAGGCTGTATTTCTCTACAAAAATTAGTAAAAGGATTGTTGTGGTGTTGTATAACATATGTTGTTATACTTTTGTATTGTTGTAAACTATCTGCTGCAGTTTTCCTGAAATTCCTTCTTCAAATATGGAACTAGTAAAAGCTAATAAATCTATTTTAAGTCACCTATGCTACCACAGGCTTTGCTTTTGGCTTTTTCAGCAGCATGGTCAAGTTTTCCGAGCAGTTAGGGATCAGCCTAGGAAAGCTAAAGTCCAGATAGAGTTCAATCTGGCCAGGGATGTCAAGGGCAACAAGAAAAGCTTCTACAGAAGCTTCACTAAAGGAAAATAGTGTTTGATAAATTTGGTGGCCACCTACAATGGTGGTGAGATGCTGAAACAGGTTGCGCAGAGAAGCTGTGGCTGCCCCATCCCTGGAGGGGTTCAAGGCCAGGTTGGATGGGGCTTTGAGAAGCCTGGTCTAGTGGGAGGTGTCCCTGCCCAGGGCAGGGTGTTGGAACTGGATGATCTTTAAGGTCCCTTCCAACCCAAACCATTCTATGATCCATTCAAAGGTTACAAAGTTGTGAGTTGCTACGACCTTTGCCTACTGCATGAAAAATAGCTGGCAACTTTTTGGCTTATCACAAATCTTTGCAAATCAGAACTAAGACATGAAAAACCTACTTGGTGTTACATTTCCTGTCCATGAAAAGTTAACTATTTGAAATAGATGCTATAAAAGGAGGACAGATACCTCTGAAGAAGGAAAATATTTTTCTTTGACAGAACTGGTAAAAATAAAATAGCTGCTCGATGAATTTATTGGTATATGCATATTGCTACAAGAAGTATCAGTCACGGAAACAAAACCAAAAGGACAGAAGTCAAGGGGAGTTTTACCACTGACTTGAGATAAGACATGAATCAAATTCCTAATAAATCTACCATAAATAACTACCACCTACAACAAAAAACCTCAAGAGAAATGTGTTTTGTTTTGTTTCTAGAGATCTACCCAACCCAGGTCAAATTCTCCTTCTCCCCAGCAAGTACAAATTCCACTCAAGTCAGCAGAAGTCACGAGCAGACTCAAAGGCAGAATTTTGACAGCCCATGTTAAAATAAAACCCACCCAACAGAATTTTTAACTGTTTGTCTCTTGTCTAAATGTGACAGTGTCTTGCAGGAGACCTGCTGAGGTCATACCTCTGAGAGCAGTTTTGAGACAATCTCCAGTGGTGCTTGGTGAATAGAGTCATCCTGAAGCGGAGACGTCAGTGCCATGTCCACCAACGTCCTGATCTCCTTCAACACCACCTCCCAGCGGCTGGGGTTACTGAGCACCTTCTTGTACTTGTAAATCTTTTTCTGCAAGAAAAATGAAAGGGTCACACTGACACCACCATAAACCCCTTGAAAAAACTGATTGGATATGCTCTTCCTCCATGCAATTGTCAAGTGGGCTGCTCTGCATTTTGAGTTTTGCCTTCTCTGTTTAGTGAAAAGCTGTAGTTAAAATGTTTAAATAGAAAAGAAAACCTCACGTGTCTAAACCAATTTCTTCTGTGGAATCAATGAAAAACTGTGACACTTTTTTATATTAAAACAAATTTTTAAACTACAGAGCATCTTTCTTTCCATCATCTCCTCTTGCAAACACCTTAGTTCTCAGGCTAGTAACAGATACCTGCTATTGCACTGCTTCCAAAGCTGTAGGTCCTTTCATAAGTTAGTCATTAAGAAAGGGGAGGGGGGAGATCAAAACATCATTCTACAAGTACTTTATTCTACGTTGCTAATCAGTGAATTCACATTCAGAATGAATTAAATTCAATTCATCATAGTGAAAAATTCCAGTAGACCCATAGGCTTTTTTTTTTTTCTGTCCTGAAGATCCTGCAAAGTCACGCTGTCACCCTCCAGTTGTACAATAAACTCACTCGTAAATTCTCTAAGTCTTCCACAAGACAGCATTTCCACTCTGAAGGCAGGCATTCCTGACTGCCTGCTCCCATCTGCCCCAGCCCTTGGCATGCCCCTGCATTTCTTCTGGCTGTGCCCAAGCTATCTCTCCGACTGCCCCGTCCACAGACCAGCCAGAAAAGCAAAAGACAACTCTTACCTCCTCGTCAGCCATGTTGCCACAAATGACTGGTACAGAAGCTGGTTTGTATTATAAATAGCTTTCTTTAGAGAGAACCCACCCTCCCGAATTCCCAGAGGTGGCTTGATGAAACTCTGAAAGTTCGAGAAAACGATGACGAGCGTTTAAACGCCACCCCTGAGGAGGACACGAAGCGCACACGAGAACCAGGAGAGGCTTGCCAAAGCAGGCAGGGCTGGAGGCAGTGCCCAGCCACGGAGCTGGCAGGGAAGGAGCTCTGCTGGGCTGGCAGAGAGCAACCACCAGGACCAGAATGAAGCGTTTTGCTTCGTTCACATGCCCTTCCGCTCCTCTCCGTGTGCGAATCTGGTCCTCTGGTCAAAGGGATGTCAAGAAGTCTGGATACCTCCTCAGGTTTACTAAAGGACAGAGGCTGGGCACTTCTCTGTTTACATGAGAACAACATCAGTGTTTTGCACTAAAAATGGATCTTACATCCCTTGGCAGCATTTCCAGGAAAAATCACAAAAAACTGCCCATGTCATGCAGCTTGCAGATCCAGCTGCTCGTTTGGGGCTACAGATCATCAGCGTAATAAAGGCAAAGGACTTTGCAAAGGGTCGGTCTGCTTTATTTTGTTTTGTTTTGGAGTTTTGCCGTTAACACGGCATTTCCCCCTCCACTCGCACGGGACAGCCCTGCAGGAACCGTCCCAACAGGCCATCTCTCTGCTGCTTCCTTCCCACCACGGCAGCAGATCCAACACCCACCACCAAACACAGTCACCCCCGCACCCTCTCCGAAACACGAAGGAAGAGAACAATACAGAAAAATACAGATTTCAAACGCCCTCTGTTTGTCAACACTGTTAGAGGGGGGAGAAGAGAGTGGCACCGGGCTGACGTGTAAAGGCTGATAAAGCAATCCAATTGTCTTTTTAATTAAATTCATGCAAGTACAAAAGCACGCTGGCAGCAGTTGACACTTTCAGTGCATTTTAAGCCACTGAAAAGCTAAAGGAACATAAAAACACGCTGTGGACGCTATCAAATGCATGTGAGATTTCAAAAGTGAGCAAAAATCTTTGTACTTCTGAGCTCCTTGGGGCAGAGAGGGTCTGCCAGCATTTTTAAGCTACCAGCACTACTTCTACCATCATCACAGATTTCTTAGACTCTTTAAGAAACTTGAATCATAGAGTTGAATTTCTCCTATTCATGTAGTGCCTTTGTGGGTTTTTTTAGGGTCTTTTTGTTAGACCCACTCCAGCACTAAATAAAATCTGAACTTCAAAGCCAACCAGGCAGCTTTGTAACATGAAGCAACTCCTTTCTGACTAATTGGGGAACACTAAACAAATCCAGCTCAACAGATACATTTTCCATGCCAAAATGTATCCTTTGGGTCTATACTACAAATAAATCAAAATCAAAGCTGGTTAAAAAAGTAGGGGTGGGGGGGAGCATGAGAGCTAAACCATGGGGTTAGTTACTGCATCCCTGCCTGCTCTGGGCTGCCCCTCACTTGGGCCAGCGAGGACGTGATTTTGGAGAGCAGCTCCTTCAGCCTAAGGGAGGGCTGCTGAAGGAAACCCTCTTGCCCAACAGGACGCTGCTCAGACAACCCTACCACAAATATCTTTCTTCCGCTGTCAGATCCACTCTTGCTCAGGGGGAAGGAGGAGCAAGGGAGGTTTCCTTTCCCTTTTAGAGATGTCCATTAAAAAATAAAATTCTGACGGTGCTGACGTACATAAGAGAACAGACAGCAGGAGCTGTACTCCCTGCTGAGCGAGGGAGACCTACAAAAGCTGCTGCTGCTCCAACCAGGCAGACAGCGACTCAAAGGGAGCATCAGGGGACAGTTACCTTTGCAGACAGGCTGAGCCTGCCCGCAAGCAGAAAATCCAAACTTATCAGCCTCTGCTTCACGTTCTCAGCACAAAAGGTTGCGCTGCACTGATAGACTGAGCTGCAATCCGCAAGCGACATTACAGAAGTCTTGAATGATGGTGGGAAAGCAGCAGAAAATAAATAAATAACTAGAGGAGCCATCCCCAAGAGGGTTGAACTCTGCTATCCTGAACCTTTGCCCATGGTTACGCTGCTGTTTTTCTCAGCAGAATGCTTTTCACTGTTGAGCGCCTTGCTGAAAGCCTCAATTAAAGCCTGAAACCTATCAGTCGGTTACAGAAGCAATTTGCTGTGTATCAGCAAGCACTTAGCCAACACTGAGCCATCTGCTCTATTCTACCTGCGCTGACTCCGGAGCAAGGAGAAACAATCACTCACAAGCTTAAAAAGCAAAGCTGCCTGGTAAAGACCCGTATCGGTGACCAGGCACGTCAACACGTGCGAGGAGTTCATTCCCCCTGGGATGTAGGTGTAAAAGATGCCTTCGGTTTCTGAAAATACTCACTCAACGTTCTGCGTTAATAGCACGTACAAGAAAAATACTGGGGTGGGAACCCAGTTTCACTGGGGTTTCACTAAAAACAGCAGCTCCCGCGACAATTTATGTGAGTGCCGCGTAACACATGCCAACTTGGAATTTGACCCTCCTAGTTACTGACCAGCCAGAACCACACAGCTCGTGTCATTCCAAAAATCTTGCTAGGCTGACTTTAAAAGCAAAACCACTGAATTTAATAAGTACCCAGAAGCAGCAGCACGGGGAATAAGTGATACTGACAGGGCATCCTTCATTCTCAAATCCCTCTAATTAATTAAAGTCTTGCAGAAACCCAAAGACCTAAGTCTCAATCCTCTTTTAGAGGAGGAGGAATTGAAATCCACATGTGAAAAATTACTTTTCCAGTGTTATTAAGCAAGCAAATGTGAAAAAAACCTGTAAAGAGTCTTTTTGCCATCTGTGCTCAAAAGCTCCTGAACACTGCTGTGAGCAGAAAGCTCAGGAGAGCCTAGGAAACTTTCAGCTTTTTTAAGTAACAACTTAAAGTATGTTTTTCTATCCCATAATGGCTTCACCCTGTAGTCCTTGTTCATACACCACTTCCTTGGACGAGAATGGTAACACTGATTTAGCTGACACCTAAGAACAAAGGACAAAATCTGAAGGCATGGAACTACTGTCTTTTCCAGCCCTAGCAAGACCTTTCATGTCAGGAACATCGTAAAGCAGCTGGTGCACTTGACCCAAAAAGGGCATGATGAAGTTCACCTTCTTGATGACCAAATTTCACCCCTACTTTGCTCCTGGTGGCCAGAAAACGTTCTGTACTCTTGGGAACCCGTTTTCCCATCAGCAAATACTATCTTCATTCTATTGAAAATAATTAATTGCCAACCCTAATCCAGAATAGCCTGTTAAATTTTAGCTGTCTGCTCTTCAGCTCTTTACCACGCAACAACACTCAACTCTTCGCTTCTCTACTGGAGAAGGTAGAGCTACTGCAGGAACCTACGCTGACTTTGAGGGTTGCGTGTGCCAGCAATTGTTTATTTCTCGCTGAGCAACCAGGGCAGTTCCAGCAGAAGGGAAAAGGTCACCCTCCCGCACAGAGGTCCTCCCCAGCTCATTGCGGGGATGGCTGAGCCAAGCTAGAGTTACAGTTTAATGTTGACGGCGCTTGTGTAAAGTGGGGGTGCCTCTTGCTGGATGGAAATACACAGAGCAGGGGGAAGGGAGGAGAACCCACAGAGAGCAGACACCAGGGCGGTTTTCTCCGCTGCAGCAGAACACTTTGTTAAAACCCTGGGTAACAAGAAAGAGGAAGAGTTGCTTGCGATGTTCAACACACTTGTTTGGCTTGTCCTCCAAAGCCCAGGAGCTGTACCATGTATTCTTGAGCACCACCTGCTGGCATTTTGTCTAGTAACTCATTACCTTCATGAAAACAAGGATGGCATGGCAACCTCAGAACTCAGCTGGATCCATATTCTGCTTTTAACACTAGTAGGCATCACTTATTTCATAGTATTCTGAAAAATACGTAATAATAACTTGTTGCTAACAGAAGTTTCCCTGATAGCCAGAGACATGCTTAAATCACCAGGTGGAACCATTGAAAGCCTTCTGTACTAAGTTCCTACCTGCAACATTCACCAATATGAAGGAAGGAAAAAAAACAACTTCCCTGAAAAGACTAAGTCTGTAAGAAGTCCCATTCCAGGCAAAGGGCTGGGGCCAGGATTAGATTATAGAAACTTTTCCAAATCAAGGACTTCAGACTGCTCATGCTGCAGTAATCAAACTCTTGACAACCTTCTGAAGGTTTTGCACAAAAAGACTAATGTGCTGCTCTCTAAAATAGCTGCAAAACGGCACCAGCAAACTTTTGCACTCTACCATGTTTTCAGGTTAAGGTATTTTCTACATTTTTCATTCTACCGAGTACTAAATGCTGAAGTGCATCAACTTCTCTGCTTCAATTGCTCCTCTGAATGAAATCACCTTGGTTGAGGCTCGCTTGTCCCCAAGCTCCTTGCAACAAGCCAAAGAACTGGAGGGAAATGTTATAAGCTAGACACTTCCTGGTTCTCACCCAGTTAAGGTCTAAGTAACACTTCATTTTTTGCCAATTCATATAAAAACGATTCTGATGAAATCCCCATTATTTATTGCACTGAGATTGGCACCCATGAATCTATGCCCTGAATAAATATATCAAGTGGCAGTTTCCATCCTGAGCAGCTCACGGTCTTGATGATTAAAGGCAAGAAGGAGAAACACAGCAAGAAAACCAAGGTAATTTCCTTGAGGTCATATAAGCAGAACTGAGATCTTCCGGTTCTCAGGCCTCCAGGCCAATTGCTAGACCATGGCACCCCTAAGCAAAAGCACCACTGACATGCACTGGGGCCCCAACAAGCAAGTTGAATGTTGATACCCTGTTGCTGTGCTTCCCCAACACAACATCTTCTCCCACCCCCTATTTCAGTCTACATTCATTCACCTGTGCTTGTCCCCCACCAGTGTCTACCATCTTGCTCCAGATCTCAGCTAATCCAGGCAAGAACCCCCAAACACTCAGATCAGGCTGTTTTCAAAGCTGACAGAGTTCAACGGGTTCAGCAGCGGTGACGTGGGTTCTTCTGTTACTAATGCACAAGCTGGAACAACCACACAGATACTTCGCACCAGCGCAGTTTGTCCTTTGCTCAGATACCATTGGGACATTACCACTGCGAAGTAAAAGAATGCTGAAACAAACAGAATTTTAAAAGGATGAAACATGGACAAAACACATTTCTGCTTGGGTCAAGAGAAGTGCAAAGTGGAAGCAGGACGAGGGGGCTCTCAGGGCAGCCTCCTCACCTCCCAGCATGACACCGGGCAGCTGTGACATTAATGCCCTGAAGAACTTGCTCCTGAAGCATATTATATATCTATATATACATATCTCCACCTCCTTTGCCACAGCTGAACATCCTTCTGGACTTCTGCCCTTCTATGTGCTCAAGACTACTGCAAAGATATCCTTCAGCAACAAGATGGATGAGAGGATGAGAAGGAAAGGACTGTCTACCCAAGGGAAAAGAGAATACTAAAAACAGTGGGCAAGCAGATCTTAAATTTACAGGCTCCACTGAAGACAAACCTGCGCGCAAACACAGTGTGCGTGCCTCCAAAAACTGAAAGCAACTCAAAAATTGAGACTTCCTTCTAGCCCCCTATGTGTGGAGAGGTTGTCTTTGGAAGACCTTCCCACTGCCAAGGAGAGAAACTGGGCTTTGTTTTTGTTGGTGTCTTGACTCTCCAATCCCTGCACGCAGCCCAGGTCACAGGGCTGGAGGAGCACAGCTGGCGGATCCAAACCCAGCTCTCCCTTAGCCCTGCATTCGAGATGCCGTTTCCCCAGCCAGAAAACGCAAAAGGCCAACTGTGGCTCCAGCTGCACTTTGCATGGGCTAATGCGGTTACTCTCGTAATCAGACCTGTCCACAGGGGAGACGTTTTTTGGCACGGCCGACTTTGATGCATTCCCCGAAACCCTCCATCCCTGCTTCCATTTCCTTTTGGCAAACGCTCCCATTCTTCAGGCCCCGGTTCCAGCACCAGCTTTACACTTCAGGTTGGCAAAACATCAGCTTTGATCCTGCACACAGCAATTGCTGTTCCGTATTTTTCGTATGGGAGCCAAGCTGGGGTTTGTTTTTAATGTTGCTTTGGCTATGCGGAATTTCACTATGACTGCAGATACGTTTCTAGCAGAAGTACAAGCCACTCCCTACTTGCAAAAAGCGTTGGTAGAGACACAGCTGCGATCTTGGGTTGCAAATCCCATGTAACATCTCCCCAGAAGAAGAAATATTTTAAAATACGTTGTTGATGAGCATTTTGGTTGTTTTGGTTTGGTTTTTTTGAAGCAGAAGTCAATAATACCTTTTCCTCCCAATACAAGGAGGAAAAGCTTCAACAGCTTCAACACAGTTGAACACAGTTGTCCCAAATGTACAGGAAAGATCTGCCCTAACTGCAGGCTGGAGGGGGTTGCAAACCCCCCTGAGTTGCTTTCACCTCTTAGGCAGAATGAGTGAGAAAAACCTTCACGTAGAGGTTGCTGGACTCCCACAATTAGGGCAGGAGCCAGACACTCTGCTTGATCTACACCACTTTAACAGCCTCTGACTCATCATCAGAGGGAAGGTTTCGAACATGTTTAGGCACAACTGTCTCCTCCCCTTGCAGGACCTCACGGCTGCCTGCTGCAGCAGTTTTGGCCCTTTTCTCCAGAGCAGCAAATGCTCGACACACACACTGTCTGGACATGGGGATCTCAGTGTTCCAGCACAACCCACAGTTTCCAGAGGGGTGCAAGTCTGATGTGCTCCTGTGTTTGAGATTATGCAGTATGAGCTGGAGTCAGCAAAATCATATTCCATTAAAAAAATAAAAAAAGCAGACTACTAGATGAAAAGCAGGAACATGTGTACCATATCCACTCCACACTTCCCCAAACCTTCAGTGACTAACTGCATTGCAGTGCATGGAAGGGGGGGGAATAGTATTAAATAAATAAGCTATAGCAGACACTGTATGACTGTGGCATTTCGCATGCATCATAAAGAAAGCAGAAGACACAAAGCACTGTGACATTAACTGCCACCTAGGTAGGGCCCTTGCTGTGTGCTGCTCCGTGCAGAGCCCTACCATTACTGACTGCATTACAGAACTGATCCAGACTCCTAATACCTTCACATTCACATGCTTTGCCCTCCACACATGATGCCTGTGTCTGTGGAGCCTAGCCCTTCACACCCACCAGCTCTCAGCCTGCAGTGGGAATAAATGACTTCGCCACTGCAGAGAAGAGATAGGGTGTAGGAAAAAAAAAAAAAAAAAAAAGGAAAAAAAAAAAAAAGAACATGCACAATCTTATCGTCATTGCACTTTGACCAGGTCTGCCAAAGAAAAAGCTGTGCACAAGGCCACCCTGGAGGATAGCCAGGCAGCATACCTGCTGTGCAGAACCCCCCCCAGCTCTGACACTACAACCTTTAGATTCCGCTCAGGCACGAGAGAGCTGGTCATCGCCGGGAAAACAGGACGCTGCCTCATCTGAAAGGCTGCAAAACGTTATGCCAGTAATTTCAGGGATGGAAGAACTCTGATCGGAAGAACTCACCACCTGAGAAACCACCTCCAATTGGGATTAAGCAGCTAGTAATGCTACACACTGTAGTGACTGCTAACAAAACATAATCTCTGAAAGATAATCCGTCCCCCTTCTACTTTCCGGGAAATGCCAGAAAGCTTAGGTAGCAGCGAGTAGCACACACAGCAATCACTTCTTCCCAGATATGCAAACTGGATTAAAAAGCCACGTCATCCCTTTTCCTTTTCACTCTCCACTGCTAGCAGTGGGCATCTTCGGCTTTTCCTGCCCTCCTCCCCTCTCACCGGTCAGCAAAACCTTCCAAATGGACATTTACCCACCTGCTTCACTTTCTCCTCCTCGGCAAAATGTATTATTTTGCTGAGTTTCTAGCACTTCAACACCATAAACGGCTTTGAAATTGGCTTCTCTCTCTTGTGCACCTGCATCATCAATGTCGTCAGCAAGAGACATGTGCAGGGCTCGAGGAACATGTTTGTGTCAGAAAGCTGCTGCAGAGCCTTAGGGAGAGCACAGGCACTGGATACTGATGTGATGCTTCCAAGCATCTTAAAAGGGACTTCGGAAAAGCAGGGTATTTCTGTCTTCAGATCACTGGGCTCTGGCGCTCTGAATTTTCCGGTTTCTCACAGGGAGATGCCAGATTTCAGAGCAGCATTTGCATCTGAAACAGTCCCATCACTTTGTTCCATGTTTTTACATCGGCATCTTATCGCGCCGCATCAGCGCAAAACCCCAAACCTCCTGCCACTCTTTAGCCTACCCAAATGCCACTGAATCTCTGCAATTTGCTTGTTTTCTTTCTTCTCTGTACGAATGCTGTGTGACGTGCAAGACTGAATCAAGTCTGGCAGCGCTCAGTGTTCTGATCTAGGCTAGCTTCCTCGCCGAGGATCAGAGATCGACGGGGTGCTGCCAAAACCACTGGCTGCCCCACGTTCAGAGATGGGCTGATGCAGATAAGTCACTCACAACAACTCCCCTTGTCCTCCATGGTTCTTGCCTCTGGTCACACTGCCTTATCTAGTATTCCCATCTTAAACACTACTGTAAAGAGCACCAGAGACCAGACTATGGTAAATAGCTGTGATGCAATGGCTTCTGAATGAAAACAGGGGAACGAAGGGCATACTTTTACTAGCATTGTTTTCTGATACTTTTTTTTCTAATTTTGAAACAATCACTGTTCTGGGAAAAAAAAAAAAAGACAAAGAGGTGTGACAGACAAGCTCAACATGTGATTTACAGCAAGAGTTAGGGCAAACGATACAGGCTGTGACTCTTGCAACATATTGTTTCAGGGGTTTTTGTGGATGTTAGCAGCAGTTTTACAATCCTCTAACACATGTATACTATGACGCACTCAACGCTAATTACATTGGAAGAAATAAACGTAAGGACAAATCTGTGCAAGAAGAGAAATTGAAAACACCACCTAGATCCCCTTTGCTCCTTCACGCTCATGCAGGTGGTCCAACACAGAGGGTCCTTGTAACATCCATAATGCAGAACTGGGCCCCAATACAGCAGTTTAACAAGGCACTTAGCATGTGTCAGCTCCCAGAGTGAGGTTTTCACACCCAACACATCATGCGAGGAGGATAATTACACTCCTGGGAAAGACTATCAGTCCTGTCCTGTCTTTGTAAGAGATCTCCTAAAAACAGTTTTCTCTGCAGCTAGGAACTGAACGAGAGACTAATTTTGGTGCAGGTCTATATTATGACAGCTATAGAGAAGAACTTGTAATTTGGTGAAACTAGTGGTCACCATGACCTGGAAGTCCTGAATTGCAAAGAATTAGTCATAAGGTCAGCCTTGGAATAACGCAGAGGAGCAATTCGCCAGGACAAAAAGCAAGGATTCCTCTTGGCCAGCAGCTCAGCGTTCCTGAGAAGCAACATATTCCAGCAATTATATTTACTCCTCTTCAGAGCCGAGACCTAAGTACACAATAACAAGCTGACCTGTTTATTCAGCTGTTTTTGACACCCCTCTATCTTCAGACCTAATATTAGTTTGAATAGGATAGCATCCAAGTCTAGAGGGGAAAATTTAGAGCTGATCCTGACTTAGCTAAAGCAAGATAGAAAATAACTATCTAGTTTCTACTCAGATTTCACCACTAGGCCATTAATTGGCTTGGGTTCTGTCGCCTTAAAAAAGCCTGTTTTGGCAATGCAGGAGGCACTATGAGTACACAAACCATGCGTGTGCATGGCTGGATGAAGGCAGAGCAGCAGCTCAGATCCAGGCTGGCATCTCAGCGTGTTGCCGAGAGCCTCTTTTGGTTGGACAAAGTGCTGTGCTGACACAGACACGCAGCTCCCAGATTTAAACTGATTCATGTTAAGCCAATGCAGAGCACAGGCAGCGACCAGCCACTGCAGATGTAGCTTATGGGAGGAACCTGCTCCAATGTCCCCCCAGAAAGACTATGGTATTTTCCTAATGAAACAGCAGCAAAAGCTTAAAATAAAACAATAATTAAAAACATCTAACCACCGCACCTGTTCCAGTTCTTAAAACATCACCAGTGATTCATAAAAAAAAAAAGAAAAAAAACTTTCTGTCTAGATCCAGTTCTGTCAACATCTTGTCTGTTTCTCATCTATTCATTTCCACTTCCCAAAGTGAGATCAATGCCTTTCTGCTGTGACAGAACAGTTACCTCTAGCAAAATGACATCTCAGAAACAGAAAACAAGGCCAAGATTTTTCAAGTGACTTTTGATAACAGATGGCCTAAGACTGCCAAACTTACACGGTAAAATGAGGGAGCCAATGGACTTCACATGCTCATGCAGATGTCGTAAGGCAAAAAAAAAAGGTTGTAGGGGAGAATACTTAACTACAAAAAATAAACATTACAGAAATAGAAGTCTATAGATATGACAAGATTTCCATGATATAGCTTCTGAATTTTCAATGAGGTCATTCAGACTAAAGACGGGGCAGTATTATCAATCACCACGTGGAGAACAAGAGGATGTCCCTGCAGGGCCCCACGCAGGCAGACACCGCTGCATTTCATGTCACTTTTCAAATACAAAAGAAGAATCTTGGCAGTAAACATCAGTCTAACCATAAGAAGGGACATCAGGATCTGAAAAATGCCCCATTTTTAGTCCCACTGTGTTCACCAGAAAGCTCAAAATGGTACCAGCTTCTCTTCTTGGCAACACAACTCCATTAACACATCACTTGCAGTATATACTTACGGAGTGTAAACTCCAGTCTGAAACTCCATCAGGATGCTCGAAGTCCTGCAGGGGAAAAGCTCTGGCTGTCTTAAAGCCTGTTCATGGTCTCCCACAACTGGTACCCGTGCATTCCACAAGAAAACTAAAACCACCAGCCAAAAACCTGCCTGCCTTTTATCTGTGGAGGCAAGAAACTTGCTCCTCCAAAACTCGTGTGTCATCAAAGCCCACAATGATTTCAAAGCCCTCAGGCTTTGAACAGCAAAACTTAATTCCACAGCTTAGGTCCCCATCAATGTATTATTGACTCGTAGACAGACACAAAAGGAAAAAGAAAAAATGCAAAGAAAAGAAACAACATTGTTGGCCTAATTGTATGATAATTATTTATTGCTTCACCCAAAAATAATAGAAAATGGGAACTTTTATGTTCTGCAAAAATACCTCAGATTTTCAGCTAAAGAAAGCAAAGAAACAGCCAAGACAATTCCAGTTGCCTGTGCTGTGTAAGCACCAAAGGCGGGGTCTGAAATCCAGGAACCACCACTCCAAAGAACTGCTGAGGTCTTTGAATAATATTTTCACTATGCAGCACACACAGGGCTATAGAATTGTCACAGGGTATCAAAGCTTCTTCTCTCACATCATAAATCAGGTGATTAAATACAAATGACAGACACAGGCCTTTTTAACCACAACCAATGTGATTTTTTTCCTGATCTCATAGTTTTAAGGAATGATTTACCGACATTTAAGGCTATATATTTCTTTAATGTCATCATTTAAATTCTATATAAACCCTACTCCTGTATCAGCACTATTTTTAATCATTACCATGGCAACAAAACCGTAAAGGTGCTTTACACAAAGAAGGCTTTACCACACTTTTGAGAACAGTTTCTCTCAACTTCAATTTTTGCAGTTTTAAAGCACAGGAACATAACTCCCTCTAAACTTTCACCATTAGATACAAAAAACAATACTCACCCACAGCTATTGTATAAAAATTTTTTGTTATTAATGGATAAACAATTCATAACCTGGACACAGTAAAGACCAGAAAGGGGATCGTCATTCAGATCAAGTATGACATTGTATGACAGTGGATCCCTTTGCAATTACTAGGGCTGCTTGTGCATGGAAGTATCTATTTCCAGAAGACATTGATACAATATTCCCTATGAGAACCAGGGAAGTATTAATCCAAAATTAAAGTTTTTGAATGAAGGCCAACACTGCTTGTTTTAGCATTCAATGCAAAATGTTTTCAAATCCCAAATGACAACATTGTTCCAGTTTCCCAATTCACGGGAATCAAAACACGGTGCCTGTGTAGAAAATGAATTTTAAAACAAAGGTAAGAGGATTGCCGACCGCCAGTCAGGGTGGGTATGGAGGCTGGGCTGCTCGAGCACTGACAGCAGGGTGAGGGAGGTGATGCTCCCCTCCACTCAGAGCTTGTGAGACCACAAGGGAACACTCTGCCTGGTTTTGGGGATTCACAGCTCGGCTGTACAGCCTCTCGGCAGCCTCGCTCCACTTCAAAGTACAGCCTGCATTGAGCGAGCGAAAGGGCGGCGTGGGTGGGGAGAGGACCAGATGATGTTCAAAGGTCCCTTCCAACCCAAACAACTCCCCAGTTAACACGTTTGCACTGCCCATGCTAACAGATGGGTTAGCAGCACTACTCCTTAGGGGACAGTGGAGGGCTGGTTAATAGCATCAGCAGGAAAGACCAGGTACAGGGAAGCCTTTCTGGGAGATGCAGGTCAGAGGTGCACAAAGCTCAGCCTGAGTCATGCTTCACGCTTTACTGCAGCCCTAGGTCTGTTCTTTCCGTATTGTGTCAATTCAGGACATTCCCCCAAAGGCCATCAACTGACACGTTTCATTGCTGCATCATTCAGCTAACTAAAAAACACGAGCAACCCACATCCCACAACGAGGAGGGTGTTCAGAGTTTACTGTCCAGCACGCTGAGAAATGCAACATGCTCTGCACAACCTTTAGCTTTGCTCCCCCCACCAAATGTACATCTACACCTGTACTCCACATCACAAGAGAAGACCTAAAGACCCCAGGAGAAGACTTCATTTATGTCTTTTCTAATTCAAGTGCAACATGGTACTGAACTAGTCAAGCGGGTCGTTTAATGACTAATACTTTAAGCATGTGGTGCAGTAGGGTTCAACGTCTTCTACAGAGGATGGTACCTCTATGTGCTAGGCACTACAAAAATACACAGAAAGTCCTCAGCCCAAAGATGGCAAGATAAAAACAAGCAACACAGAAGATGGATACTGTCTGGGAAGATGCCAAGGGTACATATTTGCTTATTTGTGTGTGTCCCAAAATGATTAGTCAAAGCCAGGCTCAGCAGTGTTCATCCCCTACAGAAGTGGCTGGTTACGGCTATATCTAGCCTAGATCCAGAAAGGGCAAAGAACTGCATATGTTATTCTCTTGTATATTCACGGAAAGTGTTATCTTTATTGATACACTGTTAAAACTTATCAGCTTCCAAATACCAAAGATTACATATCACGGTTTCAATCCAGCCTCCCTGGTTGAAAGGTTGTGTTTCTTACACAATGGATTAATGATTTGTTTATGTTTGAGGATCTGGACAGTTGTTAACATGTTCTGTTTATTCTCTGGACAGTTTGGCTTAGCTATAACCCAAAGGAAATTAGGATTTCTAAAAATAGGCTGTGGTGGCCAATAATCCTTTAGGAGTTGTGATATACGCTGATATCTAGATTAAATGAGGAATTATGAGTAACCTTAGTGGGAGACTATCCAACCCTTAGTGGGAGGGTTTGAAATGGAAAACCCAAAGAGAAAATGACTACATAAGAAACAGTCTGTCCCTAAATCCGTGCTCTCTTCAATAAGCACTGTATTCAAGAAGAAAGTCACATCTAAAAAGCTGTGTAAGCATCCTGACAGCTAGTTAGTTGGATGACACATAAAACCTCTTGGAGCTGGATCTAAAACATGGGTAATTATGTGTTGGGTTTTCTTTTATTTCTGTTTATCTGTAGCATCTATTTTATTATTCTCTGGGCTGCAGAAAGAAATTATTCTTGAATTTTGTTTCAATGTTTGTCTCTAGAACAAAAATTATTTCCAGGGTGCTGGCTGGCAAATTGAATTCCCACAGCATATTAATCCTTAAAACAGCATCACATAAAAGTTCTCACAGACCTTAGCATCCTCATACAAGACCAAAGAATAACCAGTACGTGCCTGATCCCAAAGAGCTTCCCTAAATATTTAACATCACAGCTATTCACTGGACCCAGACATTTTCCAGGTAGCTCAGACCACATGCAGCATCTGACTCCCAATGCTTGAAGCTCAGGAAAAGAAGCTAGAAGGACACTGACAGAATGTGAACCTGCTCCCAAAATTGTAATTTTAGTATTCCTGTTTTAAGATCAAAGGGGCAATCCCCACTGCTGGAAACTCTGTTTGCCATCTGTAAAAGGGGTTCCTCCAGCCTTGTTGGGGCAGGGCAGGGGAAGTGAAGGTCTTCTGCTCCACCTACATCTAGCGCCTAATACAGTGGGGCTCTGGGTTCAGCTGGATCCCCCTAAGTGCTTCCACCACACAAGCACAAACAATAGGAAGCTCATCTCTGTTGAATGTTTTCCCCCAAATAACTGCTTCAGCTATCTGCACCAGTTTGCATCTGTGTTCTACATGCCCACAGAAATGTTTTGACCTATTATTTGTAAGACCACTGGACAAATATATCATTCATCAGCACAACCACCCAATTATAATACAGCTGCAGCGATCTCGCTGCCAGCTGGTGCTTTGTGTAAATGACCCATTCCAGAAGAATAGGCTTCCTGTTTTTTTGTGGGTTCCCTCAGTACCTGCTTAATCATCAAACTATACAAATTATGGAGTGAGATGAATCTTGGCACCTGGCTCTTAAAGTCATAGGCTATGGTGCTAGTGAAGTGATAAACTTCACCAAGGTAGACCACATAAACTGCCCTCCTACACTCTCCTCCTACATACATCACTTGTCTTGCCTCCTAGTTCGATTGAGATATCACTTAAACAGGCCAAATACCAACCAAAGTAAAGAGCAGAAAGTTACCAGGTGTTCTTCCTCTAAACAATTAAGCAGCAAAACCCATCAAAACAATCTCCATTTTAGCCAAGAGGAATTTTTCAGTGTAAAGTACCTGGGCAGTGACTAAGCCCTGTCACCGTTCTTATGGGAAAAAAGCTACTTGCTATTCTTGGTAAAGGTCTTTCAAATCAAGATAATGTTTCACTTGTTTTTCAGAAACAAACTTAATGGGGGTGGGGAGGAAAGCAAGGAAGCAAAAATAAATTCTACTTTGCAACAAGTTAAATTACTCAGAGTTTCCCAAAATGAGAGGCTTGGTCAGAAGCATTGGAAAGTTTAAGAAATAACTCCTTTAAAAACAACTCCCACAGAGCAAAGCTCCCTCTCGGTGACTGAAAGGCATGTGAGCAAGCCAGGTCATTCTGTCTAGGCGCTTTTAATATATATATATATATATAATTTAATTGATGGGGTGAGTGGTGGTGGGGCCAGGTTGCATCTTTACCACTGCTTGCTTTTTCTTTCAGAGTTGCATCTCTGTCCCCAGTTTCCTCCCTGCAGGAGCAAAGTGGGCATATATCACCAGCACATTAGTACCATCCCATCCTGGTTAGGGGCAAGGAAGGAAAAAAAGGAAAAAGAAGTTTCTGTCCATGCTTTCTCTGATCATCCCTGCCTGCCAAGGCAGGAGGTAAAATAACGGCCACATGGAGATACTGTCTCTGCAGGCTTTAAGCTCCCTGTTATCCTCAGGAGTTGCAAAGAAAGCAAGACTGGCTAGGCATTGTGTTAATGATACTGTCAGGAGGCCAAAATAAAGTGCCACACCACAGCCCAGCCTTCTGCTATCAGCACTACTGTCCCACGCTTATTTAGGCAATCAGGGTAACAGGCTGGAGAATATGCCAGTGGTCTGGAAAAGGAGATCTCGACACTTTGGCTCTTACTGATAAGAACCTGGATCCGCTCAGAGTACGATTCTGCCAGATGCTGACGGCTACACAAAGCACACCGACACTGCAGCTTTGCCACACAACTGTTTTGTAACTATCAAACACACCTACAACAAAACCAGTTTGGTGGGAGGGACTTCCTTATGTTTTCACATGTGGTTGCTGCCAGCAGGCTGAAATCTTGATAAGCTCCTCAGCCAACCTGGCTGACTTCACTGAAACCCTGCCGAACGGCAAGTCCTGAGCCGAAAACCTACCGCCTCTGTTTCCCACCACAAGACAAGAGAGGACAACCACATTCAGCATCTGGCCAGGACTTGTTTCCAGCTGCATCAAAGATCCGTACGGATTCCATCCAAAGGTCAGCAGCTACAGTTTGCAATGAGGAATGTGCTGCTTTTGAGAGACAACGTTGTCACTGTGATCCGCTTCCCCTACTCAGAGCAATCAGCCCATTGCTCCCACCCAAAATGAGAACGGGCTCGAGATCTCTGAAACGGAAACTGCCTTTAAATCCAAATCATCCTAAAGCCTAAACACAGTCTGGTGCATAACAGACTGATGCTGCTTACAATAAGCAGTTCTAAAGGACACCTTTTCTCCCTAGATTCTCAGAAAAAGAAACAAACAAACAAATAGAAAACCCAAGTATCCTAAGAGTCCAGAGCATATGATTAGGCTGTAATTAGTCATAATTACGATTAGTCGTTCTGAAACCTATCACACTTCATAGTGCAAAACCAAAACAATCCAGTTTCTATACTGTTTAAGTGTGAATTTACTGGCTATCTACCTTGTGAAGCCAGTCACACGTTGATAGAACTGGCCTGTGTAACAAGTCAATCTGCCCACTTCATTCATGACATGACCAAGTTGACACTGCATGCATGTTCTGATTTAGGGTTTCTGTAAGAAATAGACTTGATCCATTCAGGGCTCTTAAAATGAAGGAACAGGGAATGCTAAAAAGTACTTTTAGAGGCAGACGAGGAGTACAGGGAAGTGCAGAACTTACCTTCCACTGCAAAGAATGGAACCACTGATCCCTCAGGTAACTGTTTGCAGCCTGCAACAAATAAAAGTTACAAACAGAATCATTAGTTTCTACCAGTGTTTCAGATCACCCAGCCAAAACTAAGCAAATCACCCACACGCTCACTGTGTTCTTCTGAACTTTATGACCCTGGCTAACTTCACCCCAACCTCAGAGTGAGGGAAACTCTTTCTTCAAAGCTACAGCTTTACATTATAACCAGTTTATTTCCACAGAAAGCAGTGACACCAAGACCTTGCTGCAAATGCAAAAGACCAAGCCAAAACCTTACGAAACATTAACCTTGTGTGAAACGGTGTCCAACCCAAAGACTGTGAAAAATCTCCCTGATTTCAACCAGGTTTTGGTCAGATATTTAACGTCTGTAGGACATTTGCCTTTGCTATTAATCATCGGGAGCAGAGTAAGAAGACGGGTTGACATTTTACTAGGAGGGGTGGGTTTTTTTCCATACTCCAGTTTCCCTTCTTGTCCTGTTCCTCATCTGGCCCGAAAGCAATTCAAATAACATCTTAGCTCTTTCAGGATATTAAAAAAGAGTGAAAAGCATAACACCCACAGACGTGCAGATACCTGCACAGACTGTTTGCAGCAACGGCATAAATGTTGCAATAATCACTCCCAGCGATCACCCGTTTTTGTCCGTATTAAGCACAGCTGCCAGAAATTCTCAGTGCGAAGCCAGGTTCGTAGCCAATGGAGGAATAGTTCAACGTTCCCAAAGGTCAAAAGGCTCGGTATCAAAAAATATAAAAGCATCTACAGTGACGTAAATATGCATGCCTTAACAAGGTGACATAAGTTTGAAATATTTGAGTGGGTAGAGATGCCCTTTGGCTTTTCCAGCTCTATCTCATCGCTGCCAGTGGGTAATTTTTACTTACGACTCAGAATGTTTTACACAATTAGTGAAAATTACAGGACAGCCTGTAAATCTGTGTTACAAAGAAAAAAAAAATAATAAAGGCAAAGTTCCTCACCAGCTAAACAGCACGTACTTCTTGCAAATTAAAGCATCATTCAACAAATTTCACTCCCCGACACCTTTTCAGGTAAGTATTCAAAACCTACACCACAGAATAAATTTAACTTCCTAATATTGGTTCAGTTCACTGATAATGGTGAGAGTACTAGAAGTAAAAATGTTGCATGGTTACCAAAACCATGTTTAATCTCAAGATGCTGATGTCTTAGTGGCATAAATTTGGACTGATTTCTCTGAATTAAATGGAGTAATAATCTTTAATATATGTATTACATATTGTTTATTTATATATTAATGAGAATCAATTGCTCCTCCAGTAGATCTCTAGGCAATAAACTAGAATAAAATATCATACATAATCTTGGCTGACCACCGAGTTTCTCAAACTTTCCATTTCATGAAGAATGCTGACATATCAGAATATGAATTTGCTACAAATGCAAACAAAAAGCATCACTTCCTTTTCTTTTTTCTGTTATTTACAAAGTATTTTATGTATACATGTGCATTATAACATATAATAAGATAGACCTTTTACAATGTATGTTAGAGAATTGAATTTCAATTCAATATACTATATACTAAATTTAAATATAATGAAAAGGTCAAAAATAATTTGCCACAAAAAGCCTGGAAAACATTTTTAACATAATTTAAAAGACATTAAATAAATATACTTAAGATATTTCTTACTATTGTCCAGACAAAACACTTCAAAAACTGTCCAGATTTCTTTGAAAGATTCAATTTCAAATTGAACCTTTTTTCTTTTATTTTAAAGGAAAAAAACTATTTCATGGAGGGGAACAAAAAACCTTCATTTCAAATGCTAGCATCAAAGCCCTTTAAAGAATAAGTAGAATTGAAAGTTTTTGTAGGCTTGAGCACGTATAGCACCCATAATATTGCAAGTTACAAACCCATTACTTCCTTAAAAAAACCCCAAAAACATATGCAGATTGAGTATATAGGAGCTATGCAAACCAAGACACTGTTATTTAAATTGATAAAATCCAAAATACTCTAGGCGGATGAAGTACCACTCTCAAAACAGGCAAAACATCAACCTGATTTAGACCTTAGTTTGAGCATCTCGTGACTTGAACCAAAAATGCACCGTAGTCTGAAGTAACGGCAAATGCTGCGGCCCTAAATGGGCACTGTTGAGAACTGTTCATTATTCTCCCACTTTTGGGGTGTCAGTAGCTACAGATTGTAAGCCCACTACAAAGAATTAGCAAACACTAATTAGGCATACATAGATTGTGCAACCGACTGGAGCCTTACAGCAACTGGGTGACAGACCCTGCTGGTGAGGGCAGCAGCACCAAGCAGGGGCAGAGACACAGGGACTACAAATACCAGAGGAGAAAACAAACAAAGAATGCTATAAAAGGCAAAACCAAAACCAGCAGAGGAAAGACTTGTTTAACTCGACAGCAGCAAGGTACAAAAAGCGTTTTAAAAAGTAAAATCAGCAAAGTGAGCAGGTTCCAAGTGTGGGACCAAGCAGTGTCTACATGCAGTGTTAGCTATTGTAGAGGAGAAACGACCAAGAAAACTTGCATCTGGATCTAGGTTAGGAGTTTGAACCCCTCTAAAACTAGAAACCCTCAGAGCTTGGGCCGTAGTTCAAGCGCACTTCCAAGGAAAATGAAGACAAAGAAGACAAAGTGAACACAGAAGCGGAAAACCAAACCTTTAGGGAATCCCCACACTTCTACTGACGATCAGGACTCAATGGTAAGAGGAACTTGGAAAGTCAACGGACGTTTCACCAGCGCTCTTTCCAGAGTGTCCAACGCTGACAGACTGAATGCATTTAACCCAACTGCTGTTATCTGGACGGAGCTGCCTGACACCACCATTCCCCGCTTCTCCTGGGCAGCAGAGTCTAATCCTCCCCGTGCACCCTTCCGCCTGCCCAGCCCCAGCAGGCTGCAAAACCACAGCCATGTGCAGGAAACGCTGGATCTTTCAAAGAGGACAACAAAGCCCTTGCTCTTGCACAGCATCCCTTGTTCCTCCCTCCTCTTTTTCAGGCTTACACTGAGAAAGGGACTACAGGGAATATTTCTTTTCTCACCAAAAATCCTGCGAGCTTCACAGCACACCAGGATGAGAGAAGAGCCATCAGGCTCTTGTTGGTGCTCATCCCAACAGCTCTCCAGCCAACGGCCACCTCTGCACACACTGACTTCCTCAAGCATTCAGGTTATCATGCATAAAATTTCTGAAGTTTGGAGCCATGAGCACCAAAGCATAAAGCAGTGGAGGGAACTCCAATTCACTCATTGGGGCTGCACACACACACATTTGCCGTTTTATCCGATGTGCATTCCTGGAGCCCAGCATTTCTGCACTGAAAAGTCATCACTTCCTGGGAAATGACACCTACATTTTTTGGCTCCAGCTGGGGGCATAACCTACTATATTTATTCAGCTCTAGGGTACAATAAAGAGGAGAAAATGAGACACAAAAGACTTTAAAACAGGCTTTCCTTAGGCACTCTGACCACACAGCCAAAGTTTGTCTTACTCTCGGCCTTGCCCACACAGTGGGTCTGGTTCTCCTTTCCAACATTAAAAAAAAAAAAAGATTCAACCTGGAATATGTTTTGCTTCCTGTTGTTACAAATAATCAATGAAGCACAATGAAGATTTTATAACCTATCTGTGTAAAGCAATAGTTTGGGCCACCCTATATGTCTGGGATGTTTAGGCCCCGCTTCTGCTAAGAATTTTGTTCTCAAATGCAAAGGCTTCAGCAGGGTTGTGGGTGGCACATGGTCCAACTGACTGAGGCTTCTTGCACAATCAAGGCCTCCTGTTGTTTTTGAATAACCACAACATAGTAGAAAAGTACTCCAGAAATCAGAAAATGTGGCAGTAAAACTCGTAAAAGGTGCAAAAAGATTCAAATTAATTGCAGCTTATTTACTATTATTCCAATGAGGAGGGAGAATACCTACTTTAAGAATGCCTACTGTAGGTAGTACTTTTTTTTTTTTGAGATAAGTTCATGCTGGAACTGTGTTCTGAAGGATTTTATATTTTAATTTTTGGGATGTAAATGTTCAATCAGAGAGGAAAAATCACAGCAGCAATACCAAATTTACTCATAGGATTAATTTCATCTGCTTCAAAAAGACTGCTCACAGGAGGAAAACTGCCCAAGAGATTCAAAACCTGCACATACAGAGCTTTGGTCAACATGGGGAAATTTACACCTTTACTCAAAAAGGGAATTATTTTTCTCTGCACACAAACTACTTCATTTCTTAGTCAACAAGTAGAAATACACTTTTTCATTAAAAAGCAGTGAACTTTTTAGAAGCAGATTTTCTTTTTGCTCACAAAAACAGAAAAACTGAACACTTGTTTCATGCCAGCATTACAGCCCCTTGCAGTCATTTCCACCCAGGTAAGGAGGAGACAAAAGAGGAACCTGCACGCTGCTGAGAAACAGAACACCTGAAACTCCACCAGAAACCAACCACTCCAGAAATGATGGTGAAGACCTTTAGCCAATATAAAGACTCACAGCTCCACTGATACCAATATGTCTACAGCAACAAGCATCGGCAGAAAATTTGTCATTTCCACCACATCACATATGCCTTTAACGGTAAGTTAGCACTACAGCATCCCTTTTTACTGGCATGTGCCTTACTCAGAAGAATACAAAAACAGGCTTGTCCACACAGCAAAAAGTTCCCAGATTTTTCCTTACAACAGTGTCCTCCATGCATACCCTCCTAAGGGGATTTTTCCATCTGAAAAAGATGTGCCAATAAGTGCCTCGCACAGCCCGTACAAAGCCTTGACATTGCTGATGCACATCCCAGCATCACACCTCCGTGGCACGAGCAGGCCCACAAGAGAAATCTGCCACTCTTCTGGCTCAACTCAAGGTACTGAGTTGCTGGTAATTGCTAGAAATGCCATTTTCCTCCCAAAAATATCCCCCGTCTCTGCTGGATTCTGGTCCTTGCGTGACTTCTCCACTCCAGCAACATTGGCTGCACTCGTACCTAAAACAAAAGCCAGGTTCTCCAAGGAATCTAAAAGAAAATGTTACTAAAAAATCCAATGGAAATATTTACCATGGGGACTCCCTGGCACAAAAAGCGTGCTCGAGCCCCAAACTGAACGTGTGACTCTTGTGCTTGTCAAGGCTTCCTGTTCTGTTTGTTTTTCCTTCTGACTACACTTGATTGCCAAGAAATGAATAAAACACCACTAGCGATAGGGATGGAAGTGGCAGCTTTAAGGCATTTAGGACCCATCTGAAAAAAAGGACACTATGGGAAAGCAGGCCATAATGTCATGACTGAAATACCAAAGCCTTTTTTTCCTAGGACTCTTCCTACATTTGGTGCTAGCAGCCTGTGAAATTATACTCTAATTTTTTTTCCGATCTCTTCCAGAAGGTTATTCCAGTTATTTCACTATCAATAGCAGCATCCTCTTCATAGTCATCCAGACAATACCATAATGGCACATTGTGCTTTACAAGCAGAAAGCAGAAGAGCAGAAGTTCAGCCCAGCACGAGGAGGCCCAGCTATTACTGACGCTAAAGAGCTCGCGCTTCTTCAAAGGCTAAATTTAGCCCCTATTTCCTGGCCCAAAGAGCTTGTGGCCTATGAACCACCTTCAGCAACACCTTCTTTTCACACCTGCTATCCCAACTGTAGGAAAGAAAAAGAAAAAAAAAAAAAAAAAACCAAACCAAACCAAACAAACCAAAAAACCTGAGGGACCACACCATTTGGCAGGAGGAAAGAAATCACAAGCCCCCAGCACGTCCAGGAAGCCGACTGCCCATGACTCCCAGAAGGGAAAAATGAGAATCCCCAAACACTGGGTGGAGAAACACGCCTGTGCTCAGACAGTTGTGCTCATACAACAAACACCGAGTGGGAAGCACACGCACCGAGACGACTTCGATGCGATCCCAGCCCAGATTAAGCCGTTGGCTGCCTGAGAACCAAATCCTCCTCTGAAACCCAGGTAGACACATCCTGTTATCCTGATCCGGTTTCCTAAGAGGAGCTGCATCACCTCCGGCGCTGCTTGTCAGATTACATGTGTTAAAATAGGTTGGGATGGGTCAGTATTGCTATGGGAGGACATCAGGATGATGTAAGGAAAGGTAATGGCACTCTTCCTTCTCTGACTCATTACTGCGCAGTAATAAGCCAGAAATAGACCTTGGTGACAGCAGACAGGGGGGCTGAGAACTTGTGCATGGACTCGGACTCTCTTGTGGCATTTGTCATGCCTAACACTGACAAATACACAAAGGACACCCTAACGCCCCATGCTGACTCCCACAAGGACTGCTGGAAATTAGTTTCCATCTGAGGGAAATGCCAGTTGTCCAAAATTTGCTTCTGCTTCAAATCGGTGAAGCAGAAGTTGGAATTTAAAATATTTCTGCAGAATGAAAAATCAGGAAAGCTCGTGATTCAGAACTATTACAATGTTTCATTTTATGTCAAACCACGTCAATAGCATCACATACAATACAGCATGTGAAAAACAGATATAAAAATATAAAATTGAAATTAACCAGATGCATTAAATAAAATAGGGGGTGTAGTCAAAGCAGTTCATTTAAAAAGATTTCTATATATAAACCTCAGTTAGATCAAGCCTTTAGAAAAAAAAAAAAAAAAAACAAAAAAAAAAAACAGAACAAAAACAAACAAAACCAAACAGATTTCACTGGAAGTGCACTGGGAATGTGTTTTGGACTAGTTTTGCTTGTTCCACTATCATGTGCTTCCTGATAGCAGAGCTGGACATTCCATCAGAGCATGCTGCTGCTCAGACCAGCAGGGCAGAATGATTTTGTAAAAGATCATTAAGTCCCAATTTCCCATAAATGTATTGAAGTCTCTCAGAAATCTGGAAATAACTGAAGTATGCAAGGGCTAATTTGTCAGCGTCTTCCTTTCCCAGCACCTCAGTGAACGCATCTTTTGAATTCTTAGACTCTTTTTCACGTATACCAGAGAATTTCTACTGAACTTGACTAATAGATAAATCCAGTTTTTCATCTTGATTTCTTAAAAATAATAAACATAGCTTTTAGTACTGTTTTGGACTTGTGAATACACATTACAGCTGTATAAGGCAAATCTATTTTTATACTCCCTCCGATCTGGCCACATTTGATGAATCGAGACACTACCAAGGACCAAGTCATACTAAAAACATTTTCCAAGTTTGTATTTTCAATGATGTTGAAATTCCCATAGAGTTATAATGTAATCTGATCCCGTCTGCTCAGCCAGTCACCAATAAACACAACAGAAGCCCAGCTCCCTCCACTTCTTTATCAGTTCCTATGAGGTTACATAAAGACGCCAATCAGCTTGAAGAAAATACCAAAGCATCTACACTAAGATGTTACTTTCTCACAAACGTAATTATTTGTGTGCTTGGTTTGGTGTGCTGTTTGTTTGTTTGTTTGTTTTTAAAGAAACAAATGGCAGGCTGCTCCAGATTAAAGTCTGCACACCCCACCAATTTCCTTTAAACTCAGCAGGCAGCTGCGAGTTCAAACTTTATCTAGTTTCCTATTAAGCCGCAGCAACCATAAAATATAGACTAAAGACTTAGAAACAGAATTTGGAAAGGCAGATGCAACTATTCTAGCTGTTGAAACAGATACAATAATAAATGCTGGCAGTGAAAATTGTCACAAGAAAAAAATCAAAATCATCCAACTTGACAAATGCACTTTTTTCTAATTAATTCAATTAATGGATTAGACAAGGAAGATTTCATCAATAATGAGGACCCTAATCTAGCTGTTGGGAAACCATGGCTCATCCTCCTGCCTTCCCCAGTGTCACGCACAGTCGAGGCTTTTCAAACCACAGAATGAGGACTAGGTGGACTTGCAGCAGCCTGTCTGAAATTCAGACTCCCTACACTCCCTGGTAACGCCTAAAATCAGTAAGTCAATTTGAGCCACAGAAATTCACTAGGCACCAAGCACAGGCACGTACGTCTGCTCCGTGTGCCATGGGACACAGGCCTGTGCTTCAAAGTTACATGGTCTCAGGTCATAACTTCCTTAGCTGCACCATTTTCAGATTAAAACAGGGTAACAGCTGCAGCCCCCGTTTACAGAGCTGCAAAACCCCAGAATTACACCAGCAAAGTAAATGGAAGGGAGCTCCAGAAATAAACTCCACAAAGGATGTGGCCATGAATGTTTCCATGCACACCTCTAACCATTTCAGAGTGAAAGTGTATTTGCTCTGCTGAAAATCATCAAAAGCTCATTGTATTTTTCTGACATTCCAAAACCATCCCAAACCCAAGGCACAGGAACCACGTGGAAGGCTGAAGTCAAGCACTGTGTTCTCTGGGCTGCTGGTAAACAACTCAGCGTATGGACAGACCCGTCAGCCTGTCTGAAATGAAGGCAAAGGAGAGCTGGACCAAGCTGGAGATAATATTAGCAATACCAGCGTTAGTCATATTGGCTTCCCAACTCAGAGTCAACTTTGCTGTTCCACATCTCTACAGAAGTCTATAGTATGGAAAACACGGGCCAGTTCAGCACTTAGCCTTGGGCAGCACTTGGGTTATTTTTCTCATTATCTGCAGGTAGAGCTGTTTCAGAAGAGCTTTGACTAAATCCACCCTGGATAGAGATGGTGACACATACTTTGTGGCCCTACAGGGGCTTCACCAAACAATTCACCGCCAAGAAATAATGAAAATTCCTTCTGGAAGGAATGTCCTATGCGGAGTGGCTGGGGACTTTGGGTTTGTCTAGTTTGGAGAAAAGGAGGCTGAGGGGCGACCTCACTGCTCTCTAGAGGTTCCTGAGGAGGGGCAGTGGAGAGGGAGGTGCTGAGCCAGTGATGGGATGCCTGGGAATGGTTCAAAACTGCATCAGGACGGGCTTCACCAAACAATTCACCGCCAAGAAATAATGAAAATTCCTTCTGGAAGGAATGTCCTATGCGGAGTGGCTGGGGACTTTGGGTTTGTCTAGTTTGGAGAAAAGGAGGCTGAGGGGCGACCTCACTGCTCTCTAGAGGTTCCTGAGGAGGGGCAGTGGAGAGGGAGGTGCTGAGCCAGTGATGGGATGCCTGGGAATGGTTCAAAACTGCATCAGGACAGGTTTAGATTGGACATTAGGAAGCATTTCTTTACCAAGACGGTAGTCAAACACTGGAACAGGCTTCCTAGGGAGGTGGTCGATGCCCTGAGCCTGTCTGTGTTTAAAAGGGATTTGGACAATGCCCTTAACGACACACTTTAACTTTTGGTCAGCCCTGAATGGGTCAGGCAGTTGGACGAGCTGATCGCTCAGGTCCCTTCTGACTGAAACAGTCTATTCTACTCTAAATGCTGGACTGTGCACCATGGATCAGTGCACTGGGTATCATGATTCTCATGGACAAATGATCCAGCAGACATCACCATCACAGTCATTAGTGTATCGTTCAGTATGTTCCCATCTTTTTATCTATTGGACTACATTTTGTGCAAAAGTAGTACAGTTGGAGTGTGTGTGTGTGTGTACACCCAAACACACAAGCTCTGTCGTGATCAATTCTTTTTAGCTGTTCATACTTATTCAAGAAAAGACACCCTTCTTAATTTTCCATGAGTTATCCGCAGCTTAAACTGATCTTTTCTTGACGTTTTCTGCAGAAATTGCTCACTCAGCCTGTTTACAGTCCTCCTGCACAAAACGCATGTACACAATAGTCATGGCTGTATATTCACCTACAAAATTAATCCCCAAAAGGTAACAGGTAACAAACTGCCTTTGAAACAATATTGAGAAGTATGGTGAGAGTTAAGTTGGAGTCAATTCAGTCTTTTTCAAGTTATGACTGTTCACAGTTCTTCTGGGGCCAAGCAGCTGGGTGTTCAGCTGCTTTTCTAAAGTAGTTCCAAAGCTCCGTGCTATGGAGTGCTTTTCTGCCACTAAAACTTGGAATGACCTAAGGAGTCCTACACAGCCTCACAAGTGGATGAAGAAATGTGGAATAACATAAACACAGTGTCTTCTGTTTGAAAACAACACTTAGAGAACTAGCATATGTAGATATCCATACAAATATTTTGAAATCTTCCAGTGAAGATCAAATACCTTTTAAAAAAAAGGTCTCTCTCAGATCCAGTGCAAGTTACGGTTTTCCTATCTGAGTTGAAGGGTGAAATTTTTCACTTGTTTCATGCAGGAATAGGACTATCTGTAAAAATACAATTATGCCAGGCCCGCATCAATACGCCTTTCCACAGAGCACTATTTTGATGCTCAAAATCAGCAAGAAGATTTAATCACTGTGGCCCAAAATTTCCATTCTGACTGTCAACAACATGAAGGGTTTCAGAGCTATCACCCTGAGCAAATTTTCTGGTGGTTAGATAACTTGACAGCACTGTGTTCTCTGCCTCTTCTGAGTCCATCTAATTAAGATTTCATGCATAGCAAACAGAAGTGAAAGGAGATTCATAGTAAGAGAGGAAGAAAGTTGTACTTCTGTGTTTACTGTACCTGCAGTAAGACAGTACCCCCTGGGATCGTGAGCTGTAAACAGTACTTAGGGGCATTCTCCCAGGAGAGCAGTTGAACGTCTTCAATAGCACTGTAGGAAATGGAGTTTTCCATGTACCCAGTTGGCTGCAAGAAAACAAAGGAGAGGAAAAAAAATGTTTACTTAGTCATCAGAAGTTTCACAATTTCAAAGTAAGAACAGCACTATCCATATTACTCTTGGTGTTGAAAACACCTGCAAAATATCTAATTGAAAAGCAAAATTCCTATACAGGCCATTCAACAAAAAGATCCATCCAGCCCCTTCATCCAACTTGTTCAATGTTAAGATGACTTACATAAAAACAAAACCACGCCAGACCTAGGAGCCCTAAATACAAAAATGTCAAACTACACTTGTTTTGGACCCAAAATCAATGGAATCTTATTTCAAGTTGAACTGAGCTCTCAAGGGGTCTGGCAATGCACATGCTGCCAATGCATAAAGCAGTATCTCAATCACACAGACAGAACAGCAACGTACTGTACTAAGGTAGTTTTATTCCATACATTCTTCTCCCTGACTGCAAGGTTGATCAAGCCCACCATCAGAATCTAGACTGCTACTGAATCCAAAGATTCAGCTCACAGTTTTTAGACTCAAGCAAAAGCAGAGCAACCAACCTACTCATCTCAGCCTATACATAAGTATTGGTTTCCTGCACAGACTGCTGATGCCCAGTTTAAAGTAAAAGTCACAATTTAAACATAAATAAGAAACTGTGCTTTGCAATTACATGTACAACATAAATTGATAGTAGCAAAGACACAAACATAAAACATGGAAGTCCTTATTAGTATCCCCATAATTCTTAGGCATTACGGAAGTACAATTATCTCTGAGACAAGTTGAAATATAAAGGTATATACACAAGCACACATAAAATTATGTGCTAAACTGAAGTAAACACAGAGATATAGCCATATACCTATCAAGTATATGTACATACACCATACTTTATGCAAGTCTTCATGTTCTTAAAGTAATTTGAGTACTTAACAGAGGTCCTCAAAGACGTCATTTATTTCGCTTCGCTATAGTGTAAGCAAACTGATCAATATTGCTGTGGCAGAAAAACTATTTTCATACAAAAATGCTGATTAATCCCACCATGTGGATAAACCCTTAGGTTAGCCATGTCTTGCAAGAGAATAGAGCTCATTATATTTATGAATTATTTTCTTACTATTACTGGTTTACATATAACTTAAACTTCTCAAACTTACTCCCACTGTGACAATACATAAGTTATTTTTAACTGACAGTCTTGAAATAAAGAAGGCAAGGGAGAAATCACATCTATTTCAGGGTCAAACGGGGCCATCTCTTAAAATCACAACACAGGATTCCTGGGGGCGAGTGTGAAATAAGCAAATTGCATTTGCAACGTCTCTACTTCTTATTGGTACAACTTTCTTCCATAAGTTAAGTAGGTGGTGCATCTGGAAATCGTTCTTTGAAGTTATACACTTCATACATGTTCATAAGGCCATAAACGTCATCTGCCAGAATGCAACAACGGCCCTGTCATCCACCCTTGCTGCTACAAAAACTTGGTCGTCTTTTCAGCAAGAAAAGCCCAGCAAGTCAGGGAATTGAACTTTAATATTTTTTTCAGTAACATTTGTTGCAGCAGCGTTCATTTTACACTGGCCCTCGCTGAAAACAATTTTCGCTGTCTCTTTAACGAAAACCTTGTTATGCAGGAAGTATGATAAACTTCTGCTTATTCATTTACCCACAATATTGTTCTACACTAGTGACTGGAATCCCAGTGGCTTAACGCTGATACTGTACGTCATGCGTTGCCTACTGGAGAGTAATTATCTCGTTCTCACAGGAAGCCAAAGGCCCAAGATCCTTCAGTAATCAGCATTACAACACTCAGGGAAAAATATCAAAACAGCCAGCATAACATCTAGTATGCTCAGGAGGCAAAGTTATCAAAAACATGCTCTGAAAGACAGGAGAAGGGAGGAATGCAGAACCAGTCGACACAAATGTAAAATGAAATGAATCAAAGCAATTTAAATTTCTCTCTTAAGAAGGTGCTGACTGCCCTTAATACCCTCCATTAACTTCAAAGAGGATTTGAAGAATTCTCACAGAATCTGTTCCCAAGAGAAGCCTCTTCTATACCTTAAACTGCCCATTTAAACAGCATTAAAGGTAACTGATGCGGTTCAATCACAGCTCTGCAGCCATACACAAGTGATTTCATCTCAGGCATAACTTCTTCTCATAGGACAGAATTCCTTGTCTTTTTGTTAAGAAGAACAGAGGAACACAGAGTTCTGCAGTCTGCAAAGGGTGGGAAGACTACCCAAACCATAGCATGGAATTACACAGATGGTTAATCTCCCCAAATGAAAGCATTATGCCAATGAGGTACTTTATATAGCACTCATATGATCCCACTTCCATACCTTCTATCCAGCCATACCTCACACACTGTACCTCTACTACAGTGCCACCTTGCTCAAAAAATTAATAGCTCAAATCTACTTTGATCCCTGTAAGCAACGTTATACGCATTGTTTCTCTTTTCATTAAAAACACCACGTTGTAGGAAGTGAAATATTTTCAGTTCCGAAAATGCCAGCTACAGGCAGCTTCATCTCTGTTTTGCAATTGAGAGAGTCTGAAGCAAAATGATTTATCGCTGCGCAGAGCTCCCTGAAATTGTGCTCCTAGAGGCTGTCAAACACCAAAGACCACACTCCCACACAAGGGCTGTGCAGAAGCAGCACTGAAACAGGGCTGTTGTCCAACCCGAGCCTTCCTGGACCTCAGAAGGCTACGGTGCTCCTCACAGAGAGACCATGGCGCTGACGAGGTGAAGGTCAGCCCCACACAAAGGTGTCCTTTCCCTAATCCCTGTGCACACACAGATGCGAGGACACAGCGGTGTTCCCCGCTTGTGTTTTCACAAGACCCAGCACAGTTCAGCCGTTTATCAGGAAATGACCTGAGGTAAAACCACAGCCCGAGTCACTGGTTCCTCTTAAAACACAGGCTATTTTGACATTCAGGTATGTGAACGTCGATCACGGTGAATCATTGTGGTCGATAAATAAGCAGTGCAAGCGTTGCACGTTCTCATGTTCCAGCTGGTCCTGCTTGCACACACACACGCACCCCCACCTCCAAGAAGCTCCATCCTCACCCCCAGGCCACCCCATGGGAAATTCAAATCAGAACAACAGGCAAGACCAGAAATGTGGATTCAGAGATTTGAAAATACCTAAAACAACAGCGATCCTCAGTGGGTCACCATGAAGCATCTGGCATCAGTACTAGTCTTAAGGAGCATTCCCACCTCCATCCACCCACTTTGCCTCTGCCCATACAAATATTTGCCCGGCCGTGGCGCCAGGCAGGTCAGGGAACCCGTCCAGCTTTTTGCCAGATTACTTTTTAGCTCCTTTGGCCCCACTTCCAACACGAAACAGGAACTAGTACGTTAACATAACTTAGGGGGCAGCACGTCACGGGGAAGGCAGGGAGCAGTGAGGACCTGAATATTTCAGTCTAGTGATTGGTACGAGGCAGTCTAAAGCCACAGCATCTTTGAGCAGCAATACATCAAGTTCAGTTGAAAATGCCTTTATTTAAGGAAATAATAATTCTTATTTTTATAGCTGTCATTTCTGAGAGGAGATTTATATTTCTTGGCAAAGTCTGAAATCTATCAAACGAAGCAAGATAATGCACTTTTCTCATTCACTCTACAAAATTAATCCTGACTTAGGAAACTTTGGCCAGAGAATCTACATATGTCAGCTTACAGATTTACAGCTACATTTTTAACTTCTGGCTGTTTGCTGTTGAACATGTTCTGAAAAACTGTAAGAGACTCATAAATGAGAATTGAATTTATTACAAAAAACAAATACCCTAAGTCAAGGAAACATTTTTCTCTTCACGTTAGCCTTTAGCCTCCTAACGAAACATGCAATTTCTCCGTTGGGAAATCAGGTATGTTTTAACCTCAGTGAGAACTGTGTCTTTTTTCAGTTCCATAAAGATTTACTGATCATACAGCTTTGAAACAACTCTGTACCAGAATAGCCACACACCAAAACCTACTACAAATCAAATCTTAGGGGAATCCAGTGCTCCCAAAACTGGAAGAACATGTAGGCTCATGTAGCATTTCTGGGAAAAGTCAGCAGCAGCAGACTACTCAATAATGCAAAAATCTGCCCACTTGTTTCCATGGGAAGTTCTAAAAGGCAAAGAATAAACATGACGTCCATTGTTAATATGAGGCTTGTATGCACTTACTCATATAATAATGGACTAAATCTTCAGCTGTGTGTTTTCCAAAGAAAGCGTCTAGAAAAGATGAATTCTACAAATAGAGACAGTTATTTGCATTAAAACATATTTAGACTGACAACTCCAACCACCACAACAACAATGAAGAATGATTTTCCCAATTAAATACTCCAGATGGCAGGGAGAAATGGGGCTATTCCAGACCCTTGCTCTTCCAATGTCAGGTGCATATTTCTCTCTTGGCTGCTCTTAAGAACGAGCCACGTTGCCATAGCCCAGGATGATGAGCGTACTGTATTACATATAAGTTTTCCATACCCAAATAAGTTTTGGTGCTGCTGAATAACACGTAGGAAGAGTTGATTGCTCTCAAAACTTTGATGGGGGTGGAGACTATTCAGTTGTCACACTGAAGGGTAATGGACTCTGAAACTGCTGAAAACAATGGATGATTTGAAATAAATCTCTCTTAGGAGACATCCATGGCTCCAGAGAACGCCCCTGCAAATGTAGCTATTTCAGATAAGAGCAATTAACATCTTTGTTCATTAAGTATATAACCTATCAGAAGACATTTATCAAGTTAAGCAATTAGTAGTACTATGCCATAATATGCAGCGCAGTACAATTTGTCTCACTCTCGATATGGAAGAATTTACTGCCATGCTCACTTGTCATAACTACTTCAAAGAGTTTAAAGTCAATGTTAATCTGACAGAGATTAACGTGATAAGAAAACAGACAGAAAGACTAAAAGCAGGGAGATACCCAACTCTGCCCCAAAGCTGCACAAAGGAATTTCTGAGCTCCTTTGGAACAACGTTCTCATCTAATCCCTCACACTTCCCAGACCTCCAGCATCCTCGTCACTACCATTCCCTTACCACTCCTCCTGGGAAGTAGGAGGTTTCATGTGTTGGGCCATAAGAAGAGATGTCACTGTCACTTGCTCTGTGCAACAACAGAAGAACCACATGGGTGAAAAGGGTGTTTAATCCAGGGACCTGTGGAGAAGGGACCTCTCAGTGGGGAGAATTTAAATTATTTCTGCTTGGAGCTGGCTTTGTTTCCAAGCATCTCCAAGCTTGGTAGCATGCTCAGCGGGGTTTTGGTTGGTTGGTTTCGGGTACATGGAAACAAATTTGGACACAGTGGCCCAAATGTTCAGTGAGGCTCTACCCATCCATGTCAGCTGAAGCCTAGAGTGTATTAGTGCATAATTAATGATAGGAAAAAAGGGAGGGGTTTTCCTACCACATTTATTTGTGTGGGGGTGACTGTGTGTATAAACATCCCTGTGTGTGTGTATAAATGTACACACACCTACCTCTCTGTTTTTATAGCTACACAAAGATAAGATATATTTCTGCTATCCCGTATTTCCCTACACAAAAATTCAGCATTAACTGTCATATGCTCAGCACAAAGTAGCTCAACTTCAGTAACTGACACAATTTAATTATGAAAGACCAGATCCTCAGCTGAGCTGATCCAAAGACTTCAGTGGAACTTCATGGATTTACACCAGCTGGGAATCTAATTCAGAAATTCAATAGAAATTCAACTGAAACTTGCTTTGCTGCAAAATGTGCATAAATCTTTTCCTCTCCTCTAAATATTTAAGACAACTGGAACTGGGGGCTATTGCATTAATTAACCTTACAAAACTGATAAAAATGTAAGAGCTGCCAGTAAGAAACAGATTACCCCAGACCGTGCAGGAAAAAAGGCTTCCGACCTGCAGTGGGGCTGAGGTATCAGTTCTGAGGAGCTATAGCAAATGGACAACCCAAGACTGTTCAAAGAACCAGCAAGAAAAAGCTGGTCTCAACACTAAGACATATGAGCTACAAAATCTGCGCAATCGGTGCAGCAAACACCAACAAAGAACTGCAAATTAATTCAGATCTGATATAAGTTTAAAGCACAGAATAGGAGTCCTTCCCTTATCAAGAAGGGAAAATAAGGTCATAGTATGCGATATGTACCATGACAGGAGAGTCAAATAAGCAGGAAAAATGTATTAATTATGTCAGATGAAAAGCATACAGATTTTATTTTTAAATTAGATCTTTCTCTTTTACTGTGAAACCCAGCTGAAGGACCACTTATGAGTGTTCAATTTATTTTACCAATAGAACTATTTGAATTTCTGGGAATAAGATAAGACACATATCTAAAAGACTTTCTGAAGAAGCCTATCATCAAGATGACCCTAAGCAGCTCATAAGAAATCAACCCTTTCTCTCTGGCTACCTCAGCATGGCAAAGAGAACTCCACTGGGACTTTAAGTGGCACTGAACGCTTCACCGGTTGTGGTGCTGGTGTCCAAAAAGCACTCTCTGAGGTCAGGTCTATAGAAGAAACCTTGTCTCCGGCTTTCAAACCTCTGCTAACAGGGATGAGAACATGCTGCAAGGTGCATCTACCCACCCCACAGTTTGCCACTGAGATGGTGGCCAAATCCACCAGATCACCGCCCAAGGGCAAGAAGGCTGCTCCCCAGCCAGTGACGGGAGGCTGGAAGGGGAAGGAACAGTGTTTGACACAGCAAGACTCCCAGACGCTGGCCCAACTTGCCTGCCAGGTAGAGCGAGCACCTCTGCTTGGAGCAGCAATTCTCCAAGCCTGCACTGCAGCCTTCAGCCCCTCCCAATGAACACAAGGAACCTGAACAGAAGAATCACCATCCCCCACTTACCAACCTCAAAGAGGAAAATCTCAGTCAAGGTGGTATCTGCATCATGCTCTTGATCACACCTTTGGTGACACGAGAAGCCTGAGAGATGGGGGAAGAGATCTCAGACTTCCTGACTCCAACCATGTGAATCAACTCCAAACACATCCTCCTCCTCCTACAAAACTGTGCAACCCATTCATCAGAAGGACCATTCCCTAGCAGGGTTCATGTTCTCCATCCCTTTGCATTCATCGCTGCACTCCATGACATCCCTCCTGGGGAGGCAATAGGTGATAGCCTTAACAAGACAGGCAGACAGTTTATCCGCCTTCCTTGAAATTACTTCAGGAAGGGAGGGACACCACAAGCTAAAATACAGCAGGTACACACCTTCTCAACAGAAGCAGCAAGAGTAGCAGCAACTTATTGCAAAAGACGATACACGCACATACTTCTGTAAAACAACTGTTAGAGGTATATTGGAAAATCCCTAACTTTTGCCCAGAACATGAAACATCTAGTGACTGCTAAACAGATCTTTGCTAAGTCACCATAGCAACCATGATGTGACTGAAAACAAAACCACATCCCCAAACCGTTCTTGAGTCAAGGCTGCTCTCTATTTTCAATTTTCTTTCAATAAATCAGCTGTGTCACACGCCATGAAACATATCAAGTGCTGATAAACCAGAGAGACGAGGAAGGGTTGGGTGTACTGATTTCAGACCAAGCCAGACACAATGTATCCTAAACTAAAATGACACCCTTTAATGACTAGGGATGTTAATTGCCTGGGAAGTTGTGGATGTCACATCCCTGGAGGTGTTCACGGCCAGGCTGGATGGGGCTTTGAGCAACCTGCTCTGGTGGGAGGTGTCCCTGCCCATGGCAGGGGGGTTGGAACTGGATGGTCTTTAAGGTCCCTTCCAACCCAAACCATTCCATGATTCTGTGACTGCTTTAACCAGGGCAGCCCTGAGAGCTGGAAATGAAAGATCATCAGCTGATTTCAAATACAGAGATGGCACCTGGAAAATAATCAGTCTAATAAAAAACTGGAAACAAATGTGGGCATGTACTATAAACAGGAGATCTCTTTCAGTTGAGTCTTTCAGAACTGGTTTAGGTAATGGCAATTGTTTCTATTGCATATTGTCCTTGCACTTACAGTGGTTCTTACTTCTGGTTTACAGATATCCAAAGCCCTGTGGTTCATTATCTCTAGTAGGTCAACAAAAGGTGAAGAAGGAAACCGCATTTGTTATCAGTAGGGTCACATCCGCTGTGCAGGGATCTGCACCTCCCATGGAAAATTTTAGGGTTTTACAAACTGAAAAGCCTGAAGGCAGCTGCAAGGGAAGAAATACATTCCCCTCTATCACTTGCACACATGAAGTCTGAGAGGTGATCCAAGTATAAAATACCAAATGGCTAAGAAGCTGAGCTATCCAGGATCCCATGTCCCATCAGAAGCATGAAATTTTACTCGTGGACTCCCCAATCCTCACAGTTCACACCAACTTCTTAATGCACATCCCAGCTCATTTCTTACTACATTTTATTTACAAGATCTAGAAATTGAATTGTTGCAAAACTAAACATGGCATAAATATGCTAGTATCTTAAGTTCTTGTTCTTCATTTAAACAAGCATCATCCAACACTGCTTATTATGTCCATGCCTTTTACCTTTAGAGCCATGAAACATTTACACACTGCAGTAGTCAAATTATTTCCACTAACAATTTAAAAAAAAAAAAAAATTAAAAATGCACTTTTAACCCTGCATTTTCCAGGATGTTACATCCAATCTCACTCTGATGAACAAGTACAGGACAGGGACTGCAGTAACCCAAGCAGACTTCTCAATTCCCAACAGGGAAATGCCCTTTTCTGATCTTTTTTGGAGAAAAAATGATCAGGTCCTGAGTTCCCAGCCAAGTATTAATACAGCCCTCTGCTGTACATTACGTAAGAGAAAGGACATGTAGCAGAGCCTTCAAAAAAGCTACAGATATTCTGTTAAGGATAGTCTCACTAAACTCTTGCTGATGTTAGGCGAAAAAAACAGGGACCTCCTGAGGATGAGTCATAGCCCCTTGGAATCACCTTCTGCTACAGCAGGAGGTGGGAAAACACGATTAAAGTGCCTGTGTTTTGTTTCACATGTCTTACCTTCAACAATAATTTGGACGGCTCTACACAATTCTAACTGAGACCCAGCTCTCGTGTGGGCAGCAGTGATTTCCTCTTCGCTTTGTGCCTCTCTCAGCACTACTGAATGACAGCCTGACACTAACGGAAAGCATCTTTTTCTTCTCTTCAGCAGGAAGTCTTCTGCAAAATTGTGCTTGTGCACTCCTGGACCCACCCATAACCTCCTCCACTGTTGGTCTTCCTCATTGTTTAACGACTGGCTGACTGTTTGTACTGGAAGGGAGTGTTGCTATTTAAATAGAGGGTAACCGAAGTATGTGCCATACCTCCATGGAAGAGAGATGGTGAGGGAATGGAGGAGAAGAGGGCAACTGCAGTGAAATATCAGAGTAAATATTTGAGAAAAGTGTCAGTTGACTGGTAAATGCATAATGGAGAGGACGAAGAGCACCAGTCAGAACCTAAATTATCCTCATAAGCTCCCTTACTATGCAAAAAGATACAATGAAATATTTAAAATCTTTGATTTTAAAAAAATAAATGAAATAAGTATTTAGCTAAAATCATGAAGGCGTTGTGCTCACAGAGAATGAAGTGGTATGAAACTGGCATACACAACCAGCAAACTTTTTGTTTCAATACAACATTTATTAGACTAGCAAGTTATTTTTCAAGATAACCAAATAAAGAGTGCCTGAAGTGAAGCATGTACACCTGCTTATGAAAGGTGTCGTTATCACCTTCTCAACAGACACACTTTGAAAAGCAGAACAAAGAGCAACCCTACAATCAGGTACAGTGAAACTGGCAAACCCTTTTATCTGGGCGGCTCCTGAAAGGCTGGAGAAGAATTCCAAGGAATTGCAATAGTCCCCCAGGGATTGCGATGCATGCGGCTCCAAAGACATGCATTTCCAGAGAAGCCTTGTTTATCAGACACTAATGCATTACCCACTGCTCTTCTCTCTTACACTGCTTTTTTGAAAACTAAACCATCTTCGTCCTCCAATAGTATTTTCTGATCCAAGTGGATGATTCAGCCTCACCAAGACGCACTCAGTTATTTCCTCTGTATCCTCTGATACAGGGCTCACACACGGGTAGAGAAACAGAGGCACCTGCCTTCTCTTCTATGATTTCAAGAGACCAGGCAGAGGCTCCCACAACACATCTCACCAGACCATGCAGATGTGTCTCTAGGTGATGCAATTTGGGAAAAAAGCCCAGCTACTTACCCAGCCAGCACCTAGTGATGCACATCTGAAGGTGAGGAGCAACACAAGTGCTTCCCAGGCTGTGGGAGAAATCAGACAGCTTTCTGCACTTCCTCTGCCTTCTTACTTGGCCTTATTCATATTCTCAAACCATAAAGATGGCCAAAATGCTACTGCTTAAAGGGAAATTTATGTAGCACACTACCTATCAACATAAAGATGGCTTATACAGTATCACTTGAGAGTTATACATTCAGTGAAAAACCTTCCTCCTAACAAAGCAGCTTTGCATGCTAGACTAGGTTGGCTCCCCCGCACCCCACCAGTTTCATACCAAAATCTATTTTAAAATAATTCCAGTCTTTTAGACAAGCTGGACCTTCAGGTTGTGTCAGCACAATGGCTGCAGGTTTCACTCCCACCCCTGGAAATTATGCTTTGGTTTTCAAGCTCAATTACACTGTCAAGTCAGCTTTCCTGTGCAAAATTCTGCAGCAACATCCTTACCCTCTGTCAAGATTATTTCATTAATTTATTTACTATCTCTAAAGGAAATAGGTCATTCCTATAAAACCTTAAATATTGCAAACACAGCTTTGTAGACTGAGTTTTCCACTCACAGAGGAAAGGGCAAGAGAAGTGTACCATTTCAAAATTTTGACCTCAACAACCAAATGGTTATTACTATTAAGCCAAGAAATTTCTACCAAGGAAATCTGAATGGTCTTCAGTGAACTATATGCCCAAAGTTAAGCTAGCCACAGATGTTCTAACAGAAAGCTATCAGAAAGCCAATACTACCAAAGCACATTAACATTTAATGGTAAATCTGAATCCAAACCACCATGGATTTACAACTACCACTGAGTGTTACGACGTGGACTCCTAAACATTGATGAAAACATGAGCCGCTTCCCCTCTATGGCATTTTGGTTTTAGCAGAATACAAAAGCTCCCAAATTAGAGGTATGTTTGAATCACATACCTGAGCAAACACCACGGGTTTTGCCCACTTCTGCTTGCATCAGCTTTACCCAAGGCAGGAATGGAAGAAAGGATCAGCATTCCTGCCCTCCTCTGTAATTAAAATCCACAAATGTCACCACGTCACTGTATGACACCACTGCTGCACAGCACACAGTCGTAACGGTGATGGAGGAACAGTCCTGCTCCCTCCAGCTAAGGACAGCTTTGCCCTGCACATACCCCCATCCTGCCTCCCCTGACAGAAGGGGACCAGTGACACAATGGGCCACCCCTGAAGTACTGCCAGCCACTCACGCTGACCTCTGCACAGATTTGTTTCTCATTTTTCAGTTTCCTCACATTTTATTTGATAAACTCAACTCTCCCTAAACGTGGCTGAACAAAAGGTATATACAAACTTACTGTTAATATCAGCTTTCTTCCTTCTAATTGCTTTGGCTACGTGTTACTATGGCATGAACAGAATCTCATGGCACTGCTCTCTTTGGAACTACAGAGAAAAATCTGGCCTACCAGAAAAACAACCAGAGCAGAATTAGTAGGAAGGATTGAGCATCAAGAATATAACAGCTTCATTTTCCTACCTACATCCTCCCAGATAACATTTACAGAAGAACACTTTATTATAGAGATTGTTTATCAATCATTTACCGGGAGACAAAGAAACAGGTTAAATATGAAGCGTCTTAAAATAAGGCACAGCATCCCTGTTAACGTCTGAAAAAGGCCCAAGTGATCAGCAAGTTTCAACTAGGCATTATCAAGGCACTTTAGGGAAGTATTATTATTGGAAAGGAAATATAAAGCTTGCATAATGAAGTAACCTCTGCCTTTCTCTCTAGCCTGCATCCTGCTGAGAAAGACCTTTTTACCGTTTCTGAAAAATATGTAATTCAAAAATATGTATCTTTGAATTCCAAATCAGGCTCTGTTCCTGCTTCTTTGCAACAAATTACCAGCTCTTACTGGAAATGAATAAACAGAAACCAAAACCAAATTCAATGCTGTAAACACTGTAGCAGATTATTTCCAAATATTCCAACATATTGCAAGACAAATCCAAGTCAAAAGTCTAGAGAACAACCAAGGAATATGTTTCTCTGCTTCAGATTTAAGTTCAGAACCTTAACCTCAAATCCTGTTCTTCGCAAAATAAAAATCAGACTCAGATCCAAAGCACTGATATAAAGTTTCAGTTAGACCCACATCCTAACACCTCCGCAGCCAATCTTAATAATTTTCTGCCAATCTCTCAAGGCGCAGATCAAAGGCTTTGCTGTACATTCAGAGCCATTCCTGTGATGCAAGGATTAGGCATGAAGAAAGAGCGTCATATTTTCAAAGGTGCAACTGCCTGTAAGTGCATCTTGTGCATATCAGAGCATCACGAGCTCAGCCAAACACACCAGTGCCAGACAAACCACACCTCTGAAATTCTTTCCTTGCCTCCCATTTTCTTTTTTATCTCATCTAAGACACTGTCTCTACATGCCCAGTTACAAGGAAGATATACCTAGTCATCAGCCCCTCTATTCTTTTATTTTTATTAATATTTTCATCAATATTTTCAGTTACTGTCCAGCATATCATTCATTCAGGAGGGTATTACACAGAGCTGGAAACCCAGAGTCCCAGCCTGCTGCTGTGACCCCTCCAAGAGGCAGCGATGCAGCAGTAATGCCTCAATGGCAGCAGATGGACTTGTAGATGTCACCAAGTTCTAACAGCACTTCTTAAAACACAGCCCGCACGTGTAATCCTGACAGTAATCTAGCCTTACATTAAATATATTGTTGTCAGTCTAAAAGTATTGTATCTGACTCTAAATACACAGCTGCAGACACGCACAAGATTCAACAACATTGTGTAGAGTACTGTCTCGAGGATGAAGACAAGCCTTGGTGCTTTCAAGAGCCAAGGCTGCATCATGAAGCATAAATTGGTTATTTCAGTGGCCACACGAAACTTTACTCATGTGAAAAAGGTGAGACATAACTCCGTCCTTCAGTAACTAAGAACAGCTTGCACAAGTCATTAGGAAAATTGTCGGTGCACTTCATTTAGAAGTCCAGATCCTGCAGACACATTTTGAGACAAGCAACCAGTGGTTGCAACAACATGAGTCAAGAACCGAGATTCAGCCCCTAAACTTGTCATCCATTCCCTCACACTTTCATGAACAGAATGAAAAGCGAGTGAAGTGCAAATTACAAGTCAATGCAAAACTCACTGGATGAGGTTTTAAAGACGTCAGACTCGACAATCACAATGTTTCTTCTCAGGCGTTAAAAACTACGGTGCTTGACTAATGCTGTGCCCATTCTGTTTTCCTAGCAGGAAAAAAATCATACCAGAACAAAGAAGAATGGCAACTGCATTGTCCTTCCTGAGAACTAAGTACCACGGGCTCTCAACATTGCCACGACAAATACACAGAGCTATTGACAAGGCACGTTACGAGAACTGTCCATCAGCCATACCGGACACAAAAGGATAAATAGCCATGTCAGACCATTAAAATGTTGGAAGAGCTGCAGATGACACTTTTACTGCCAAAAAACAGTGTTTACGGCATACACACTCACAAAAAAAAGTCATACATTTCACTAGTCTCTGCAGGATGAATGCTGCCCTTGACTTCATTGGTTCAAACCTGTTCTGAGTATCCTGATGCAGTTCTCAGTTGCTGAAGGTCTAGGGGGGAAAAGAAAACTCACAGTGACTAAAGCTTTATGGAAATGTTTTCCCCTAATAATCTACATCACACAATTGCTCTCCACAAAACCTAATTAAAATGCCTTTGAAATGACAGTTCTACAAGAATAAGAACTTGGACACAAGTTATCAGACCATTCCCAGAGATGACTCTGGCCACTACCAAAGTCAGAGATGATCAGCAGTTTCTATGCCATTATACTTGAAGTTTGGACTCCTCAAGATCTTAGTTGTCTCGTGACCATTTTAATCAATTAATGACATTCAATAATATGCACCTACATTAACTGGAGACAGAAAACAGCACCTCAACCATTAGCACAGCTTTGAGAAGGCTGAGACTGAACCAGGCTGAGGATGGAGATGACTCAGATGATGCTCTATGTGACTAATCAGAGGCTGACACTTTTGTCTTGAGCTGTAACCAAGTCTAATGCAAAGACAAAGGATAGCATCAAAGGTGTGAATTCAAACTACAGACAGAATTCAAGAGGCTAAAAGACATCACTCTCAGTCGTGTAAATACGAAAGTAGAGTAATCTAGTATAGCCACACACAACTGCATTATGAAAAATAAGAAGTACACAGTCCTGCATCTACCTTTTTCTCCTGAATGGCCCCCAAATGCTCTGGGGATATAACTTAAACCATACATGAAACCTGAGAAGATGACACGAGCCTTTGTTTCCCCAATTCCCATGAGCAATCGAACCAAGGCCAGGAAAACACAGCCCTCAGTGAATCAGGTGCCCTGGTTTCTGTACTGTGTTCCAGTCCTGGCATTGCACTGTGTCTCCAGAACCAAGCCCAGCCAGATCACTGCCCAGAAAACAGACATTCATGTGGCAAAAGCTGCACTTCTGATCTAACTTGCTCAGCTGGCCAGGCTCGTGCACATCCTGCTGACAGCCAGTGCTACCCAGGGACAGATTCCTCCATCCTCATGCTTTGATCCTAACAGAAAAAATCTTATAGAATGTAGGATCTCAAAGTTTTGAGGGTTTTAGCAAAATTTAGACTGGGGTTTACAGAATTGCCAAACAGCAGCAATAGTAGAAGTCGTCATCTCTCACAGCATTAACAGGAGTCCTGCCCTCTCCCTAGAACTTGTAGTTGCTGGAGTGTTTGAGACAAAATTAACTCCATGCTAAAGAAGTCTATACTTCATAAAATTCTTAGAAATACCCTATGAAATATTGCAGGTTTTTTCTTGTGTTTCTTTTAGTTTGTTTTTTAACGTTAATTCATGCTGTATAGCACACTGGTGACCCAAAGCTAACAGCAGTCACAGCTGAGGACACACAGACCTTTCAGACCTTTCAACCAGCAGCCACTCTGTTGTTCTAACCAAGATTCTGCAGTTCACAAAAGACAAAACCTTACCAAGAGAACTTGTCAGCTTTTACAAGTCTATTCTTTCACTACATTTATCTGAAACAATATTTAGAGATTAGTTTAGCACCAGCCATCAGAAATGGTAAAAGCAGAGACAGAAAAAAGCACAAAAAGCCCAATCAAATAAAAAAAATTGCCATGTTGTTCTTTTTTTCTAGCAACATACATCTCCAGCAAATGGAACAGTAGATTTGCAAATCCAGTGGGACTGATCAGAAATTATGCCTTCTCTTCTAGCAGAGGAAGGTAATCTAGGACAACTTTCTAGGGCCACTGTTCAAATACAAGCCTCAAATTCCCAAACAGGGCAAGAATGCTGAAAAACTGAAACCACTGATCTGGCAAATGTTATGGCAGGTCTTCTGTGCTCTCGTTTTACAACAGCACACTTCAATACCCGCACATATCTCACATTCACAGAAAACTAAAGAGTAAAACCATATGGTGACAAGGAGCAGAACTGAAAATAGTCCCTTGCTAGATGTTTTAATCCTCTTCTGTTAAAACTGTGTGTTTGTATTATGCTAAATAACAAATTATGTGTCTGCAGAATCAGGCTCCCTTTTCAATTATGAGCTAATTATTTCAATACTGCAAAACAGAAAACTGGAGTCATCTTTCCTGCTCCACTCAACTTCTTTATAAATTATTCTCAAAGAGCAAATGAGATTTCTCATTCCAGTTGTATTCCAACATGATCAAGACTTAGTTCTTCCAGCTCAGAACCTGTACCACTCTTTCATTTTAGGGACTATTAGGAATAAAAGGATGCCAATATTTTATCTGGCAGTCAAGCAAGCCTTTGAAGTTTGGTGTCTACAACGTCAAAAGACAAGTAACTACAGAACCTAATTTGTGCAGATGATCAACTGTTTAAAAATCAGCAAGGAAAATTTCAGCAACACCTAGTCAGGATCTGGGCTCTCTGAAGGTATCCCAGTAAACGCTTCCACTTCTAACCAGAATGTGCCCGTCCACAAGGGTGTGAGTTTTAGAGAGTGACCTTAAATACACACGAGCGGAGTTTAAAGTCCACCCTCTGCACGCTCAAAAAGAATAGGGGAAGAAAGCACAGCATACTTTTCAGATCTCAGTGTACATTTTTGGACGGTCTTCCTGAATGCTCGCTTCCTAAGCTCGGGTTTGCTGTGCTTGGCAGTCATTTTTGTGTCTCTTGCAACACTGCGCACACACAAATGGCCTGTGGTTTCATGCTTTGCTTCCCATTTAAAACTAACACTTAAACAGTAGCTTTATTTTTGTTAAATAAAAGCGCCTTTTTTCTGAATTCTGACATCTATTTCTCTTTTTCAACATGAGGGGAAAATGTTTCTTTTACAACTGACACCAATCATTCTCAGGAGTAGTATTTTGTCTTCATCACTTTGATTCACTAATTCTCATTCATGTTACTCCTCAACTTTTTGTGCTCTGTTCCACAAAAGCAATGACAGCAGGTAGCATAATGTTGGTTTTTAGACAGCAAGCTCTGATGACACATATATTTTAGATTTGAGACTTTGAACTGCAAAGAAAAAAGCTTAGGTTAAGAATATGTAACACTTTTTCACAAATGCTTGTGTTGATGGGGAAAAAAAGTAGTCAGATAATTTCTACGTGTGCCTGCAATCCATCTCCTCCTGAAGGCACAGGGGATTTTTTTTTCATTATCCACTTCATGTCAGACGAAGTCTGTATGGTTGACAATCTGGCTCAGGACAAGAGACGCCTCCTGTCTCCTTTGGGGTCTGGCTCTGGGCACTCAGCTTTTGACTCTCTGGGCAAGCTCAGGTGCCAGTAAGTCCCTGGCCACCAGGTACCACCAGCCTTGGTGACACGCAGGGGACTCCATCCAGTGCCTGGCTCCAGAGGCATGTCATCCTCCGGGGAGAAGTCCCCTAGGTTTCACACACCCACCCACCGAGTCTCCACATTCCAGCAGTATCAGCTCCTCCACCAACAAAGCAGCCGAGGGTGGAGGGAGACTTTATTGCTCCGTATCAGCGTTGCGATGCCCGACTTCTGAAGATGTTTCTCTGCAGTGACGTGGTCTGCCTTCCCACTAAAGATTATGAAACCACTTCCAACCCAAGAGCTTCCTCCCTCCCTCCCTCACACAGCCTTCCAGGACCGGCGAAGGGAGAGCTGAACCCTGCAGCGAGCGCTCCCTAATTGCTTCAGCAGAAGCTGAAAGACGTCAGCAACTGGACTCTCCGCTCCTCGTTCCCTGAGAAAGCGGAGAAAAATCTGCTGAGACCAAGCCCCCGATTTCAGGTTTGGTGTGAAAAGCAGCCTGCTCTTTGGCCAGCCACGCAAATAAGATAAAGGCTGACCTTGCCTGCAGCAACCGTGCTGCCTGACCGGGGCTCTGCAAGGGTTACTCCGGCGAGCGCAATGGCAGGGAATGTACCCAGGCTGCTGCTGTAATCTCACGAACATCTGCAGCTAAACACGTCCCCAGGGGGAGAGGTAGACCTTTCAAACAACCAAACCTGAAAAATCAGAAGCCTTTTAATTGCACGACGAGGGAGAGGAGTCGACCAGCTGCTAAGTTTGACCGGCACATTACTGCATCTCTGGCAGCTTTGCCCCAGCCTCCAGCAATCCATGCTGCTGATTTTAACAGGTTGCTTTGACCTTTAAGGCTCTTGAGGGTTTCTAGGTTTCATACGCCTTCCTTTAGGCCATGCCTTAGACTGTATCACCAGTTACCCACAGACTTTCTTGCTCAGCTGATTTTGAAATGTCTCAGACACAGAATCTGCCTTCTCTCTTCAGAGAGTTACTTTTATTCTCGGCCAAGGAAACAGGGTATGTCAAATATAAAAAAAAAAAAAAAAAAAAAACTTACCCAAACCCATTTGCTGTCACAGAGACATAGTCGCTTTGTCTTTATTTTGTATAAAATAATTAAAGAGGCACAGCCCCAAACTTGAAGACTGTGTCAAAATAAAACCATTTCGCACATAAGATGGCTTATCACAAAGTAGCACTCAACAGTTGAGCTCTGTTTTCTTAAACTGCCTAAATTAACTTGGCAAAAGTGAGGACAGCAATTTTGAAATGTCTCAGACACAGAATCTGCCTTCTCTCTTCAGAGAGTTACTTTTATTCTCGGCCAAGGAAAAAGGGTATGTCAAAAAAAAAAAAAAAAAAAAAAAAAAAACTTACCCAAACCCATTTGCTGTCACAGAGACATAGTCGCTTTGTCTTTATTTTGTATAAAATAATTAAAGAGGCACAGCCCCAAACTTGAAGACTGTGTCAAAATAAAACCATTTCGCACATAAGATGGCTTATCACAAAGTAGCACTCAACAGTTGAGCTCTGTTTTCTTAAACTGCCTAAATTAACTTGGCAAAAGTGAGGACAGCACCACTCATAACGTGGTATGGTACAAGCTTACACCATGTGCCATTTTTAAAGACCAGCTGTCCAGCCTGCAAGTTCCACATCCTTACAGGCACAGCTAAACCTAAGATCCTCAACTAACATTGTCCACTCAACAGCAAAGGGAACATTTCCTCAAAAAAAATCCCAAGGGCTGCTGGGATCAGCTCTCCATGAGAAAGTGGCACACTGTCAGAGCACAATCAGGGCATTAAAGCTCAGGCACCAGCAATATCCTGTACGTAGGGCACCCAATTCATGTGCCACTACTAATGCTCCTCTAGGTCACTTACAACCTTATGCCAGCAAACAGAACCTCTTGTTTTGACCAAATAGTCAATAGACTTAAGTGCAAATGAGTTCAAACAGTGTTAATACTTCATTTAATACAATGGTAATCAGTCCAAAAATTGCATTGGTGCCAGCTTTTGATGAAGCACAGGCTCCTGCATCTTTGGACCACAGGAGATGCACATCCTAACCACCAACATGCGCACAGCAGTACTGGCTGGGGGTGCTTCACACAGTGAAAGCAGAAAAGATGTTTCACTGTGAATCACATCAAGTGGTGGAGAAATAAGGGAGAAACAGACCCCCTAGGACAGGGGACAGCATTTGCATTCCTGCTCTTGATCTGAAAGCTCTCGCTACGAACGCAACACTGGGGCTTTGCAAAGTGACAGCTGGCTATCAATGAACAGAAGGAAAGCAACGTCATTCAGCCTCGAAATCTCGTTGTCTATCCCACTTCATTTCTTCGTGCTAAAATCTTGGAGCACGGCAAACGCAAAGCCACCACATATTTGCCTCCGGAGGAAAGAGACTGGCCATAGCCACTATCCAGGACGACTGTGCTTGGACCAGCGGTGATGAGCGAAGTCAGAGGAAGGCCAAAGGAAAATCTGGGTCAGGCGTGTTGAAGAACCTCTGACCTCGCCAAGCTGTCCCCAGCGAGCAGGGGATGGGACGTGTAGATGTGTAGTAACGGGAGACTGCACTGTTGATACTCCAGCTCTGTAGATAAACAGAAAGATTGGATTCTGGAAGCAGATAAACAAACATCTTTCATCGGGACTAAAACATTTCAGAGCGCTGTGCAACTGCCACTGATCGCTATCAGAAAGTCTCCCCTTTTGATTTCAATTTCAGAAAAAAGATCAGCTTACACACTGTAAAACAGCGTTGCAGCTAAAAACCACTCTCCAGTTAAGACCAGCAAAGCCTCGGCTAACCATATGTGGGATTATTTACCTACGTCACGTATCTGTATGTCAGTGAAACCGCTATTTCACCAGCCACTTTCGGAAAAAAAGGCATCAGAAAATCACATGCAACACGGCTCTTTGCTCTTCTACTACCCTACTGCCAGCTCTGAAAAGAACGGGAGGTATCAAAACCCAACAGAAAATACACACCTAATTTACATACAACAGCAATCTCCAGAACCACGAACGATAGCAAAATTTGAGAGGTTTAGAATGAAATTACATATGACCTTCATTCAGTTAGAAGAAACACAAGACAAATCTAGAAAAAGATGGGTGTGCAATTATGCAGCATGGAGCTGTGGGAGGGTAAGTAGTCAGTATCAGCGGGCACTTGTACTAAGGATAAATGCCACTTAGTCCTCCGGGACTCAGAAGATCATGCTTCCCCTTGGGGTTCAGTCACTGTCAGGCTGGATATTCTCTTTGCTTCTCCATGCCCCAGGTTCCCCCATCTTCCAACATGAAGGAATTTTCTTTGTAAGGCACTTGGAGATCCACAGATGAAAGGCAAGGCAGCAGAACTAGGTCAGACAACGCTGATGTATACAATTATCTCTGCAATTTACATGGCTGGAAAGTGTAATTAACACTCTAGATCACTTTTCTCAAAGGTTCAAAATAAGGCAGGGTGGTTTTGATTCCAAAATGTAAGACATACATTCGCACTTTGGTTTGTAGAGTTGCATAACAACTTTTTAAAGTAAATGCTGCAGTTTAGAAGAAAGCGGAGGACAAATCTAGGGATTAGCTAGCAGCTGCGTCATTTCCTATGACCTATCTATTACTTTACCAAAACCTTTTTTAAAAAGAAAAAAATACACCCCACACACACCGACACAAACTTCCTGTACTCTAACCACTGAATGAGCAAGCACAGTTACACTTCAAGCGATCCTCTGAGTAGCTGTACTATTGCACAAGCCGCTGCATACAACACCCAAAACCCAAATCCCGAGTTGTTGGTTTCTTCAGCACTACCTCACCGTAAATCTAAAAATATGGTTGCACATTCCAGTTAGACTGGGCCAAATGGTTTCTCTTGAAAGACGTACACAAGCTATTGGCTTTACAGTGGCACGCAGCGATAATGTACCGTGCACATTTCTTCCTTTCTCTTCTTATAGAACCAAATCCCACAGGTTTCCCCGATTTCCATTACAAGTAGACACAGCACAAAAACCACCATCGCGGCTGGGAGCAGCTGGCACCTTTTCAAAGAGCATCTGTGGAGAAGCCCAGCAGTGACTGGCACGGGATCTCTTAGAGGTGGTCTCACCACAAGGGCAGAGCTCTGCAAGGAAAGCTTTTTTCCCAGCCCTCTGCCCTGGCTACACGCAGATGACCTCACCCAGCACGGCTGCCTCCACCAGCAGGAATTCCAGCTGTAGGAACATACCAGCCACTCATAACCAAAATTATCAGGCTTCATCTCCAAGGCGGCAGCCAATACCGCCTTTGAAGTGGAAACTGAAGCCCAGGGCTTTTTCACTGTGCGAGGAGGGTGCGGATAAACAGAGGCAGCCTTGGTTTCCTGGAAGGGGGGACAGGAGTGAGGGAAGCAGTGCGTGACCGGGCAGGTCTGACGTCTCATTCCCCACGGTGCTGGGTCTCCTCTACCCACACAAATGTGGAGGGAACCAGTGTGTTTACAAAGGGCTCTGGCTGCTGGCTGGAGGTGTGACGGGGACTGGCAGCTTCTGCTCAGGAGGTGACCAAGAAAGGGAGCCGCTCGCAGAGACAACTGTGGCTTCACCCACGCTTCTGCAGAAGAGATGGTCACCCTCATCTCTTCCTCCCCACCCAGCTCCCCAAACTGCAGAAGGACGAGGCACAAAAACTGAAGTACAGACTGATGTTACTATCTTTCTGGTTTTTAGAGCTGGCCTTAGAACTGGAGGAATGGTACAAACTATGTTTCTAGACAACAATGTAAAACACAAAGAAATTATGTAAATAGCAGTGAATCCTCCCAGAGGTCATTAGTCTCAGTGGGCTGAATTTACTTAGGGGGGGGACACCAAACTGTGAAGCAGCACTTACCCAGAGCTTTTTTTCTTGTGTTTTATACAGACAAAACCATATTAAAGGACATTTTACAGGCTAGCGATATGGTGAAAATATAGAAAAATGGACACAGATAATTGCTTAATCTTTCCTACTACCCAAAGGGTTAATGCTAGTCTGGATGATCTCCAATTGCATCAAGATGATATACTTAAAATGAAAAGAAGTCTCTGTTGGAGCCCTAAATGTCAAGGGTTTTTTTTCTCCTCTATCTCAAATATGTCAGCTGTTACTGGAATTTATTGGTTAAATGGCAGCAGAAGACCATTTAAGTAAAAAGCAGCAACATAACCACAAGGGAATTTATTTTATGATTTGCAACGAGGTGCAAATCCTGCCAACCACTTTAAACAATCAGAGCAAACCTAATTTCCCCTCACTGGAAGGACAGAGAGTATATAAATCCAGAACAAACAGAAAAAGGTCTGTCTCACTTCTGATCCTCATGAACTTTCCTGGTAGCAACTCTGATGAGTTATGGTATCACTCCTGCTTTTTTGACAGCAAAGCTAAGGCACAAAACAGTCATCTCCTCTTACACAGCAAATGAATAAGGAAGTTATAAGCATGCCTTGCCCACAGGTGCCCGAGATGCTCCAAGAACTGTTCCCCAATCTTTTTTCCCCAACAGCCCAGATGTCTAGTGACATTTGGGACACAGCAGGATCCAGCTGTCTCTGCAGAAGGTCTCAGGTCTACTGCAGGTTGTCGCATCTGCCAGCCTGTGTATGCCGTAGATATCTTTAAGTATATAAATGGCCCCTGACTCTTAAGTACAGGTAACCGAATCACATCCTTTGTAACTACCGTTCCACAAAAAGTTGTATAACTGTGCAAGACCGCACTCCCTCTTTTCTCCTCCCTGTTTCAACACCATTAAACTCTAAAGAACATTAAACTAAAATGAAGGTGACAGAACAAGGCTTTCCTCAAAGGGCTGGCACTGGGGAAATGAAAAATAACCTGTTGGAGATGCAGTTGTATACACCAGCTGCACAAACCACCATTGAAATCCTCCTTTTGTACATTTGGCATCTGTCAGAGAACAAAATAGGGAAAATAAAAAAGCAGAGTCTTTAAAGGATGGAGCATTCTCCCAATACTGTTTACGGTCTGCCTCTTGTTAAAATGTTTATTTGTATTGATATATTTAGATAGGTTTTAAATGCAAATGCTCCCTTCCTCATGGATCTTTCATGGAGTCCACTGGTTACATCTGCTAGTATTTATACAAGAAACAACAACAAAAAACTTGCAGCTCTTGCAAACATGGGTAACCAACACATTATCCTGTGTGTGACTGTGGTGCGCTCATACATTCCTTGTGGAGGAGATGAAAAGGCACCAGGCTGCAATCCGAAAGCACCACGCAAGACCAGATGCTCCGAAGGGCTCAAACATCAAGGAGTCTCCGCTGTCCCACGGGAGCTCAGCAGCTTCCCTCTGTGTGCTGGAGCCTGCGGTGCAGCCCGCTGTGGCTTGGTCCCAGGAGCCAGCAGGCCATGGAGGTGGTGGCTCTGCTTCCTCGGCAGCCAAAGGAGTGCTCGCTCTTAATGTCCCCTCCTGACACAGGGCAGGACAAGGCGAGGGACACGTTGACCTCCTGCCGTTTTCACCAGTGACCAGCCGGCCCAGACGGAAGCACAGCATCAGCACACCATCTGGGAAGTCTGCAGGAAGATTGCAGTCACACCCTGATTAATTACCTAAGAAAGCTACCTGATGTCATGGACATTGATTTTAATTGAAGGAAAAGGGTACATCAAAAAGGGCTTCTTGCATTCATGCAAATCCTCGCAGCAGAGCCTACACCCAGGGCTCCTGTCTCTGCTAGACCTTTTACTTCTCTGCCAGAAAGACAAGTCTGAAAAGCAAAACTACATAACTGGGAAGGGTCAGCACCTGAGCCTACAGCTACAGTGAGGAACCAACTCAGACCATCGTCATGCATACCTGAACTAGCAGATTCCATGGATCACACCAGAAGGATGAGGCGCTTCCCCACTATCCAATTCTGATCTACAAAGATCAGCCACCAATCGGGTATCCCAGGAAAATCTTTTTATCTGAGAAAGGAGAGGAGTTAAAAAAGCCAGAGAGCAGAGACCTCTCCTCCTCTACCCATGGCCAGGAAGCCTGAGTCAGAAAGGCAGAGCTGGGCCTGCAAGCAGAACCAAAAGGAGGACCTCCCATGCCAGGGCTGGTTGCTGAGGAACACGGGAATCATTCATAAACGCGGCTGTTCCAACAAAGGGCCTCAAAAGTGTGGTCATAGTGTATTTGCACAGTTGCTTTATCTACTGTAGCTAACATGATGTGTTTGCTTCGGTTTTTAAAAGTACAAAGTACCCACAGGCAGGAGCACCACAGTGAAGATACATTAAATAAATAAATAGAAACCTAAAGAAAGACTCGCCAAGGAGGAGTCCTCACCACCTCACCAATGGAAACAGGCACCGCAGTGTGCGCGGAGCAGAGGTCCACAGGTCAACAGTCAAATCCCACTGATCATCCTAAGAAATGACCCCTTCCCCCCAGAAAAGATTCAGGCCTGAAAGATGGATGATACCACTTTTACATCTAGCTCTACATTTTTGGGATGCTTTCATTACGAATCACTGACGTCCTAAGAGGTCAGCGTCAAGAGGAGAGAAATGATCTGAAGGTTGGTCAGCGCTGCCCGTAAGTAAACAGAGGAAGAGAGACCCACACCGGGAGGCAGAGACACGTCCCAGGGTTCCCACTTGCACACAGCTGCTGCCTCTAACAAAAATCGATTGCTGGGTGATTGGAAACAGCTCCGTGCCTGCTCTGAGGGCTAGCCGGTAAACGCACAGCATGGGTGTTGCTTCCTGTCCAACCCCTTGTAAAAGTTGTTGATTGGAGATTATTTTTGTTGTTGTCCTTGCTGTCAGCCTCCAGCAAAACGTTAGCTAAGTTTTCTGCGCGAAAAGATAAACGAGTTCATATTCCACGTGTCAAAAATCCCAGTAGGAACCGCAAGGCGTTGACGGAGAGCAATCAAATGAGCAACAAGTGCAACAGACAGATTAGACATCTCGGGACATCAGATTTCTAGACCTACAATTAACGAAAACCTCATCACAACTCCTATATTAACTCTGGTCAAAAATAATACCGTTAGCCTGTAAAAGAAGAAAAGGGAAGTAGAGCGTGTATGCATATGAAGAATAAAGTAAATACCTTAGGGTAAACAGCTAGCTAAATCGATTATCTTGTTCATTCAACCTTCTAAAACAAAGATTGAAAACCTCAAACAGAAAGCAGAAAGACCCATTTGTATTTAACGCACAGAGCCGCATTCCACTCTCTGATCTATCAAACACTTGAGATATGACCAAGTTCCTTACTTTCAAATATTTTTGGAATTTCCCATTAATTCTTGGTGACTAGACACATTAGTCCTCATTTCAGCCAACAGGACCCAGCCATCTAGGACACAGACTCCTGAAATCCCCATCGCAATCAGGTTTACGCAGCTCCTCTGAAAATGGCTCATAAGTATCTTAACCCCGTCACCCAGAACCGGAGTCACCCAACCAGCCAGTCGCTTTCAGAGCTTATCTTCCAGCATATCAGTTTCCCCTCAATTAAACCAGGCTATTAAAACTTAACTGTAAAAGGAGCTATTCATTAAAGTTTTGTCACATCCTTGGATGAAAATGCCCAAAACAGATGTGAAGAGTTACAAGATTTGCACTCACAACCGAACCAAAAATGAACGTAAATAATTATGGTACATTTGCACACAGCATGGGAGATTCCCCCTCCTCCCATCTCCCTTCATGCTCCAGTGCTCCCTTTTCAGAGGATGGCAGCTGTTAGCAAAACAATGAAGGAAGCGAGAGTACAAGAATATTTACACCAAGAATATAAGATTAGATCTCTGCAAGCAATTTTCTCTCCTACTTACACAGGCCAAGTACTCGAGCACATGTATAGAGACACGTATGCACAAAGGATTCTGGAAGAAGAGAGGATCTTCAGCACAATTCACATCCTTACAGTCATAAAAGCACAGATCACCCTTCGTCAAATATTGTTAGAAATTGCTAGATGTTGAAGTTCTATTTGTAATCACTATTTATACACTAAACATTAAATAATTATAGTCTCCACCCAACTCCTGTGTTGGTAACACACATCATAATAAAGGCTACACTCCCCAGGTGTGTGTGAAATGGGGGATAATTCTTCCCAAATTTATTTCTAATGTACTTCATCCAGAGTCAATGTTCGGAACGAGATAAAAGTTAGTGGAAATGGTAAAAATACAGACATTCTTTTGAATCAGAAGTAAAATTTACAAAAAAAATCATCACTGGACTGTTATATGAAAATAAAATATTAAATAAGTTTAAGTTTGTAAAACACACCTCATGACAATTCGTTGAACTTCAAAGGACTGAATTCAGTATGTTTCCAACTATCATAAAAATACTTTTTTCTCCCACAGTAAATGTACTTTACCATCGTATTTGCTGTAAAACATGCCTACTTCTGAAACACTACCGTTTTCTTTTAGTGACCAACAAAAAATTACAATCACGAAATTTCCTGACAAACTTGAGCAAATGATGACTTCAGCAACCACAGAGAACACCATGCATTTCTGTTCATGCCTTTCAATCTTCTCTACTCTTCGCTTGGTACTTTGCAGGTTGTTCACACGAGGATTAGCTGGAGTTGAACACAATCCATACGCTAAAACAGAAGTACCATTCCTGAAAAAAGTGTTCATGCCTTTCAATCTTCTCTACTCTTCACTTGGTACTTTGCAGGTTGTTCACATGAGGATTAGCTGGGGTTGAACACAATCCATATGCTAAAACAGAAGTACCGTTCCTTAAAAAAAAAAGTGTAACTTGTGCAATCTTTGTGCAAATTCAAGAAGCTTCCCTAAAGATGGACAGACGCACAGCGCAATGGCTGAATTCATCTTCCTCTCCACCCACCCTCAACTGGTTAATGGTGGGTGACATGAAGAAAGCAGAAGAGGAGGAAGAGACAGGACTGAAAGCGATGCAAAGTGATAACCTGAACGTAGCTGATGGAGGAGTTTAATAGTCCCAGTATGTGAGTTTGCTGGGAGATCTATTACGCAGGTTGTGACCTTCATCAGCCCAGACTTTTATCAAAAGCCATTTTATGAGAATGTCAGAATGCCACGTCACATTGCAGCATTCACATCAAGTCCGTTCCCTTTGCCTCTCTTGAAAACCGAAAGCTTCATACAGTGCTGAAAAGATTATGAATGCATCTATAGTCCAGCAGATACTGGAATATGGAAAACAAATTTTCTGTTCATATTTCAAGGGAAAGGTTCTCCAGAGTTCCCAGGAGATGAATCAGACATATGTGTTAGTGTGTCAAAAAAGCCTGAAAAATTTGCTCACATGCCTAGATAGGGTCAAGTAAAATAGTCCCTGCTCAAGCATATCTTTACTAGCGTGCTTAGGCCATGGGTGGTCCTTCAGAAGCCGATTTGTCTATCTGCAGTAATTAACAGCTCTTCTGTGCTCCTTTGGTTTTCCACTCATCAGAGAGCCCTACCCAGCAAGGCAGCAGTTCCTGGCAGCCAGTGCTGGCACTGAAAGCAAAAAATACAGATGCCAATTTCTCAGCTCAGCGAAAGACGGTGAGAGTAAAGCCAGATAAATTGAGCTGTCTTTCTCTGAAGGTTCCCGTGTGAGGTCTCTTCCCAGCACAGGTCTACTGCCACCAGGCAAGCCACTTCACCTTAGCAGAGCACTTTTAAAAAAATAAGTAAAATCAGTCAGTTTCGGGCCCAAACTCATAAATATCTGCAGATCCTTCCTACATGGCTCAGAACAGCCAGTTGGGGAAAGGCAATAAGAAAAATCTCCCTTCTCAACGTGCTGTTATTGGCCAACTGTTTACCTGTTTATGGTGAAAACTTCCAAACTGTTGTGTGGTACGTGGCACCAGGCTTGGAAAGGCAACACAGCATCCATGTTAGCAAGTCACTGAGCTCAAATATGATATTCTTTGTGTCAGACCTACATATTAGTCAAACTTTGCTGGTCTCAGTGTAGGTAACCTCAGTGGAGTTTGCAACAATGAGCAATCAGTTTCCAAACAATGAACAGTGGGAAGCAACTCCTCCCAATGAAGTTAGTTCTAGAACAGATAGCACCACTTCAGAAACTGGAAGTACATCCCTCTTTTTTGAAGAAGAAGTAGAGCTAGTTAGCAGTGTCTGGCAATGCCCTTGTTAAGAAAAATCTAGTATTTTAAAATTAAAATTTTAGCTTTTTAGCTAAAAGGCTAGCACAACATGCCAGCTGGCCTTGGGCTTTGTGTAGGGTATTTTAGGGTGAATCTACAACTGACACTATGATTTATAGCCGGTAGAATCTGCTTTTCTCCTCTGCAGTCCAGAGAGGAATCCTTAGCCTGACATGAGCTCAGGGAGACATTCCCTGGGATACAAGGTCATCGACCCACCTTTACATTTTACTTTCATAACTCAAGGCTTGACAGAACAGCAACCCTGAATGCTGATCTGACATGAACAAGCTAATCCTCTGTAATTGCAGTGTTGCCTCCAAAATTTAATATATTACCTGACGAAGAGAGGAAAAAAAAAGCCCTTCTCACACGCACACAGATTGCACCACACCTTTCCCAGCAGTATGGTGCTGGGAGGAGACATGCATTTTAATGTACCTGGTGTTTCAGCATGCAATTGAAGAGTCATGCCTTTCTGGAGCAGACTGGTAGGTGCCTTGCCAGTTCCACCTCTTTCATCGTTATCTGGGTCCCAATAGCAAAAGGCTGAAGAAGTGACAGAGCGAGGAGCAGAAACCTGCTTCAGTTTTTAGTCATCCCTGGTTAGACTTGTTCTTCTTTTTTTCTTTTTTTCTTTTTTTAAGGGAGAATTCAAGCAAAGTTTTAGTTCTAAAAATTCCCAATAATAAAACTGCAGTTATCACATACCTCTGGTTAATCTATAATCTTTACAGGAACAGCGTGGCAAGAACATATACCTATACTGAAGTTCATAAGGTTGAACTTGTCCTAACGCAGCCAGAACTGAATCAATGCTAGGTAGCCAAAGCCCTATGCCTGCCTAAAAGCTTAGCACTGAAATTCACTGGGCTGATCAAATTGGTTTTATTTTCAAAGAGAATTTCGTGCTTGGGAAATAAACGTGATGGAGCCTTCCACAGCTTACATGAGCCAGCACACAACGTAAAATACATCTCTGGCTGAGAAGCCAACCTTGAAGTTCTTTATTTAACCTACAGTCAATGAAAATGGACTGTTTCTCTCGGGCAGACTCATGATCTAGCCCTTTCCCTCCTTCTGCATCCCTTTTCTGCTTTACCATTGCCCTCTCAACTGGGCTAGTTCAACCATTTACAGGCCTGGAAGGTAAATGGGATCAGGGAACTGATCCAGGCCAAAAATAATCCCCCTCTCCTACTTTTTTTCAGTGCTGATGAATTTCTTGACCTCACTCACCAGGCTGCCTGTAAACAGCTGGACCACCCAAGCAAGGGATGGCGTGGGGGCGGGAATGACCGGACAGGAGGCCTGAGGAGCTTCAGCCAGCACTTACCCAGAGACAATTTTTCAGCTGACAGCTTTTGTCAGTGCAGCAACACCTCATTCCTATCACGGTGCCCTCCTCTAGAGACAAAGAGACCCCCTAGATTAACACATTTCCTTTTCCAACACTTGATTCTGCTTTGCTTTTAAACTCAATCTCATTTCTTTGCACAGATTTATACTACAGAGGATTTGTTTCTGTTTATAGTCTCGTCTTTTTTTATAAAGCACTTGATTTTCAAGCATCTGATGTGACTTCACAAGACATACTCAACTGGTTAGCCAAGAAAGGGCTGGGACCTGCAGCACCCATCCTTACACTGTGCTAAGAATGAACAGGGGTATTTTCCCCTGAGCACAGATGTAAAGAAGAATGAACAGTAAAATACATATATGCTGGATTTCTACATGTGCAGGACCAGATAATCAAAACTGCTGAGTGGGCACCAGCTCCTGATGGCAACAATGCTACTGGCAATATTGCAGACCCTACTGAAAAGGCAGCCACCTAGTTCAGATAGATGCATGCACTGATGGCTCAGCAACTCTGGCAAGACACAAATTAAAACAAGTACTTTCAGCAACATCTATTACAACTAACTCCGTATTTTACAGCTTCCATTGAAAGTTGGCTGAAAGTTAGCTAAAATTTTTCACCGGTTACCCAAACTGAACAATGCAATGCAGTAAGGTCAACAAGTAGTTTCAGGTTCACATTCACACTACTCAAAATATTGAATAACTCCCCAATTCTACAGTATTTTGCCTTTTTTGAAGAATCTCAATTCAAAGACTGGGAAGAAATGCAAACGCCAAGGTCAGCTTCACGCAGAAGCAGGGACAGGAATTAGCATCAGGGTGTCCCAGGCCATTCAGCACTGGGAGCCTGCTACTTCTCAGGGCTGAGAGGAGCTTAGCTTAGGTAAATGATAAAAAGCAAGTCAAAGCTGAAAACAGAGCACAGACTCCATACAAAATGTGGAAAAGCAGTTGTTTTCCTCCACGGTCAGCCCTGACTGTGAAAGAATTTCAAGCAGCAATGACCTACTTCAGTGTTTTATCCCTTCCAAGCCCAACAACAGCTGAGAACACAGGACCTGTGCTACTCGAGGGATAAAGACGAGTGAACTCTCTACTCAAGTACCTCTGGGTTAAGTCAACAACAGTTCAAACCTGAAGCACCGTGGTGAGATGCAAGAGCCCGCTTTGAACTGCGCCTGGAGCACGTTATTGCAAAAGTAAAACTTCCTGAGGAATCTAAGCCCGTATCTGCCCACTTTTGAGGGACGGTGCTGTCCTGGCTCCCACTAGTAAGATACCTGTGTACAAAACAGACACACTACCTGGTATTTCATAATGACCAGTTAGACGGTGTTTCAAGTGTAGCAAAGGGAACTGCTCTCCTTATGCTGCCGATGCTTATCTCTGTCCAAACCAAAAACACGGTGTTAAATTTAACTGTTGTTCAAAAGCACGTTTCAGCACCCAAACAGGAAACTGGAATAGTTTTAAAACACTTGTCCTACTTCGAACTATTTCAGCAGAGAGCAGTTCCCAACCTCTAGTAGCACAAGTAACATTTTAATTAAAAGCTGAGCGTTGTCGCAGACACATATACATGCTCCTCTATTCACAAGGACACAGCCAACTTTCTAAAGTGCAAAAGCAAAGCACATCCAGCAATTGTTTCCATTCAAAATGCCTTTTGTGATCCAAACTGGGGGGGGTGCACATGGAGGAGATGAAGCTTCCAAATATGGATATTCAACTACAGGCCAAATTTGACAAATATTGAGCATTCTGGCGTGTTCTTCATCAGCATCTCGAAAGAGCTCCACTCTACTGAAAGACTGGACGTTTGTATAAGAGACTGATTCAGGTTTTGGCCAAGGAGATCACCAGCTTTAGGTACACTCGAACCATGAGCTGGGACACTTCATCTGCCTTTCTGTATTAGCACATCGAGGCACGTTCGATTACTAAAGTCTCTGCACTTGTGTATTTGTATAAAAGTCTTTGCATTATTTAACAGAGAACCCTGAACGCACATACACAACTGTTGCCTGCCGGCCTAAAATGAACTTGTAGACATGTTGATTTTATCTGTTTAACAGATTAGGTTTGCACTGACAGATGGACAATGCTACTGTTAAATTAATTAAAAATGAATAGCATAAATGTTGGATGAGCATGAAACAAATTACCTTTGAGGTAAGACACTTCTAAACAGGGAGGAAAGGAAAGCAGTTAATGAGGTTTGAAGATAATAGCTCCCTTAAAAGATATTTACTTCCAGTTCTTCCTTTTTCTTCCTTTTTTCCTTTGTCAATGCTTTTACCAGCCTATACTCCTGTACTATCTATTTTGTTTGTGTTAGCTAACTGCTAGCATACTTACTCAAATTTATAGAACATAACAGCAAGCCAAATGTCCCTTTCACGAATATAATGTACTGGTCAAGATTTAGAGAACTATTAAAAATACATCCGATCACTCCATTTTCTACCATTAGCTTTCTGCTAACAAAAAATCAAATTAGTATCTCCTTCAGTTTCTCCTAACTGGCATTCTTACAAACCTCATAGATCACTTCAGTTCTCATTCCCATTCTCCTTACATTTCTGAGGCAGAAGATTTAGGCTTCTGGGTAACACACAGCTGGTAAATTTTTCTGACATCACTACCCACACAATTTTGTGAGTGCGCCCATTGAACCATTGTTTGAAAGCAAGTCTTCAAAATTACTAACCAGGGTAAAAATTCTGCAGTGCCAAGAACTCAAGCTGAGCTACTCATTTCTTAGTATCCACAATTCAATTAGTTGCAAATACCACACCAGCAGCAAACCAGTCTTTCAATTTCTGCTGGCACATAACTTTATAAACTCATTTTAGTGTTTGGATTTAAAACAAGTAACCTCTCCACTGCATAAATCAGATACTAAGAAGTATTTTTGCAAAAGAAAGAGAAATGGGGGCGGAGGGGAGATTAGCAGCATTTTAAGATCTGTTATTTTCAATCTGAACTGTAAGATCAATTGCTACTGCAATCATCAGTTTTGCATTTTTATATCAAAAAACAGAAGATTAAATACATGGTAACAGAAGAAAACTGTATCTCCACAATGATACTCAAATATCAGAAATCTGATATACACTGCAAGCCCACAAGGTAAAGAAACTAAAAAATAAAACTTTCCCGGGGTCATGCTGGGCAAATCAACCCGAAGAAATGAAGACCCAAGTTATTAAAGAGGATGTTCTTCTTGACTTCAGTGGCAGCACTTAGATGCACAAACTTCGGTCACATATATAAAAGAGCTGTCAGAGGACACAATTCACATGCATTTTACTGTTTATGGTCATCAAGATAAACTGGCAGTGGATGCAGAGTTCTGTGTATTTTAGCCCAAGCTGTAAAATTAGCTCAAATATAATGTTTTGAGTTCAACGTTGTAGAAGACCTTATAGCCCACAAGCTGCCAGGGTAAGTTACTGGAAGGAGGAACATAACAAGCAGAATATGGGTAACAGCATGGAGTGTAACAGCTTTGATAGCTCAATCCTCATAAATCTTTATGTCTTGGGATGTTCACTGAAATTTAAAGGAACTTTTGCAATCAATTCCAATGGCAGGTACAAGCGACAGACTGTCACGTTTTGGCATCACCTGAATATCTACAACACAACCAGCTTTTTATAGGTCCAAGTATGATTGTGGTATTCTTTGTTTCTGCTCAAAATGTCTCAATTTCAGCACATTACTCAGCACAGCATTTAATTAGAGAGTTTACAATTACTGACAGGGTTTTTTAACTATCTTTTCATGCAACTATTTTGCCCTAAGGTTGTATAAAACCCTTCTTCTACATTTCTTCTGCAAGGGCAGGGAGGGGGGAGGAAAGGAGAGAGCTCCCATCCCAGCTCAATTACTGGAATTTTTTTTTTCCTAACTACTGCTTTTCATTCACTTTCTTTGGCTTCCACCATTGGCGTCCCCACCTTCTAGACACAGACCCAGAGCATTAGCAGCTCTTGGCCCAACCAATCACTGATGCAGTCAAGGCAAAATGTTGATATTCTCTTCACGGGACAAACTCCACTGATAACACTCAACAGGGATGGCACCTATAACACTTGTCACGTAGGCTCTTCTTCTGGGCTCCTCAGCTGCTGACTACCTACAAACTCTGCCACGTTTGACTTGTGCCACACTTTGGAGAAGTAAGAGAGAAGCTGTTAAACAATCACTATGGACATCAAAGAGCCATCCAGCATCCCCACTGAACACAGATTAACAAACCCTGTTTGCATTCCAGTTGTCACAACAGTATTTAGACGAGTGACTTGGTTTCAAAGGTGAACTTGAACAACAGATACGAGCAGCTGAAAAGCGTCATGATGAGGTCACCATCCTATTTAACCACAGAGCAGCCCCCACACATACAGCAATACCCGCTCACGTCCTCAGGCACGTCTGGGCTGAGTCTTGCACCCAAGCAGCAGTGATATTTGAACCTCCATTGCTAGTTTGCTCTTTGGCCTCTGACCTAAGTCCTCCAACAAGAATATTGATAGTTGCTGTGGAGCCACTGTTATCTGATGAGTTGTTTGAATTTTCAGATGGCACAAATACTTGGGGACGGATTCACAAAGGGACACACACAACAACACACACAACACCAATCCAGGTATTGATAGTTGCTGTGGAGCCACTGTTATCTGATGAGTTGTTTGAATTTTCAGATGGCACAAATACTTGGGGACGGATTCACAAAGGGACACATAACACACACAGCACCAATCCAGGACTTCATTGCCTGGTCATAGCACAGTCACCTCTTGCTAAAAGGCACCTGTGTGCAGAAGAGGCATTCCTAGAGAGAACAAAACCTGCATCAGATGTGACCTGAGGTGCACAGATGCAAGAACATGCTAGTAGTTCTCCTGGGAAATCAGTTAATTCACTTACACCCTTGATGCCTTAGTATCTTCTGGGTAGTTACACAGAGAGAGTATAAACAAAAAGAAAAAAAAATCCAAAAGATGTAATTCAGTTGTCAAAAATAACAACCAACTTTGCTGGATCCTGAGATGCAGTAGAAGCCAGACAGGCAGTATCAATGCCAGTAGAGATCAATACTCCCACAAAATAGTGTTATGCTATGCCTAGAAAGCAGAGGGAGCAGTAATAGATACCTAACACAAAACCACCCAACTCTCTTCAAGAATAGCTGTGAGAGTAGTAGCAATGATTGTACCATACGTACAAGCAATTACTGTCAGGACTCCATCTGGATCAAAAGTTTGGCGACTGTTTTACTAGCAGAACAATCTCCAAGTTAAAACTGAATTTTGAGTTATGAGCCAGTACCTCCCTGTAATTCTCCTTTCTCCTCCCTGTAGAACCACAGCACTTATCTAAGGATTTTTTTGTTGTTGTTTCGTGTTCTTATCCTGCAGCAGAATTTCGATTCACCCAAGAAATTTTAATTCAGAGGTACAAGCAGTATTATTTGCACCACAAACAATCCCACTTTTCATTTTCAAGCTATTCTGTGGCAACCTTTTTGTATTCCCAACAAATATGAATAAAGTAAGATAAAAGGAAGAGCAAACAAACATGCAATCTAGGTTTCCCTCTCTCAGACCCTCAGAAAAAGAACAGGGGTGAGCCCCACTGAGCTATAGAGACAGGCTTTTCAAGTGAAAACACAGAGATTCAGGTTCAAGCTTTGTTCTGTTCAATTTCCTGCCTTTTATAAAGTTCTTATTAGGGCATAAATGAGATCATGCAGGAGGAGCTAATTAACTGTACTTTCTCAATGCTGCTTACCTTGCAATAACTTATCTACTTAGAAATGTCCTCAGAGCAGAGACTCCAAACTCAGTCTCCCTCAATCCATAAGAATACCCCGACCAAATTAAATGCTCTTTTTCAGATTACATATTTCCCAGCATGCACTGCTAGAATTGTACCCCCTTACTCTCTGGCAGAGAGGGAACATCAGAAAGCCCTAATGATGAGCTCAAACATCCATCTTGTCATCCTTCTCCAACACTGTCCATCGATGTACCTCTACCGGAGAATCTAAAAATAGGAAAACAGTGATTTCCCCTGTAATACTTTTCCAGCTTCCAGAAACTCAGGGCTCCTCTGGAGAAAAAGAAATACTACATAGAGCAGTTCCACTATGAAATCCCTTAAACAACATTAAAATAAAAATATTAATAAAAAAAAAAGTAGGGAATAAAAATCAAGGTACCAAAAAAGTAACCTTTCAGGTTTGAAGAGACTTTTATCATTCTCCAGTTGTAAGGTCCTTATTCCTCTTCCTGCAGTAAAACCATCTTCAAGGACAGAACTACAATAACCCTGGGACAGCCTGGAAATTGTGTACCACGCAGTCAAAGGACCAGGCCACAGCTATTGAAAGAGTTTAGACAGCACATGGAAAGTGACCGTTTGCTTTTGTATTTCTACTCCCAGCATGTTTGGAGTGGCAGGTTTCAAATGGATATGTCAATATTGACCAGAGAAGTTGCTTTTAATACAATTATTATTAATCACTGGTTGGTTTTTTGTTTGTTTGTTTGTTTTTTCTTCAATTGCCTTTTCCAAATGGATATGTCAATATTGACCAGAGAAGCTGCTTCTAATACAATTATTACTAATCACTGGTTGTTTTTTTGTTTGGTTTTTTTTCTTCAATTGCCTTTTTCTTCTTGAAATTGACTTAGGGAAGAGCTGACTGCGTTATTACATTTCAGGTTAGGACTCTGCTTTTGAAAACAGGGACAAGCCAAGTCCCATGGAGTAAAAATAAATAATTCTAGAGCTCCACCTGTAAAGACTTTTCTTTACCATATTCACAAGCTGGAACTGCAACTCGAGTTTCATCTTCACCCCGGAACGTGGGGTGAACTCATCAACCACTTCCTGCTGAGCCAGCCCCTGTGCTGGGCCAGCTCCCTCGCACGGCTCCCGATGTCTCACGCCGCCGTCACTCCTCCCTCCATCCCAGAGCTACGACATCAGTCGACGCACTTCAGTGACTGTTGCACCGAAGACAAGCCCACTGCAAGAACACCGGATGATTAATACTTTTACAATCTATTATTGTGCAAAGAGTTAAAGATTAATGCTTTTACAGGGCAAGAAGCTAAGGTGGAAAGAGAAAACAAATGCCATTCTGAAGACTATGTACCGGGGTCAGCTGCAAATCAAAAATCCCTCAGCTAAACACACAAAGTTATTTATAAGATATGCAAATGTTATTTATGTCCTAAGATATCAACTGCAAATGACCAAAAGAAAACACCCAGTCAAAGGTTTCATGCTCAAGCAGAATTAATAACTGATTAACCTAAAATTGATTAATTAGGTGAACGGAGTCACTGCCTATTTTCAAGGAAGCATGACTAATTCTTTTTATGTATAGAGGACTTGAGATAACATTGTTTTTCATTATGCATCTCAACAACTCTTTCTTCACCCCTCTGGCCTTGTTTTTCATTGAAATCATACCCCATTTCTGGTTCATCTAAAATTCAATCAAACAGGAAATAATGAACATGTGTGTCTGTTATATACCATTCAGCTTCTGAAGAGCATGAGCTAGACTTAAAGGCAATCACCAAGGTTGGAGCTTTCTGGGACCCAATTCCATGCCGTGTGAGCATTGCTTGTACAAAAGGCCAACTTAAGAGGAGACCAGCTCAGTGAGCAGCAGCTCCAATAAGTCAGGGTTTGGATGGTGGAGGGACAAACTTGAGAGGATAGGGGACGGGGGCCCAGGAAATGTCGTTTGTTTGTTTTTCAACTGCCTGCCAAGTTCCCGTGCAGGTCAATATCTATGAATCACATTCTGAGACGTCAGGTAAAAGCTGGTTAGTAATCAATACAATACAGGAATATGGTATGCCTGAAAAGATTAGGTAATTGTGTTTACTCCTCATGCAGAAAAATTACTCTGTTTTCATTTCACAGGGTGGTTTACTAACTATAACTGCATCCTACAGTGATGTAAGTTGGTGTGGCTTTTCCAGTAAAATAGGAATAATCTGGACTATCTTCTGTTCTGATCAGAGTTACCCAAAAAATCGAAATGCTTGGTTATTTATGTGGCACAAACAACCTTATCCAAGGACACGTATTCTTCTAGAAGGAAACATCCAACCTCAAAACGCAAGTGGAAAAAATGCAATGTCAGCATCACACTGTTTCCTGAAATGTTCTATATTAGGTAAGACATTATTTTCATCTAGGATACACCTAAATTGTGTAATTACCACAATACCTCACCTAAAAATGGGAAGACGCCTACCCAAGGTCTATTGCTGTTCCAAGATGAAGGGAAGAAAAGGGTAAGCATATTCTTCCAACTGCACTACCATCTTCAAGGTATTTTCATGTCTTACCATAAATATAACACCTGAAACAGATGCTGAGAATTCAGACTAGACCCTGGAAGTGAGCGTGAACAGTTGAAAAAAAGCTGTATTCAGTGGCATCAAAAAGTGTCGTGAGAAGGAGAAGACTAAAATTATAGTGAAAATACTACAAGGCCATTGTATCAGACTGATCCACTACAAGAGATTAGGGAAAAAACTTCCCTGTGACCCTTGGCCTGAAGTGACCAAGGTATCACTTACCCCTCTGACCACAAAGCTCCTGACAAGGCTGTCCCTCTGCCCTGCAGATGCCACCAGCATCCAGCCCCAAGCTCACAGACACACTGGGATAGAGGAATACAGATAGAAACTGACGAGAGTCTCATTTACAGTAGAGACTGTAATTTACACTGGAGACAAATGACCCTATCTCAGAAGCATATGAAAATCTCAAAGGCTCCAGAGACAACTAACTTAGTTATTTCTACCACACAGGTCTGCCTCGCATCAATCTATTGTTGTACAAGTTGAACAACAAAAGCACTAACTGTGCTGCCAAACTGGAAACCATATATTAGAGAAAGCCAAAGTTTTAGCAAAATGATTTTGTGGGAGGCTGAGGGATTATGAAACAACTCCAGTTTTGAGATCTTCCCTACAGTCCAAAAAAACCCATTTAATAAATAAGTTAGATTTTTAACTGTCTGTAAAACAGATTGCTCAATGTACAGAACACACATAAATGGATTATGTATGTACATCATTTATGTGAACAAAAACACGTGTCATTTACAAACAAGGAAGAGCAGCTAAAAAGAGGTTTTTATTTTAAAATGTCCTGTCTCGCTGTCATTGCAACTTGTGCTCCAGCAATCCCATTTGCATGGCTTCCATGGTAACTCTGCAGTACTGCTCATTTTTACAAATAATGATCCAGCCACAAAAAGAGCAGCCACTCGAGGCTTATTCTGAGGCCAGTCTCAAAAGCCATGAAGGAAAAGAAAGGAAAAAAAGAAAAAAGAAAACTAGAGTCCAGAACCAGACAACTTTATACTGTTCAGCATCATCAGTGAAAACTGCAAGGCTACTTCAAAACAGAACCAGCTTACGGAGTTGATAATCTCTTCCCGTGGTCAATACACACAACTACAGCCTCCTGCTAAGGTCCTTGGTCATCTGCCATACATCCAAGAACAGCAGAGTCATCTCACATCACAGGCAAGACCTCATCCCTTTGCTGGTCAGATTCAAACCCTACCCTTAATGAAGGCTGTAAAACAGCTGATAAATTCTGGGGGTTTAAAATGAGCTTTTAAAGATTGGTAGCAACTGGGAGAACCCTGTGCAGCCTCCACAATACCTCATTTATGGCACATAGAAAGGTGAAAACACCTTTAGCTGTAGGTAAACTACAAGGAAAATTACGCTTCTGCTGCCCTTTTATGTCTCTCCATTTAAAATACATAATTGATTTAAATAGCCTCTTGGTTGCATGTTGGGTTCAAACTTTGGTCATTATGCTCAGGTAATGAATCAAATTCCTCAACCATGTTGTTCTTAGCATGTGTTTTTGCGTAATTATTTCTTTTGTAAAGACTACACTACCACAGAGAGCCCTCCTGGCCATAACACAAACACTGCTTGCCTCATTTTTTCCAAAGAGGTGTTTCGTCTTTGACAGTTTTCAATGCAGGATCACCTCAATTAAGAAGTATTCTTTAAAAACAAGGTCAGTCGAATTTATTGAAAGCACCCCATCATTAATGACACTAAGTTAAGGGAGCAGCACTGTTCACTATACTAAATCACATCCCAACCTTTTGACTAAGTTTAGCATAGAACTGGATTTATAATTATTCTGTTAACAAAAACACAGCCAAGACTCCCAAGATACTGCTCCAAAACAGCAACACATAATAATTTATCATCCCCCCAACAGTTAGCCTTCAAGTGTTTGCTTAACAGAAATTCTATAGGATGTTTTAGTTATTAATTTGAACTCAGAAAAACAACACTCAAAAATGAGTCCAACCAGCAGCTTATGGGGAGAAACACCTGCCAAAGGACTGTCATCATCTCACAGTGTCCCTGCTAATATTTCTCAGATCTGCCCAGGAGAAAATTCATTGGGCTAGCTACCAGTCTGCTGAGGTGTCCAGTGAAAGGCAATACTTTTGGGACATCTCTATAATTAAAATACCAAAAATTGGAAAAACACTTGCCAACAACAGGATTGGCAAGAGCTGAAAAGTCTTCACATACTGAAAGCTTCTGGTCACTATCAAAGTAGGCCAGACTCAAAACGGGATACAGTTTAAAAGCACTGTTAATTAGTGATTTCCTCATCTCCGGAGGTTTTCATACAGTTTCAAACTGCCTCTTTAAATACTTTTGAAGTATACTTCCCTTACAAAGAATGGCCCTGAATATCTTAAAAACCCTAGTTCTGTCAGATGGTTTCCCTAAGATGCTTGGAGTTCAGTGTGGGGTGCAAGCGACCACTGAGCAACCCAGCTGAAGGTGCTGCCTGCTGCCCCCAAGCATTTATAGATACTCGAGCTATTTCCAACCTGTAACCACACACCTGATGTGCCTGCACTGCGGACAAAGAGAACTGAACATGCAGGTCCAATCAAAAAAGCCCTGTAGTACCTAAATCTATAGGTGACACACACTTAGGACAACCACCAAGACCCTACACAACGGCTACAGAAAGGTAACCTTGCTGTGACCTGCACTGCCAGGAGTACCCATGCTCCATGAAAGACTGATTTAAGTCCCCAACTACATGACTGCCCTTTGGACACTAAATGATTAAACCTGCAGAGTATGAATTACTCTCAGCAGCCACTGAATTCAGCTGACAACAAAAGGATTTTTGCAGGGTGGTTTAATTAGGCACCTTTACAACAAGCTTTATACTGTTAAAGCCAAGTAAGCTGAATTCCAACCCAAGTCTTTCACCTTGGGTCAGCGGTCTGGCTAAAGTAAATCTGTCCACAGCCTGAGAAGAGAGTGAAGGGAAGGAGAAGAGACCAAATATTCTTCTAGTGGACATACCAAGAAAACACACAGAGATTTTTACTTTTTAAACTAAGTTTACATTTACACTGTAGGCCATTTCCTCTCATTTCTCCACACGTTCACTAACCAGGCACTGAAGTTAGCAAATCTTCAATTTCCACAGATCTTCCCTTTTTTTTTTTAATACTGACAATCTCCACTTGGAAAAAAACAAACACAACAAAACATGTACAAGAGTTGCTATCAAGGAAGATAAGCTAAACTGATTAACCACCCAGAAAACATTGTCCTTGATGAGAAACTTGCTTGGGGCAAAATAAGCAAGTCTTCAAAGGCTAGTTGGGCAATGGGTGGAAGTCTCCAAAGCCTGAACCAAGGGGGCTGCAAGGCTGTAAAGCGGTTTGATTTCTAGGGTGGCAATGCCAGAAAATACTGGGTAGTGCAGAAGAGCAACCAATTCTGCTGCATGACTAGCAGAGCTAGTGCTGAAGGTAAAAGGAAGCCACATGAGCAGGACCTGCAGGTCTGTACAGCAGCCAGAAAGGGGAGAAGGGAGGGAGGGAAGCAGCAGCGATCACATTTCAGCCCTTAAGCATCTCATCTCTTTGACCCTCTGCGTCTGATTCCAAGCTCAAATACAGTTCTGACGTCCAAGGTGTCACCCTATCTCCAATTAATCAAAGGAGAGTCCTGTTTAAGTAGCCCCTTCTCAGGAATCCCATGGCCTGGCTTGGAATTTGATCTCTGTCATAGCTGTCAACAGATCCACTTCTTGCTTCTCCCTTGCTTTTGTTTTTATCCAAAGCAGCTCAGTAAGCCAGGAACGAAACATGCACAGACAAAGCAGAGGGATATTGGGGCTTTTTAGCAGGAATGAAGCATCAGGTTTTTGCCCCAATGAGTAGTGACTCGCTCATGCAGGTGCTGAGGACAGAACTGCTAAAGGTATGTTAAATGCTCTTACGTTACCACTTTTAAGACTGTGCATTATTCTTAAAAATTGAGGGAACACAAAGCTTAATCAAACCTGGCAGTCAAAATAAATACCTACCAGGCTCTATTTCATGAAGCTTAGTGTTTTCTGATTTTGGCTTTTTTAATTGTTTACCAATCCATCAACAAACCTTCCCGCGGTGCCCCCATGAGCATAAAGGATCTGATCTTTAAACAAACTGCCTGGAGAGACCAGTTTGATAAGCAGGGAAGAAATAATTATGCCATTCAGAAATCAATTTATTCTCAGGCAGAAATGTATTACAGCAATTATCTTAAATATGGGGGTGAAGTCCATGCAAAATCACTGAGCCAGACTTTAACATAACGCTTTATTTCAGGAAAGTATGAGAAAGCTGACAGCATTATCATCTCTGAGCACAAGATTAAGAGTGAGACACATATCTTTTTCAGTGACTTTTGATCAAAACATGCCTAGGTCTCTGCTCCCCAATAGCTATAGCTTTCAAAAAACACCTTTAGGAAATCAATGCCCAGCCTTTTCAACACTCACCTAACCTTTGTCCTGTCATTCACTGCCGTGCATCTTAGATAAACACCATTTCTTTCCTCGCAGGATACGCCCATCACATGCAAACTGCTAAAACAAAACCTTCCCAGCCTCAAGTTATGAGAAATTACTTGAATTTTTTCTGTACCAGAAAAGCAGGAACTCCCCCACTTTCCCCCAAATAATCTTCTACCCAAAATATCTCAGGCTGATCTAAATATACACTGTGCAAATCACCACAGCACTTTGTGGTCTGATCCTGCAAAACACCGAGGGCTTCCCGTAAGGGCTGAGTACCCTCAACTCCTACCCACTCACAAGAGAATTTGAAAGACATAAATTTTGCTGTTTTAAACTGAGAGCTAAAAATTAACCCTACAATAAATAAAATAATAAAAAAAAAAAATCTACAGGTTGATCTTTAATCTAACTATGCAGCTGCACAAGTCAAACAGGTGTAAAAGGGATGAGTCTGGTGGCAGTTCTGGGGAGATAAAACCTGTTGTTTCCAGTATGGATTAAGTCAGGCTTAAACCAAACCATGAAATAGCATCCTTAGGAACTTTCATCGTTCTCGAGCCCAGACAATGTGTGAGAGAAACACAGCATCGACAGGAGCCTTAGCTGTAAACATTCAGCTCAGCACCAGTAAATCTCCTATTTCTATTTGCCTGTTGAATCAGAATCATCACAACAGGACAAACTAAGATAGAAAAGGATTGGAGAAAAAAAAAAGGCAGCACTGATGCTAGAAACACTAGAAACAATGTATTTGGGCCTGGTTATGATCAACTACTGAAATAAATAAATGAGGTAAAATTCACCCTTCTATCTCCAAGTTCATCATAGTCCCAATGTGAATCCAGGAGGAGGAGTCCTCTAACAGGACAAACTAAGATAGAAAAGGATTGGAGAAAAAAAAAAGGCAGCACTGATGCTAGAAACAATGTATTTGGGCCTGGTTACGATCAACTACTGAAACAAATAAATAAGGTAAAATTCACCCTTGTATCCCCGAGTTCATCATAGTCCTAATGTGAATCCAGGAGGAGGAGTCCTCCTAATTAAAGACCTGAGCAACGTCAGAGCTCCAGTTGAGAGAAAAAGCAAAACAAAATGGAGCAGCCAACTGGAAATGAGGAGCAGATATCAGCCTGTTTCCTGTCTATGACAGCACCTCATACTATGCTTTTTTTCTTTTCTTTTTTTTTTTTTTTTTTTTTGAAGTCTGGAAAAAAAAGAGACATTTTTCTTTGTTTTTTTTTCTTTTTTTTTTTGAAGTCTGGAAAAGAAGAGACGGCTGTGAGTAAGGCTAGAGTTAGTCTCTCAATTTGAATCTACTTCCTGAACCCTTTGACTAATAAACCTTTCACCTTGCACATCTCTCACAACAGTTCACAAAGCAGAAAGCTGAAACCTACAAAATGAGAATTATATGAAAGGACTTACCCACTTCCTCTCCTGATATCTCTCACTTGCAAGCATACGCTTATCCAAACATACGTTCAACTGGCAACCAGTCTTGTTTTCTTAGTTGTCCACGGAGGAGAACATAATCCCACACTTTCAGGCAGATTTTAACTAAATGAGAACATTTCAGTTTTTCCCATTCACCCTGCAGAATGTTAATACACGTGCACTCTCACTCTTCTCAAGGAGAAACAACGTGTATTGCACAGGGAGGCCCTGAAGTCAAAAATACCTCTTCTACAGTATTTCTCATGGTGAAATGAAGCTGTTGGAATGTACCCCACCAGAAATCAGTCTCTCCCTGTTCCTGATCTCTCCAGGGAGATACCTGGGACAGTAGCATCAACCCACTGGGAAATACAGAGTTAACTTTTGTTAAAAGAGGGCATTTCCCTCCATAAAGCTGATTAATGTGCTGCAAGCCCAAAGCCAAGTCACTGGGAATGGGAAGTAGAATTACTGAACGTGCGTCACTGATTCTAGGTTCCCCTTTTCTCCTGTTGCTGAATTACTGTACCCTGCGTGTTCTCAGGGCACAAACTTGAGTAACAGCAAGAAAGCCATTCTCCAAATCCAATGAGCTGAAGAACTGCCATCATTTTTGGTGGAATTTCACTAATCAGTTGGTTCAACGAAAAGAAAAAAGGCTACTGTGGCCAGTAAGGAACAACAGACTCTGCAGCATTTTAATAAGTTAAGCCATTATAACTTGCTCAGCAGAAACGTCAAGAGGTTTTGTTTGCTCAAAAGGAAACAGTTAAAGTAGCTGTTACAGTATTTGCAGTGACTCTTTCCCCAGACTCAGAGCTATTAATGACTGTAATTCTGACTAGAGTGTGATTTAGCAATAGTCACATTGACCCCGTACAGCATATCATGGGACCATACAGCTTCAAAGCACTCAGCAAATATTAACCTGCTTATTCCTGAGGACACAGAATTTTTATTTCTATTTTTGAGGTGTGGAAACCGAGATCAAAAGAGAAACGGTACGACGCCAAAGCTTAGGAAAAACAGAAAGAGAGAACTAGTTCTGGGAGATAGTAGTGCTCTCGCTGATGAAGCATCTGTTCAGTAATAGAAATAAATGTCATATTTTGATTGCAGCACAGCAACTTGCTTAAATCAGCCATGGTATTTCAATGGTGCTCACATTGTGCATGGCTTGTGCAAACCAATACTAAAGGTCAGTGTATTTAACAGCTACAGAAAGTTAACATTGTTTATTGAATGCTACTGGCCTAATGCAGTAAAAAAACCACACAAATAAAGACACAAGGATTTGCTCAGGATGACCACAAGTACAGCAAAACCCTGTTCAGGGTGGAAGAGAATGAATGCCCTCAATTCTTTCAATAATACACTGTTGTTGAATGTCAATTTTGGTCAGAGCAAGTTTCCCACATGCAGTAGAACTCTTCCTAAGGAAAAAATGGCTTCATTTTCAGAAGGTTCCAGTCCCAGTGTTTATCATTCCTCCGCTGCCGTTTGAAAGACCCAGACAAACAGAACAAAAATCTGACTCACTGAAGTGGAGAAAACATCACGCCTGACATCATGTTCATCCTGTGAGTTAAAGCAACTTTTCCAGCCAGAATGACTCTCCTCATTTTCATTCCTTGCAGCTGTCCCTCCTAACTAGCCAATTTCAGGTAAATCTGCAACACTTTCTTACTCTCCCTTCAACCTTGGGAAGGTATACCATTAATTTCCCCTTAGCTGTTGCTAGGGGGTTTCCAGTTCATTCCCCGAGGGACGGAAACACAGATTTACCAGTACAACTCTTTAGCAAACAGACAACAACAGTTCTAATGAAATGGAAGAAATGCTTGTCTGGTACCATATAGAATTTAATAACAACACGTTAATCAGGCAAGCTGAAAACCTGCTTTCTAAAATTCATCTCTGACCTCCAGAGATAAAGAAACAATAAACAAGCTGCAACAAGAAAGTTATAAAATGTAGGAACTGACAAGTGAGGGGTTTTAGCAGTATTGGAGATAGAGATACTGACTGATGCTGGCCTATTTTCCTGGCCTTTATTATATATTCATACATATGACTGGGAAAACAGATCAATAATGCCACATAAGACACAGACAGAGGATCAGAAAACACCTTCACCACCACAGAACAAGTCACTCATGACTACGAAATATCTTTTTATTAGAAATTCTTTGATGAATGAAACTGGAAAGAGAAAAGGCTGAACGAGGCACTACTGTTGAACATTGAACCTTATTTTCCAGTAGCACATAGTTAAACGCTTTATTTCATATTTGTACCAGGATTTGGAGATATAAACCTGTCACCAAGTATTAGAAACATCATTTCTCAAAAAACCTTCACGATGGAGGTGGAAGGAGGGTGGGTTGGAACAATTCTGTAAAATTTCTTAAGCATTTCCAGAAGGGAATATTCTTTTAAGAACAGCTCATCAGCTTTTTTTTTTGATAATTATCTTTGTACAACTTGAACACAATTTGACTTGAAAAAACTTAATCACCAAAGGGGTCTGTAACAGCAACTGGCTTGCTACGTTAAGAGAAGGTTGTTTCAGTGTTAGAAATGCCTGTATATGAGAAAATATTTTTTTTTCCAATATTCATTCAGTACCACTGTTTAGCTCAGACTTCTGAAACTTTTCTTCCACTTCTTGCTCTGCCACAGTCTTTGGATTTGTTTTTGGACAAGAGTATATGGCTCCACTTCCCCACCAAAGATAGGCAGGTAATACTGCCCAATTATAAAGTGTGTCATGAGAAACCACATCATGATTTATCAGATCCACTGGGGTAACAGTCCACAATAGGTATCTTAAGAAGTGGCAGAACTACACCAGACAATTAGTACTAATAAATGCCCCTTTGTATGACACCACACCTATAAGCAGTTTGCCACTTGACATGTGCTATATACAAAACTTCTAAAATGTTTTAGAAATATTCTTCCTTATAAATTACACTTCCCAGCAGAAAAAAAAAGCACTCTCCAATAATAACAACTGTTAGAAAACATGCTCTTTAGCGTCTATGTTACTTACACACTAAGTAAAAGTCATCTTCAGAACTCAAGTCTCAAGATTTAATCCAAAAGCCAAAGTAGCCAATTCAAACATCCCCCAATTTAATTACCACTACACACTGCAGCTGTGTGTACTGGTAGCTCAGGACCAAGGCATAAGGATCCTGTGAGCATTCACCATCACAAATAGCTCTGTCATGATGAAATAAATGTTTGCCAAATCACTTCCTAGTGCACGTCTACCTGGCTTGATGGCTTCTTGGCTCCAACTCTGCACATTGCAGAGCACTCCATTTCCAACAGGATTTCAGAGTACGCAGTATTTTGTAGTATCAAGACCCATGACTCCTAGCTGTTGATTCCTCAGGATCTTAAAATTATTTTTGTGCTTGACACCTACAGTTTCATTTCGACTTGGGACTGCTGGAAAGCAAAGTCTGAAATTATCACACATCAGTCCAGTAAGCTGATTTCCTAAACACATATCCCAAATGGAAACAAATATAACACAAACACTAAAATTAAAATAAAATAAAAACATTCTCTCCATTTGAGAGAGTCTTTTGTCTCCAGTACAAACTCACTGTCTTAATATTTTCAGTTTACATTTCTATAATTCAAAACATTTTGCTTTTGTTTGGCAGGCTTTACAGATTCAATTCAGTAAACCATCAGTCAGTCGCATATACAGACCAGGGCTTCCCAGTGAGTAGCTATCTTTACTTGTGTTATTTAAATTCCCTTCCATTGACCTGAACATCATGCAAAATGATACTAAAGCAATTTTACAAGTGAAAATTGTAAGAGGAACCCTCCAAAATTCATGGGTTTTTTTCAAATACAACTACTGCAAGTCATCCAAATGGTTGTAGCAGAGCTTTTTAAACACCCAAGCAAATTCTCTTTATACTTTGCAGGCAAACTGGCCACATTAAGTGCAGATAAAATGAACTGATTTGTGAAAACTGCTACTAGCATACAGTGGGGGATTTGTGTTTGCATGCTAACAGTCACTGCAAAAGTCTCAACAGAGTAAATTAGATTAACGTGCACTAGGTTGACAGTTTAAACATCTACAGGTTCTCAAAAAAAATCACAGACAAAAAAAAAATAAATTAATATCACTTCTAGTTTCTCTTCTGCATTCAAAACCTAAAACAGACTTCTTGTTATCCTGTCGGTGACCCCCACGTACGGTGGCAATGGCTCTGCAGGCAGAGGTAGGCTAAACAGGGTATCAGTGTTACAGTTTACTATCACCAAGATGACTACATGTGTAAGAAGCACATTCTTCCCATCACTGCACTTACTCCATAAGGAAACCAGAAAGGGCACCAGGCCAAAGTCTGGTAGTTAAGCAGACACACTATCAGGTTTCCCACATTCAAAAATCTTGCTGCCAGGGAAGCATGAAAACTGCTTCCTACAGCCTGGGTGGCAGAAGGAAAATTAAGCGAAACCTAGGCAAGGCCATTATTCTGCTGATCTGCACAGGGCTTTTAAGATTTTTATCTAGCTGAAGTCCAGCTCTCAAAACACAGGAGCTTCCTCTTATCACCCAGCAGCTCTTTCATTTTCAGCCTCAGTTCTTTTATCATTGTCCCCTGACAGAGCTTTATCTCCAACCATCCCTTTTTCGAAGGCCATAAGATCTTCTGAGCAGTTTTTAATCTTTCTACAAACACACACATGAAGATTGTGCCCGCTGTAGACTTTCTCCCAGCATCTCAGCTAAGCTGTTTCCAGCCAGAAGCTCCAGAGCAGCAGATAGAAAACCTCCTGCAACTCTATGTACCTCCTGCTCTGGCAGGCTGATTCCCAGTTCCTTCAGGGCACAGCACCTTTACATCCTTCCTGCTGTGACAAAGACGGGAGCCTAGTTTCAGATATTCAGGTAATTTCTGATGTGGGGTATATCATGCAGATCACAGTGTTGAGGCTGAGGGTGCTACAACAGTTTATCAGCAGGAGAAGACCCAACTGAGTCAGGAATCGGTTTCCTGATCCCATGCCAGCAAGCTCAGCCAGTCAGCCCCGATGGAAAGGTCACTCTTCAAAACAACCAGGTCCAGCCCCTGTGCAAGGAGCCAACAGACAGAGCAGAGAGGCTCTGACACGGAGTTCAGATGAGGTCTGTGCTCGGGGGAAAAGCAAGGGAGTGCAGAAGCAAGGGAAGCTCAGGATGACTGGTCAGTCCATGCCTGATGTTCCACATTGAAAACAAAACAGTCCTGAGTGACCAAGAGATGAGCACCAAACATGGCATCTCACAGGAAACAAAGTCATGCGTATACAAAAGCTCCGCTAAGTGATGAAAGAACTACAGGACACACCAGGGCTGAAATCTTTCTTTTTTCTCTGTAAAAGGGCTCAGTTACTGCTGTCCCTGGTATTCACTGTTGCGTAACAACTTCGTAATCGTATGGCCAACTGCTACCACGTAGCACAAGAACGTGCTGGTGAACACTTAGCTCAAATTAGAGAATTCATCATGAAATTTTTTAATTATTTTTTTTTTCCCCCACACATCTGTTCTGGCTGCTTCTGAAAGGTAAATTTTGTGTTCTCTGGCCCCAAGGCAGGATCTATTAGTTACTCATATCATGTTTATACAGAATCCAGTCAGAAAGACACATACTGGCTTGAAGACCAGAGAGGACAAAACTGATTAATAAAAAATAAAGTAATCCTACTGGCCCAGCTAATATGGAATACAGTCAGAGAAGTAAACCTTCCCAGCTATGTTTCTACCAAATAGGGTCATTGCTACTCCCTTGTTAAAAAAGGAGCTTTCTTTTACTCTACAAGAAAAGCTTTGTATTAGTATTCCTTGAGCAGCCAAATCAGCATATACAATTGTAGTAGGAATCCCAAAAACATGAACTGAGGCCAGTACAAAGCGTGATGGAAACTCTTGTTCCCCACTGCAGGACAGCACTGTCGGAAATGCGTCCAGACTCCTGCATCCTACCCGTTTTGATCACTATCTCTACCAAGGATGATCAGCTACACCAAAACACCCAGTAGATCACACACATTAGCAGGCAAAGCCTGCTAAGCCAAAGGAAAGTTTCACACCAATTTCAGTGGAAACTGGGTCTAACAGAGGGCTGGACAACCGATACAGTTTAATTAAACCTATGCAAAGCTGGTCAATCAGGAAATAAAAGCTAAGAATTAAACTAGATCTCAAACCTGCTGATATTCTGCAAAGGATTTGTGTCACACACTGTTAAGTCTCCTTTGGTCCAGCAAATAAACTGTTGTTAAAAATAACACTACCTTCCCAATACTTTTTCCCCACATTGGCTGCTGTGCTGTCACTAGAATGTTAAACAAAAAAAGGTGGCCCTTTCAGTCACAGTTTATTTGCATGCTAGGCCAAGTTCAACCAAGTACTTAAATACAATGGAGACAAGTGCTTGCTTAAGGAAAGATAAACTACAGCCAGTTTATCCTAGAACTTAGTTCTGACGTTTTGGGGGTTACTGTTTTTTTTCTACTGACAATTTCTAAGACATCTAAGCAGAAACATTTCCAAAAGAGCACTACAGAATATTTCCTTTGGTTGCTATCTAATCGTTGACACGATGCACGCCTCCAAATAAATCTTTTTCCAGTGTGGTCCCAACAATAGGAATCACGACGAGGACTCACGGCGCTGTCAAACATCGCTGGTGTTTTAACAGGCACCGGATCCCAAGTAACGCAGTTGCTTCAGCTGCACGCCCCTGTCGCACAAGCCTCTGTTTAAATACTGCAAAGTGGTAATCTCCTGCTTTTGCTACTTTGAAACTGAGGAGGCAAAGGAAAATATTTGAATGTGCAGTCCTGAGGTCAGAGCTAAAGTTTGATTTGGGTTGGTTTGGATTAAGGAGAAACGTCCAAGAACAACTCACTGATTTACTTTATTTCAGGACTTGGCACACAGCTTGGACCAAGTTCAAAATCCAACGACACTGCGCCAGAAAATGCTACAGAAAGAGCAGAGATAGGAGACATCTGGACTGTGTTAGGAACTTAGAGCCATAAAGTCCTTTAAAAATATTCTCTGCTCATGTTGGGACTTCTCTTGTTTTTGTTTCAAACAATCCAAATGTTAAAACTGTGTTTCAAATTAAAAGTAAAAAAAAAAAAACACAAAACCAACAAAAACCCAAAGCCTCCTCTCCCCCAAGAAGGGCGGCCTAAGCCAATTACAAAAGTAAAAACAAGATGATTTCAATGACCTCAGATGAAAAGTGAACACTCCTACAGTGAAAGTGGTAACTTCTAATAGCACTGCATCAATGCTCCTACAGTGAAAGTGGCAATTTTCAATATTATTGCGTCACTACAAACTTCTCACGCAAGCAGGACAGCAAACATGTCCTAGAAAAACTGATCATTTAGTATTCCTGCTTTCACACGCTGTTTCAACCTATCCAGGACATACTGAAAACAGTGGCATTACCAAAAAAACTTTCTTCTGTCTAAAATATCGTGGTCTGGGTTCTAGGATATAACTAAAAAAAAAATATTTTAAAATGGTCATTTAATTGTTTCCATCTTAATTCCACACATTTGGCAGCAGTCACTCCAATCACTTTATAGCTCCTTAAATACAATATAATCAGTTGTGTGCTCCCTTTCCAGGAAGGCCCCTATAAAAATGAATGAACGAGATGGATTTGGGAAGAGAGACAGCTATTGTCCATTTTTGTTATTTATTACAAAACTAGAAGGAATACAGGACAAATTATTCAGAGACCTCTTGCAGAAAAACGGGGTAGTTTTAGAAATTAATTTGTCTCAAAAATTCCAATTGATGATGCTTGATTGATTAACCCTTAAAAGAAATACCTAAGTAAGAAAGCCAATTAACACCATCTCTGGAAGTGGGAAAGCAGGCTGGGCTCGGTCAGTGGCAGAGCTGGAGGAGCACAGGAGCTCCTCCTGGTCCCTCAGTCCCTGCCAAGCTGACCATCCCCTTGGTGAAAAGCAGGAAACGGACACCCTAAATCTGCCTTTTTACTTTTTTCACACCACAGGAAAGTGCTGAGATCCACCACACATGACACACAGATAGTGTCCTCACCTGCCTAAGACTGCACCTCGACTAACTCTAACGAATGAGTCCCTCTTCTCTTTCCAAGGCAAGGTCAGTTGACGGAGCAAGGTCTTTAACAGCACTGGGACTTTTTAAGATTCCACAAAACACAGGTCAGGTTAGCAGAAGAGGAATTTCTCTGCATAGAAACTGAGTTTCCAGAAGCTTGTTGAATGTGAAGAATTCATCTTACCTTAAAATAAATATTTTTCATTAAACGGCAAGGCAATTCTAGCCCAACCTGTCTACCAATACAACTTCAAGCAGGACACTTAAGAGTGAATAACATCTGAAAACAGAGTATCAAGAGAAGAGTCTGCACAGCTGAATTCAATGCTATGGCCAAAGTCGAGGCTCAAATATACTTAAACAGGTTTGAATGGAAAGTCCTTAAAGTTTTCTCCAACAGTGACAACTTCTTGCAAGGTTCGATTTCATTTTAAAAGATGCTACCTTCCATCCTTCCACTTGTTGGGAATATCTAATAAATAATCAAATAAAATCATTTGAAAACAAACCACCAAACACAAAGCCAGCCAGTTTATTCCATTTATTCCATATTCTTGATTATTTATACCAATTAATAGGACAGAGCATCGCATTCTTCCAAGTACATGCCTTGGCACAGCAAAGACTATTCTGCATTCAACAACATGCATCATTTCCGCCAGTCCAGCTCCAGGAATAGAAAAACAAGGAAAGCAAGACAGCCAGATAAACAAATCATTCAGATACCTGAAAACCCAGGAGATACTGTAGCTATTGTCATTTTACACCTAAGCTCCTTTGAGGCATCCTGACAGTGCCAAACGTAGATGAAAATAAAGAATTAATGGGCTTCTTGGAAGTAAAAAAAAAAAATTCACAGAATTATGCGCCTAAGCAAACAATCCAGAGACTAAATCCTGAAAAGGGCATTTTTGCTGGCACCGAACACCGCCCCGTTGAACACAGTACACTGTGTTTGTTGACAGCACTACATTTGTTCAACGCTCAATGACATACCTCATTGAAGATTATTAGTTGTGTCATCCGCAAATTCTTCAGTATTTCATAGGCCTGATGCTGCCTCTACCATCTGCAGTCCCTCGCACCAGCAAAATTTAAGTGTAAACTTCTACTGAACCTGTATCACAGCATTTCACATGCAGCGCAGGAGACCAGGTTGTCAGCTCTCATTCAAAATATTTTATTTCAAAAGACAGAGTAACAGAAGTACAGAAATGACAGAGTAATTACCTGCTAAAGACTACACATTAGGATAAAATCTCTGCAACCAATTAACCTCAGCCGTGATGGTCCTGCAGAGACATCTAGGCAGGAAAGTTCTTCCAACCTGATGGAGCTGGGCCAAATATAAAATCGTCCTTCCCCCCTAAAGTCCAACAACAAACAAACCCTCTTTGCTGCAGATAATATTCCTCTCTTACTTTCCCATAATAACTCCGAAAGCCAAATCAAGGAGGACAGATGCAGGCCTGAGCTATAAAATCCAGATTTCATTTCCTATCACTCCCCTCCCCCAGGAGCTCAGGGGTGTTTAGATTCTGGGCTGTGGTTTAAGTCCATCTGTGTTCCTCAAGTATAAACATCTTCATTGAAACCAGACTCATCCTGCACAGCCAATCATTTGTTGAGCTCATCTGTGAGAGACACGGACTGGCACATTTCTATGACAACCAAAAAAAAAAAAAAAAAAAAAAAAAAAGAAGTAGCAGCTTGGCACAAATTAAACAGCTTTTTAAAGTCTCCCTATTGTTCCTCAGGCTGCTTTCTCTTATTCTAGCATCTATAGTTATCTCGGATATACTGCCCAGAACATCAACTCTGCCTAAAATGGTCATCTTTCCATAGGGAAACAGAGGCATTTTGTAAGATTTCAATGTGGGAAGGAATGCTCAAAAAATAAAAGAATCAAAGCAAATGGAGTATTGTGCTATCTAGTTCTCGACTGAATTAGACATATATATGCAATCTAAAGAAACAGCCCAAAGAGGGACCATAGAAGTCTGAACCAATAAAGTGTTCCCAAAAAAATCCCCTCTTTAAAAATGAGTCCAAGTAGCTTGTTTTTTTCAAATTTCTTGCTGTGAATTAACTCATAATAAGAAATGAACAAAACTCAAAAACAGGTGTCACCATTTAAAAACCATCATTCTTTCACTTGCTGGATCTCAATCTGGCTTTTATAGTTTTACACTAAGCCATCCTAATTTAAAAAAAAAAAAAAGAAAAAGAAAAGAAAAAGGCAACAGGGCACAGGAAGGTTATTTCAGTGTGACCAGTTCAGGTCAATGGTTTATTTTCCCACCTAGTAAAACCAGATATATACAACAGGAAAAATATGACAGCATTTTCTCTTCATAAGAATTTCATGTCACGATGCACACGATGACATACAATTATGCCATTTTTTTCAGCCAGGACACAGGCCTCAGTTCAAGCAACCGATACGCTTTCTTAAAGCACTGCTTATTTAAAAGCCCACACTCTCAAGCAATCCAGCAGCAGATAAATAAAGCAGCTCTTTCTCTGACATACGTTGCCAGTCAATGCAGAACTCACATTGTCCTTGTGTTTGTTATTCCATCCCCTCAAATCAGTGACTGCCAGCTTACACAATGCATTAATTATAAGTAGTTAAGATTGTTTTTACTAGTATGGTACAGATGCCAAATCACTCTTAGTGATTCCCAACAAGAGAGAAAGATGCTATGAGTAAATACAATGGAATGGACTCCCAGGATCTAGATGTGCCAAGCCACAAATATAATGCCAGAAGAATAATTTTCTTTTTTTCACTCCCACTCTCTCCACCTTAATTTTTTGATATTTAGCCTCAAGCCAGACTCTGATGTAATAGGCAACCTGTTGGATCCTCCACCAAGATTCCTTGTGTTCACAGCAGCTCGTGCCATGTGACCACAGAAAAAATAACAAATCACAGAAATAAAGAGATTATTTTTTTAAGTCACAGAAACCTCAAGTGCAACTTTGTCTACTATGGTCAATTTTTGCTCCCGGCATCATTAAAGGTTTCCCAGTCACATATAGACTGCACCCATCAACTCAATGATTTTCATCTCGACAGTGTTTTGACTTGATCTTTTTACTCACAAGTCATTTTGTTTAATTTGCTGCAGACATTTTTCCACACACGATTCAGAGCAGTGATACACTGCCAGGCAAAGTACTGAAATGTTCCCAAAGGCATAGATGAAGGAAAACTCAGTTATTAGTGGATCTAAAAGGTACTTCTTATTCCTTAACCAGCTTGCCACAGACAAAGAGCGTAGCTAGCGCATTAGGGCTGCTCGTGGTAGATACAAGCTTGAGTCATGCAACTGAAACAACTGTGACCTCCTGGTGGAATTAGATGCTAGAAAGAAAAAAGGTGTCCAAGTCCAGCCCTACGTTCTCATTGATTCTCCCAAAACTCAGGATAGCAGTGGCACATAAAGCCATAGGAAAGGGCATCTCCTCTCACTGACCAGCTCTCCTTGGGCAAGGACCAGATCAAAAGCTCTAACATACAATCTCCTTCAGAAACACTTCACACTTCAAAATTCAATCAAGATGCAGGAATCTTGATTTTGACTAATTTCTAGTCAAAAAAAGTGAGAGGGCTGCACACACACACATTTTTTTTTTTAACCAAGTAGCTATTTAACTGCTAAAGTGTCTTTTTCTGTGCAATGTTTCCCATGTCATAAAACTCATACAGGGATTAAAAAAGCAGTGTCTTCAGAACCCGTGTGATAAACCACGGGAAGCGCCACCGGGTTCATTCTGTACTAGCTCTCACCTGGATCAGCAACAGGCAAGGCAGTCAGAAATACAGGCACTTGGAGTTAGGGTACATCTGATTCTGAAAACTGAGATATCACACACGGCAAGGCTGATTTCCATAAGTGCAGCACATTCCCTTCTCCAGTTTAAATCTGCAAAAGGTGGGCTGCACTGTTTATTTTCTGCTGCCTACACAATGCACCAGATCTGCCTACTAGGAACACGCTACTCTCTGCAGGAGTAATGTTCCCCAGAGATACGTAAGCTCCCATCCACACCAGAACAGGCAAAGACCACACAGTATCATGCCGTATTTCCAGCTCTCTGCAGGGGTATCCTATGCCACGTCCTGTCTCTCAAATATAAAGATATGCCACTTCTTCTGAGACCGATGCAGTCATCGCAGATGGTGATCAGTTACAAACAGGAAGCATCCATCCTTCTGCTGCGCTCCACCGAAGAGACGGGCAGCAAACAGTTCCCTCCTCGCCTCCACTGCTCACTTCTGTGCACTCAGAAACGCACGGCTTTACACTGCTGTCCCTCTCCCCACAGCTGATAGGATGGCAAGAAAAAATTCAAGCTACATGGCATCGGATTCCATACAGGACAACATGCTGGGAAACACATACGACCCCTTTGTGCAAGCATTAGGATTTAGTCAAAACCAGAAAGCTCCTGGTTTTTTGCTATACAGATGAGACTTCCAGTTCCCTGATGAGGAAATGAAGTGATGTGACATTAAGCAGCTCATGAATCTCTTCAATTAATGCATTCTGCACAACGGAGACTTCCAGGGAATTATCTGCAACCACAGCAGTGCCTCATTCCCACTGCCATGTCCCTGAGAATGAGTCACTTCAATTCCCATATTCTTGCTGCAGGCAGAGAGCTAAGGACTATTCCCTGTCTTCGTTAGTCAGGCAAATGGTTGGAATCAAACGCTGAAACTACTTGCACAAAACTTTAATTAGGGCTACCTTATTTTCTGCAACTATTCAAGCATAGTCACCGTCAGCTCTCCACTCTTCGTGTTGGTTAGGGCTTATGCTACATGAGATAACATTTCCATCCCACCACCTTCAGGGGACAACCAAAGAGCGTGCCACACAACCACGCAGAGACGGCAAAGAGAATAAAACACAGTAGAAAGACAGCCTGGACTGCAGAAGGCTTGCAAGCAGCACAGCCTCGGTGCTGAGCTATGTTACAAATCAATTGCAAAGCTGTCCCAGCACAGGACACTAAGTTGTGAGAGGAAATAGGACAGCAAAGGTTGAAGAAGCCAACATCAGTAGGAGCCCAGATGTACGACCAAGCTCAGCACCATTCCACAGTGAGATCCAGGGCCACCACTCTCATTTCTGAAGACGTCAGCCCTTTCCAGAAAGTCATGGGGAAGTGGAAGGGGGAAGAAGAGAGTTTTGAGACAGGTGGTATGCCTTACTGCTCTGCATCATATGAAGGGTCAGGAAGGTCAGCTATGCCTGCAACCGGGCTCTCCTACGCTCCCAAACTCTTTATTGCAATACCATGCCAATTTAAAAGAGATTTTATCACTATTAAACTGGTTTGGAGGACATAGGGGTGTGACTGTGGCTGTTTTTACACATTTAGGATTACTGTATTTTTCATTTAGAAAAAAATACCCCAGAAGAGACAAAAAAAAAAAATAAATTTGTGTTACAAGTGTTTACAGACTTGAGTAAATAGAGCGAGCACTCTGTACGGGCTTCATGTGATTTGCAAACTAGAAACACTGGAATTTTAGGCCAGGAGGGTGTCATTGACTAATGGGGATTCTCCCTTCCCTCTGGAGTATAGGTTTATAGAGGAATAAGATCATGTTCTCCAGGCAAGTTTATACAAAATGATTCATCTCTAGCCAGCTGCAGTCAAGACATCTGCTTGCTTTCATTTCACTACAGGGAGATTTGCCGCCCCCCCCTTACCTCCCAAAGGCAGCCAAGATTATATCAAATCGTAAAAAGACTTCAGCAGTTTCAAAACTAAAACTTAAGAAGTCGGGTAAATTACAGAGAGGCCACAGATGCACCTCTGCCCCACCTAAAGCATTCCTAAGAAACATGAAGTGAACACCAGGCTTGAGGAAGTCTTATTTAATCAACAGCCTATTGACTTTAACACAGAGACATCACCTCTGCATCCTGTGGTTTACATGCAGATCTGCCCAAATACATGAAGGTATTTCTTTGTTTTGAGAATCCCTCACGCATTCCACATGGGATCATGCAGACGGTCCTCGTGTGGTCAAATAAAGTTTGTGAACCCATGCTTTTATAGCTTTTCCATATTAATCTGCACTCTGGGCATATATCCAATTAAAGCCTCATGTATAGATCACTAGGTTACTAACTGGCTTGCATACTTGGGGGAGGGGAAATAACAAGCTCATGACTGCATAATTTAACACTGCCTGTGCTTTCACTTCTACATGCACAAGTCTTTTTTAATCTAGTCTTACCATAAATAAAGAGTAATAACTCCTGCCGAAGAGAAACTCGGGTCCCTACGTGCTGGAAAACACAGTGGCTAATGCTGAATGCATTTACATTAACACTAACTCCAGTGCAAAGAAGACAAGGTCTTTTCACAAACACGCTACAAAAACAGGAAGCAAAGGGGAAAACTTCACAGTGTTTGGAAACAGCACAGCATTGTTTGTACAGGCTTTTCTTACTAATGCAAGAGGAAAAAAAAAAACTGGGTAATGTGAAATCCAAGCACAGCAAGAGTCTTAGATCAGACGCAAAGGTCTCAAGACGGCAGCTCTCAAAAGATCTTCAGGTACAGACTGTACAGGCAAGAAGATGCACAGCGTAGGGATTTTTTCCTCCCGTTTCTGCTAAGAAAATCTGACAAGTAAAGAGACACAACTTCCCAAACCCTTGACATTAAAGCTAGATAGTGTAACACAGCATTGCATCTTTATCTCAGTTGAAGCAGGTATGATAAATGAAGAGGCATTAGGAAACATATAATCCGCCACATTTAAACACTTCCATTATTTTTAAACTGCATTCAAAAGGGAAGATACAGTGACATAGGTCATGTATCAAGATACAATCCCGCGTGCTGTGGGCTGCCCCAGAAGGCCATCTTCACCCCATATTAAGAAGCTGCATTGTGGACTACATCCCTTCAAAATGAGTCAGAAAGCTCCCATCACAAGCACACTGCAGTCACTAACTCAGAGACTTCCCTTTTCAGATGGAGCACACAGATCCGACCTCTAACTTGAAGCTGCTTTGTTTAAATTTTTCGTATCATCATTTCCTTTCTTTCCCTTCCCCCTTCGGGCCATGCTGTAGTACCATAAATGCATACAGCCTGCAGAACATATAGATAATGCATATAGCCAGTGCTGCCTCAATCCCGACTCACCCCACGTTTAAAACCAACCAACCCACACACCAGTCCACAGGTTTAATGCAACAGAGGACGGGGTCCTGTATTTGGGCAAGCAGCAAGGAGGGCTCAGGACTTTCCCATGTCGTCTGTCTCCACGAGGGAGCAGCTTTATACATGGTCAACTCCCACGACAGATTGATTTCACCAGATTTAAAGTACATTAGTCAATCCAAGTCACTGGGGACATTTGAAATAACTTACAATAAATCAGAGAAGATTAATTTCAAGGGAGGCAGTGACGTAGCACCAAAAGAAACATAAGTTAGTGCTAAGAGAAAAGCAATTAGCAATATTTCTCAATGGCAGTAATTTTTTCACCATAAACATGAGAGCAAGAAGACATTACAGTCTTCAGGCAAATTCTGGGCTCCAAAGGCAAAGTGGTTACCTAGAAGGGATATGTCAATATTTAATACCAAAGTACATGTCTGGTCCTGCACATTTTATTCAATTTCAAGCTTTCCCAGTCTTATTTCCTGTTTCATTCACAGCAATCACAAAAGATGAATTATCTAACCTTAGAAAATGTGTTTTCAGTCAGACGAGACATGTTGACCGTGTCCGTACTTTCACCTTCAGCAGCAAAGTTCTGTGCCAGCACAAGTTTTATGTTTTCTTCAATGTCGACATTATTTGGTTGCAAAGTAGATGGGATTTTCAGTGCCAGGACTGCACTCAAGCTGCTTGCTCCTCTGGGAGAGGAGAAAGAGCCTGTTCTGTGCCTCTGGATGTCAAGCTACTTTTTAGTGAAAAATTTAAAAACTTTCCCCAGAAGTCACCATAATAGTGACAAAAAAAAAACCCAAAAAACCAAAAAAAACAACACAACACACATCCAATACCAAAGGATCTGAAAGAACCGTGAAGAGTTGAAAGATAAACTAAAGAAAGTAATGACTAATAATTTGCACTTGCATCATCTTTCATCAATGGAATCGGGAATACTACTTTGAGCCCTTCCTACACAGCTGGAGTTGCTATTCCTTTTATAAGGAATATGTGAAGAAGTATCAGTATTCCTGCACTGAAAGAATAAGCTGAAGCTCCTTTTCCAATTCCATAATTGTGCTACTATAACCTGTTTACTAAAGGTAGAAGTTTACAGCAATTACTTAGATTTTTTTCTGATTTAAACAATGAACAATATCTGTAACACAACCTTGCTTTCTCTTTCTCCAGACATCCAAATAAACCTCTCTGTTCTACGTTACTGTTGGATAAAGAACAAAATTGCTTCATCGAATATGATTCATCTTCCATAAGAAACCAGCAGGTCCTCAAACTATGGGCATTTCACTACTGAGCAGTAAGACAAGGGCACGGATGGATCTTATTCAGCACAGTCCATCAAAATAGATGGAAATCTCCTCTGCTGCAAAAGTAAATAAATGCTGTTCTTCAAAGAAGCTCTGGGCCTTTCACAGTTTTGGTCCCCTTCTCCCACCATCTCCCTCAGATCCAAGATACTACGGGAACTGTTCAGATGATAGGACACCATAGTGATAGTCAGAGCATCCTGGAGCCAGAGCATCCAAGGCAGGCACACTCTCACAGCTCTCCATCGCATTCTAACAACCAGGGCAAAGACATGTCTCATTGTGCAGCTATCTCTACAGCTGCCAGGAACAACTCAACACTCAGATCTCCAACTAGCCCAGAAAAACATCTGCAGAACTGCAGCAGCTTGCACCAATGGTTCATACATCCACTATTGAAGAGTCCACATAACTTTCTACTTTCGGTTTCCTATCTTCTTCCAGCTTACACTGTACTAGACAGAAACGGGACATTTTGAGATGCCTCTGCAATCATGTTCTTCTCAAGTGATTCCTAAGTTTAAGAGCTCAACATCAAAAAGTTTGTATATTAAATCTAAGGCGTGAGAAGGTAGAGAACTGCTGATCTTTTTTTCAAAAATGAATCACAATCCCCTGCTTCTATAGAAATTTTGCAAGATCACTCTCATCCTGAACATTTCAGTGCAGTCAAGGTTTCCCCGACTTACTCTCTACTTCTGAAATCAATCTTAACAGCTTCTAAAGCAAAAGCAAAGTGGTAGGTTGTCAGGAGGGACTATTAGGAGAATATACAAAGCATGCACACCGCAGAAAGCAAGAGACTTGCACTGATTGACACCTGGTTCCCCGACAGATACTTTCTTTGCAGGAAGATTGAAGGGTAATAAGAAGAGCACAACACCCCGCGCCACGTTCTGCTGTCAGTCACTCTCCCACACTTTCACCGATTTTTAATGAGACTTACAACCATTAAGAAAACGAATAGCCATCAAAATCAGGAGGAAAGATGCAGCCTGGCGGCCAAAGCAAAGAGAATTCATTTCTGCTCCAACTCCTACCAGTGATTTATCATGAATATTAGGGCAAGGCACTTCAGTTAATACTATGAGGACACGCAATGAATTCTTGGTGTCCAACCAAAGACACCCCAGAATGAACCATAGATGCATACACCAACTGAGAAGGAATTGCAGATTTAGCACAAACCAACAGTAGCAGACATGTCTGAAATATCTGACCTACACTTATTTGTCTCTTTGTTTTCCCTATGTATAAAAACATAAAGCATTCCAAGACAGCTGAAGCACAGTGAAGTTGAAACCCAAGGACTCGTAGAATGAAGTCATTATACGGTCATCCAAAAATCACTTTTTTTTCAATTGTTTCAAAGGCCAAAAATAATCCCTCTTTTTTTTTATTCACAGAAGGTCAAACAAACATTCATATTTATGGCAAAAACACACACACCCTTAGTATTTTGATTAAAAAGTTGGATTCCACTTGGTAAGTTTCAGAGACTTTTTTTTAAAAGAGTGTCTACTTTACTATTAATAATGCCCATCCCTGAAAACGGATAACGAAGTCATTCAGTCTTATTTTAGGTGCTTGCACAGATAGAGCAAAACCATCGCCTGATCACAATACGCACTAATTGCATTACAGTAACAAACAAAAAAAATCTGTGCTACAACAGAACCCCAGGAGGAACCAGACATGCTAAGAGACATCTGCCGATCCCAAAAGCTTATATTCAAGTAGTCAAAACAGACAAAGAAAGGGACCACTGCCGTGTAAAAAACAGCAATATCACAGCTTTATCATTGAGAATTATCTGCTCCGTATCATTTGATACGTACTGTTGGGAACACACCATGGGTATCTGCAGGAGGTTTAGGGGGAAAAGAAATAGTTTTCTTTTAAAACTTATCCAAACTGTCTACCTTCACATGCAATTACCTAATTTTGCTCGGTTAGATGCTAATTGTCTATACACAAAGAATGAGACGATTTTTTGTTTACAAAATTCTTGCCTTCCCTTTGGGTTAACAACACCAGAAATCTCACCCACAAAATACACATAGACTTCTGCACGCAAATATTTACAACTTATAAATAAGAGAAAAGAATAGTATTTCTGATTACCACTTGCAAACACTGTTTAGGCCTAAGAAAATTATATAAAATAATTCTATTTCAGAATACAATTACGTATTCTCAAAAAAACCCTCTGATTTAGCTTAATCTCAGATTTCTTCAGGCAACATTTATTGTACCACGTGGCATCTTTGTAAACAAAATCTTACAAAACCTCAATCCGTTTCTGTGTGCACTTTAAGATAAATTTTTCAAAAGGAGAAAATTATTTTTATTTTGTTCAGCACTTCTTTAAGCAATGGAAATCCAAGAAGCAAAAGCCGTTCAGTGATAGTTCCAAGCATTCAACATCCCCATTCTTAGTATCATTACATTAGAAATCTGGAGTTTGAGAAGCATTGCATGTTCATTTTTTATTCATCTTTTTTGAAGCTCTGGTTATGACTCTTCTCCTCAATGAGAGTGAGAGAGATTTGTCCTTTTAAATTTTTCATCCAATGAGAAAATCATGCAACCTCTTGGTCACAGGAACAAGAACTTGAGGGAAACTGCAGCATACTTTGAAAAGTGCAAGAGCCCTTACCCCCGAAACAAGTGGTAATTCTAGCAGACATGGGAGAGAGTCACTTCAGGCTTATCCCTTTTTAAACCTCATACTTTCCCCCCTGCCTCCAAAGCAAACATGGCTACAGATGCAAATACCAAGCAAGACAACAGCAGAAGCAGCAGCACTATCTTCCTGCGCCTCTGATAAACTGGGGGCAGCTGCCCCTGTAGAGGATTCACCCTCCTGTAAGATTCAGCCAGGACCACGCACCACAGCAGCGTCCCAGCAAATTTCAAGACCAAATGAGGGAAAAGCGATCAATTTGCGGTGAGTGGCATTTTTTTCTTAATAAGCATCTATTGTTTGGGGAAAAGAGGCAGGAGGGAGCTGGTGCATGCCCCATGGAGGAGCAGCGGTGGCTGGCAGGACCTTTCCAGGAATCCTGAATGAGAAGAGCATCAACCATGGCGCAGCCTTGACCCGGAGCTGCTCAGCAAGCTAAATCGTGTTTCCCTGCACCACTGACATCAGCTCGCTCTCCTCCCTCAGTATCTTGCCTTTTCAGCCATGGGGATGTGAATTTAAAAACAAACAAACAAACAAACAGAAAAAAACCACACATCCACCACAAATCTACCAAATAACCAAACATTAATACACTGCAGCAGATCGCATGCATTTTCCCCAGCTTTGCAGGATATGAAGGTGCAGAAGAAGCACTTGGTTCCATGGTCCATCACGTCTTGAAGATGTTTGTTGCTGTCCTTACCAGGGCTTTCAGACTGGGCTGAGCAGTCCTCGCTGGATTCTCTAATTCCTCCGTCCTTCTATGGTTTTCCCCATCAAAGACAGTAATGTCACAAACAAACCTTCCACCAGGACAGCGCTGTCTAAATACCAGCATAAAACAGGTGAAATAGCAGCAACCTCTACACTGGTTCTGTCTAACAGGGACATTTCCAGCAAGCCTCTCACCCATAAAAGAGCGGTGACTCCTGCTCAACATCTCGAGATCTGCCAACCCAAGTGGAGCTCTATTTTGTGGAGAGCTGTAGAAGCCTAACGGTAGGGTCGGCCACCTCCTCGCACAACCAGCAGCCAACCTGAAAGCTGCACGGTGATCTTTCACTGAACCTTTCTGGCTTTCCGAACAGCACATCCTGCCATTCACGTTCCAAGCAATGAATGGTAATCCCCCTCCTCAAATTACCCTACTGATTTCAACAGAGCAAGACCAAGAATGTACGTGACCGAGTGTACTTCCAGTTCAGATTTTAGTCAAGGCAACGAGTTTCTTGCGCTCAATCAGTAGCAGGCACCCATCCAGCACGCTCAAATCCCGAAAAATACAGGTTACTTTTATTCTAAGTTACTTAAAAAAAAAAATATGGAAAGAAAAAGACTAAAAATTATTTTAAAACCCTACTGAAAATTCAGATTAAAGTAGAAGGAAAAAGCCTTCACCATAAACTCATGCCCTGGACACCACAGTCTGGCATGTTACCTGCTTTTGTGTATCCCACCCTATTGACCCTGTCCCATCGGCCATGGGACAGCCCAAGAGGCAAAGTCAAGAAATCACTTTAAGTACTGGAAATGCCAGTACTGGTTACATCAAATGTCCACAAACCCTGAAACGAGACCCCTTCCCTCCAAAACCTAGAGAGCATTATTAAATTATCCTAATTTTCAAGCCTGTGAAGTGAAGGTCTTTTAAATTTAGCATCTGGTTCTGACTTCTTCATGTTTTCCTCTGCAACCACAAGAGCTAAAACTTCACTCACCATTGACGTGTTCAGTTATAATGTATGCTTTTCAATTGTCTTTTCCCTTTCCTGGTATTGCCCCTGCATTCTTAAATATTGTGCAAAACAGGAAAATTTTACGCAATGATTTAATAATACATTGTTTTTGGCAGCAATTCCAGCCTACCATGTTTCCCTCTCTTTTCTTCCTCAACAGCTTGGCGGACTATACGCTGAAACAGATCCGTTCCCTGAACCAGTTAAAAGACAACAAATCTGCAAAAGGTTCAAACAGAGAAAGTGCGTTCACCAGCCAGTTCACAGATTTTTCTCAACTTGACCCTGCAAACTGTTAAGCACATACAAAAAAAAACAGATTGGCGTGGTATGGCACAGATGCAGAAATGAATGGCACCTGCCTGGACTACCTTAGATAGCATTACTGCCAGTAACACCTCACCATCAGACTGTGCAAAAAAGTGATTTTATTGAGTGCACATACATGCACAAGTGCTCTATATGGGTTATACATGCTAAAGTACCAATCATCTTCAAATACACGATTGTTTACGGAATTAAGCACTACATTTCTATAAACATATGCAGACACAAAACAGAACTGATGCAACTAGCCCTGCTCAAAACACTAATAAACAAGCCACAATCTACCCATGCAACCCACAATCTAATTACTTCTAAAGACTCTAAAAAGCTTGAACTATTTGAGGTAGGCTTCTTCTTTCATAAATCCTACGTGGGGAGATAAGCAAAACCCTATTGGCCCAGCCACACTCACTAACATAGAAGGAAACAAGAGAAGCCATTTTATCGTGTCATGTTAAAACTCACCTGTTATTTCAGAACTTCAAAAGTATGAACAAATTATCTGCAATAAATTAAACAGTTCCAAAAAATCATTCTTCTCTATGTACTAAACCTACCACAATTTTCCTCCAAATAGGTCCCTCAGTGTACATAGCTCTGCCAATGATTTTGGTGGGACCAAGGCTTGAGTCTCTCTTCTCCCACTATTGCTAACGACACAAACCTAAGCTTGCAAAGCAGAATGGTGATGCAGATGGGACTCTCGACCTAGCCCTTCACAACTGAAAAAATAGCATCCTTTTTGTGTTTCACAGAATCATAAAATGGTTTGGGTCAGAAGGGAACTTTAAGGATCATCTAGTTCAATCCACCTTCCACTAAATAAGGTTGCCCAAAGTCCCATCCAACCTGACCTCAAACACTTCCAATGATAGAAGTCCACAACTTCTCTGGGCAGCACATCCTATCCTAGAAGGACCGCACCCCAACTTCAATGATCACACAGACTCTTCCCATCACTAGTTACACTAGTTCAGATGTTCCACTACCGAAAAAATAAGGATGATCTCACAGCTCCACAAAGGCCTAGTACCATGAGAGATGACGCTGAGCTCCTCCAGTCCCTGCTCTGATGCAGGATCAGGTCCCCATTGAGGATCAGAGGCAATTTACAAGCTTCCTCCAGGGAACTATTACCACCAGGTAGTGGCTAGCACCACATCTTTAGTCCCCAGCCAAAACGAAAAATGAGGCGAAAGTATTTCTGAGTATCCTTCTTATTTATGCTCCTAAACACGTAAAATTTACTGGCTGGGTGTTAACACTAATAGCCTTAAGAGCTCTCACTCTATCAATGAATATAGCTTCTGTTTTCATATTTTATATAAACTCTGTGACATATAAACACGTACCTTAACACTACTGAGTTATAAATATGCTTTTTAACCACTGCAGGAACTATATATTCAAAGGTATGTTTGATAGGCATTAAACAACTTTAAAGAAATACCATTTTAAGTTTTCCTACGCCAAGCTACGAACTAATATAGCAATAAAATAAGTTAGTCACAACAGAGCAGTATTCCATTAAATCACCCAGTCTTCAGAAAAATTTGGGTTTCGTTAATGCAGGCAACATGCTTGCCTTCTCTTCTGCAATAGGATCTCAATTTCAACAGTATAGATAACATGGAGCAATTTGTTCTCGATTTGCAGAGAATTCTAAATTATCATGGGTTGTATGCAAATTAATGAGATTCAATGCTCCTTCTAATGTGCCTGAAGAAAATACCTGATAGGCAGCCACAGGGTAACCCAGAATCGGCAAAAATATGTACACCCAAAACCCATAGGTATCACTTTTTGTCAAATGAAAGCAACCCTTTGCAATAGTAAACAATGAGAGATATTATGTTTAAATAGTAATTTAGCATTCCATTGTTATAACGGATCCAAGAACTGACGCTAAATTGCTTTGTTATTTATGCGTTCACCCTTATTTGTACAGGCAATGATGGTAGGCCCATCAAGTTAGTTTTAAGTCCCATTTGTAGAGCCCCATCGATAGCACAAGAGTTAAGGACAGTACTTGGTTTACTAAACAGACTGTTTATTTTACTTTTTGTTATTATAGCTAATTCATAATCATTCTATTTGGAATCTGGATAATAATATAATATTCCTTTTCCAGGAAAGCTTTCAAAAAATTCTTCTTATAAGATTGTTTTGAAACTTCTGAGCACTGTATATTTCCCACTTGAGCTAATTGTTTTTCAAGGGAAATTTAATTTTTAAAAGTGTGTTTTTCTAACTAATGGGAACCTGTGCTAAAGTAAACAATGAGTCTGGCTTGATAGAAATTTTTGCTCTATCTTTACCAAAAGAAGGAAGGAAAGACATGTAATAGCATGCTGAAACACACGCAGTAGCAGAATTGTTGAATTTAAAAAAAACAATTAGGAGACAATTTTCTACTCCACTTCTCCTATTTGAAACAGATCATCCTGCCCTGCCTCATTTAATATTAATTGGGTATGTTCTTGTCTCTAGAAGAAAATATAAAGGCAGTTCCCTAATCCGCTTACATTCTTATTTCAAATATATTTATGATTAGCTAGCTTGTCGATAAACTATTGTCCTTATACCTCACCTTTGTACAGAAAAAAAAGTTTAAAAAACACTTAGGTTTTTCAGGATTGTCACCAGCTTTGAATGTAACATTACATTACACTCAACTTACCTGCCAAGGCAAAATCAAGAAATGCGAAAAGGGCACGAAAAGCCAAAGTTTCCATCTCCTTGAGGGATATTAATGAGTAACTTCATGGTTTCAATTATATCTTATCTTCCCAGATGGGAATTAGAGAGGTCATCCCTAGCCAGAAAAAATGAATCACTTATTTATTCCTTCCTCATCTGCTGCGCATACATATGTATCACAAGTCTTTCTTGCAACCAAGTGCTTTAAAACTCATGTCATAAACATCTACTCCCAACTGCTGCAAGAAAAAGAATGAAAAGCAGGGCAGAGACATGAAAGGGACAAGGCAGAAGGATACTAAACACATGGAAGTTCTGTTATGACAGCTATCTTTAAACTACTGAAAATTAAATTTGAACATTTCTGCTGAAGATAGCCATAGGTTTATTCTTCTCAAACACCCCAAAAAAAAAAAAAAAAAAAAAAACAACAAAAAAAAAAAAACCCAAAATCAAAAAACACCCCCAAAAAATAAAAAAAAAAAACCAACCATTTTTTTCAAAAAACCACCAAAAAAAAAAAAAAAAAAAAAATCACACAAGGAATAGGAATATTAAATTAGATTTTATTTCTGTCTTTGTTTTTACTATCACTGCCCTTCAAGCTGTGCAAGGACAGATCTCCCTGGAAAAAAAAGTTAGCCAGGGCGCTACATTTGAGTTTGGTAGGTGTTTATAAAATAAACATTATTCCTCTCATGGGGGAGAAAGTCAGATTCATCCCCAGGCAAGCTGTTGTCTGGCAAACAAAGTTTGTAAGTATCAAAATTTCCTACTGGGACTTTACCATTTACATTTAAAAAAGAAAAAAAAATTACAGATCTATATTTACTTTCACCAAAAAAGCCTTAACCAGAATGAAAGCCTGGACAAGATGCAAGTGTCATTGTGGAACCCATTCTTTGAGAAATGAGAAATGTGAAGCAAACAATGGAAACAACACATAAATCAGATAATAAAGTCCTAACACCTACAGTTATGGGTCTCTCCACTCCACAAGCTAATACCTTTTCATTTGTTGACTGAGTGCATATACCAATTCAGAATACTGTTGTTATTATTTTTTGTGAACGTGCACTTATTTTAATTGAAACAGTCGCTTCTGATAATGTCAGAAAAAGCCCTTTATAGAGAACATTACTTTTTTCCTCCCTAAGTTTTGCTAAAATAATATGGCCAAACACTTGTTCCATTGAATTCTTGCATAGCTTTTCTGCTACGGAAAGCTATCTTGTCAGCACAGACCACGTAACTGCCTAATTAAACAACGGAAGTAGTTACTTCGTGCAAAAAACCTGTAGGTAGGGTCTCTTTATTCAGACTTATATGTGGGCACGTACAGGGTCTACCTGTGGAAAAAACTGCAGATGAATAATCCTTACACAAACTAATGCTCACTCCTATAATGCAGCCCAGGCAGTGACAAGCAAGAGCTTGTGGGGAAAAGACTTCAATTCAAATGTAAGTCTCAAGTGACAAAAAAAGGAAAGAAAAGATAGAATCACCAAGTAAGTTACCTACTGCACTCCGGGATATAATTTGGCAGATCTGGATTTAGCTGTCATTACAACTTTTGCTTTCAAATGCAAAACAAAGTGATGTTATTTTCCTGGTCAATTTCATTCACGTTACACAGAATGCAGTAAAACTCGTCACGCCAGAGGATTTGCAAAGGGATGATGTGAAGATTAATTAGTGGCTGCTCATAAAGCACCCTGCCTGTGGAAAGCCCTATGTGTAAAAATGACCTTGTTATCAAAGTTGCTGAGTGCTCCCAATGCTCACTTTCAATGGACGCTACGGACGTTTTTCTACGGCTCTTGAAAAACAAATGAGTCGCGTTTAAAGATCTACCTACAGTTTCAGGAGGTTTTGGCCTTGTGCCTGTACCCCATTTCCATAGGGAGTAGAGGCTGCACTACCACATATTTTGCTTAAATCACATCTTTTCAGCTCAAAAAAAAAAAAAGAAAAAAAAAAAAAAGAAGAAGAATAAAATCTGGGTATCACAGAACCAATGTCTGCACGATACCTGCTAAAAGTACATTCAGGCAACAAGTGAATGTGGATCTTATCCCAGTGCCCTAATTACTCCCTGGAAACCAAAGACACTACTTGAAATAATAAAGCACAGATATTTCTGCGAACAACGGTATTTACTTGGTGACTTAGCGCTGGAAAAAAATGATAAGGTGCAAGACCAAGCACGAAGAGCCCTGCTTAACAAAATGGAGCCTGCAATGGTACGTACACCGGTTTAGTGTCTTGCTATTTATATACATCCAATAATTAGGAATGAGAACACCTCAACGTTAATTAAAGCACGACCCCATAGGACTTCAGAAATTTTTTTTCGGAGGTGGTTATCTTTGGCCACCGCTTCGCCAGCGAGGAGAGTTTGACGTCTCCTGCACAAATACAACTTCATGCCTAGTCCTGCCACACTGCAGAGATGAACGTCGGAGGCACGATCCTGCCTCTCTCTGCCGGCATCCTTCTCCTCTGCTCTGAAATAATCAGCAGTGGATACTGCCAGGAAAATGCCTCATCTCCACCAGTATTCAACTTCCCCTTCTACGCTGATGGTATCTTAATGAAATGAAGAACTGCAAAAAAAAAAAACCAACCAAAACCTCCTCCTGCTCGGGTCTTTTGGGGCTTTTCTCCAGCAACAATCGACCGAGTCTTCCTTCTCCCTTTACACACTAGTTCTATCAAAGAAAGAAAAATATTCCCTTAGAAACATCCTCGACAGCCCGGTGGAAAGGGTGAGCAGAGATGTCATTGTGGCACAGAAAGAGAGCTCCGTGAGAACAGGCAGCTGGCCTACCTGAAGGTTAAAGCAGCTCCCACTGAAAACCTGCTCTGAATACTCCACAGCAGAGCATGATTTTTACACACATTTACACACACACACACACACACAATGAGTCTGTGTACCAAAGTGTGAAAAAATCCAACCTCCGAGCACAGCCCAGCTTGGATGAAACCCCGTTAAACACACCATTAACAGAAATCTACACAAAAGCCAATCCACTCTCTCCTCTCGGAGTGTCCTATAGGAAGGCCAGAACGAAGCCATTGAGAAAAACGAGACGTTTACATATAAATCAAAAAAGGACAGGATCGAAGTACTGAATGATTAAAAAATCAGTGTAAGGCATGTTTTGTGAGCTGTGTTATTCACTATTAGACAAAATCTGGGTGTAGTCACATCACACACTATACAACTGCCCAAATAACACCGGCTATGAAATTTTTAAGTTGTACGTGTAAATATAAATCATGTTCTTAAAGACTGTATCCGTCTATTGTACAACATTTGTCCTGTCAATATACCACCACCTCGCATTTTTCTCCCGCATCGTTTTCCACTAGGAAGAAAAACCCTGGAGGAATCTCCATATTTTACGGCCACATCGCCAGAGTCTGGGCAGGGGATGTGACCGCCAAACCCGAGCCCCGAAACCAGGCCTGAAACAAAGCAAAGATGGTGCAAAACCCCCCCGAAAAAAAAAGCCTTCGCTCTCGCATTAAAAGCATCCTCCACCTCCCTCATCTCCAACTTGGCCAACGTGCCAGCAGATATCTGCCGGCTTGGGTTTCGGATAGAAACGGCTCAGGGTGGCGATTTCATGTCGGTGTCGTGTTGAGATGGGAGGAATTAAAGGAAATAAAAAAGGGGAAAATATAAGGGGAAAAAAAAAGCAAAAGAAAAAAAGGAGTAATAGTAATAATAGAAGAAAACTACGCTTGCTCAAAAAAAAAACCAAAAAAACCCATCGAAACTGCAAAATCAAATATCCCTAGGATTACAAAGCCGGGGAAAAAGAATTCCCCGCAGACATTCCGGGACCCGCTCCAGACCAGCCCCCCCCGACCCTCTCGGCGGTGCGGGGGTTACCGACCCCGG
>NW_015090842.1:5867225-6002343 GCF_001431845.1 Calidris pugnax | reverse complement strand
GGGAGTGAGCGTTGCGTGTGTGTCCACGCGCGCCGCCGCCGCGAGAGGAGCCCTCGCTGCTCTCGCCGCAGCGGCTGATTGGTTGAGAACCTTCTCCCCCCTCTCGCTACCCCCCCCCTCCCTGCTTCCAGCGATGGGAAGGGAGGGAGGGAGGAGGGGGAGTGTCATGTGCCGCCCTCCCCCGCTGACGTCAATGGCGGCCCAGCCGCTGAGGGCAGCGGCGGGAGGCGCGCGCGGCAGCGCGGCCGTTGCGCCCCTCCCCTTCCCGCCTCGTCGCCTCAGAGGGGCCGGGGGCGCGCGCCGGACCCTCTTCACGCTCCTTCTCCTCACAGGGGACGCCTCGTCCCCGTCCCCCCCTTCAGCCTCGTCCCTCGGCGGGGCGGGAGCCCCGCCGGGGGACGAGGCTGAAGGGGGGGACGGGGCCAGCGCTATCCGAGAAGGGCACACCTGCGATTCCATGAGGGGCTTAGCGCAGCAAATGACCCTGGTGGCCGCCTCTCCCCTCAGGAGGTGAGCTCACAGCTTCCTTGAGCGTCTTTCACATCTTGGGGCAACCAGCTGGGAAGAGCGGCGAGGGAAGCCCCACGCCTGGTGGCTGTCACCTCAGCGGTGGGTCCCGGCCCGTTGTTCCCTTCTCGATGAGGGGAGGGCTGGCCCAGCCCAAGAATGGAAGCCCCAGGAAGAGCGACACCTCGCTAATAACCCCGCTGTGAGGGGTGTTGAGCATCCTCCCATCGCCCAGGAAGCAGAACAATTGTTTACCAACAAAAAGAAAAAAAAACCTCCTTTCCAAGACCTCTAAATCGCTTAACGGCTCAGTAATGCGGCCTGCGATATGGATGCCATGTCAAAGAGAAATGGTACCATTTACACTTGCTTTTTTTTTTTCCTCAGCAATTTAAAAGGCAGCAGCAAATCTCAGATCCCGTTTCCAGTTTCTTCACTTGAACAACCAGGTCAGGACCAACAACAACAACAAAAAAAAGGACATTTCATACGTTTCATACAATGTGTGCACACACCATTAAACTGTGGAATGCATCATAGTGGCTATTGCTGAGGTCCAGAATTTAGAAGGAATTTAGAGGGCTGCTCTACTTGATGCTAGCAAAATATTAGGAGAAAGCATAAATCTTCATGCTTAGAAGTTCAAACTGGTCTCTAACTGAGTGCGGTTGGGGACAGGACGATGTGCTCTGTGAGGAGCCAGTGATTTCGCAGCGTGTCCCTGCAGCCAGGTTTCTGGCGGCATCTCTTGGTGCAACAGTTCTCCATGAGAGGTGACGATGGCAAGGGAGGTGTCAGACGCTACGCCCAAGAGAAAACTGTCTCAACTGATACCTTCCCATCACAAGTCGCACAGGTTATCTGTTGGAGAGGTGAGCTGCAACGGGGAGGGTTTGGGAGCCTTTGCCATAAAGCCTTTTGTAGTAGCTGCTGTCAGAGACAATACGTGACTGGCTGGACCACAGTCACTGCGAACGTGTCCATCACGTGTGTTATTGCAGAGCTGTTGTGTTGAAATGGGCCTGCATTTGACAGGAGAATTGCTGTTTAAACACTTTCAGGAGGGGAGGGTTTTGTGACCTCTCAATTACTAGCAAATTCGAGGGATGCTTTTGTTGCATGTGAACATCAGAAATTATTTATAAAAAGCTAGGAAGTCTCCCGAGTACTCCTAAGTACCAGCTGATGGGACGATGCACGGAATTACGCAATTTGGCAAAGGTTAGGAGGCAGACACTCATTTAATGACATGAATAATACAACCAACAGGAAGAGAAAAATCTCTTTTATAGGGGTTGGGATCGTCAGTATCACACAGCCCTGGCAATTACTTACCTCCTGAACTTAAACAAACGGATTGGTCATTGTGCACTAGGCATTACAGGCGGTTCCCACAGAGCTTTGTACACCATATACTGCTAAGGGCGAATGACGCACGCATTTACACTGAAATAAAGCCAGATCTACTCATACCTAAATATGTGTGGATCTACAATAAAAATAATAATGAAAATTTAAAAAAAAAAAAAAAAAAGACTTGCAAACCAAATTTTGAAAGGCCAGCTTTGTTTAGATGTAAGTTTCTCACTGCAGGAACTGTCTGTTTCTAGGAGTTCCTAGGTGCCCAGTACAAGGGTCATTTGACCCGAGGCACTGTTCTGGTACAAACAATAACAGTGTCAATAGCAGGACTATTCGCATCCACTCGCCTGCACCAACACTTCACTCAGCGAGAACTGCAACCAATGTGACTATTTTTGGTGAAAGTTTGTGCAAAGTAGCCACCTGCTCAAACCACTGCTTTAAATCTACCATAATTGTCATATCCGGGAGCTGCTTGCCAATGGGAGGATGATATGTAAAGAGTCTGGTGTTCTTAGTGAATTTCCTGGCAAATCAGCACAGATATTTTTCATTCGTATTCCACAGAAGAGAGCAAAAAAAGCAAGGCTGGTCTATAGTGGTCAACCCACAGGTTACCAGAAAGGATTCAAACCTCTGCTGGGAATCCACCATTCCAAAGTGTTGAAATCCACTGAAATATTGCAAAAGCACAGCGCATCAGGCAGCACCATTGCTAGCAACCCCTGTCAAGGACAGAGGTCCAAATCCTCAGAGGTGTCCTGCGTTTGCAGCTCACTCTGAGAATCCACGCTCTCAGGCTGCAGGTGTTCTCGCTGAAGTAAACTCAGCACAGAACGATAAGATCAAGGTATGAAATCTCACATTGCCTGCCAGAACGGGGCAACCGAAAACCCTGTCTAGACAAGTGAAATTAAAACACACTGCTTACTGCACAGCTTGCCGAAACGCACGTTAGCCATCCAACCTGCAGTAAATGGCTGGTATGTGAGCCAAGGCTGAACACATTAAAACTAACACCCCTTCTCATGTCCCTTATAAATTATACCGAGCAGAAGTTGGATGAATTGCATTCTCGGCTTTGTGTTTTTCCAGACTTCCTCTTCTGGCTCCACGCAGACCAATAGACATCTCAGGTATACACACTTGGCAGTATTTCAAGGTGGCGTTTGGGGATTGCTGTATGTTTTGTTTTTCTCCCTATAATCTAATTTTATGAGCAAATCCGAACAGAAGTTTATGGTGGAAGTGGGACATAATCATTCATTCACATAATAAACACTGAGCAAATAATTCATAATAAATAGCACAACAGTGAAAATGCACCTCTAGCTACTCACAAGGTGCTTATGGGCATGCTATCAGTTTTGAATAATTCAAGAATTTGTGAGTTTTTCTGTGAAATACTTAATTTCTGCTCTAAAAGAGAAATGCAAGGTTTGGAAATGAAAACTGGGTATTTTATTTGTTAGCATTGATATTATTACCAAGTAGAAGCCCTTTTAAGTCAGGGCCTGTAGGTACAGGTCAAATTTGAAGGGTGAGAGAGAGTGCCTTGTCCTATTCTGCAGAAATATCATTGCAATTGGACCAAAACGAGAGTGGGTCTGGCAGGGAACCAAATACATGTTAAGATGTTTCCTCCAGAAGAGAGGTCAGTGGCAAGAGGACAATTCAGATCCACCTGCAAGTCCCACGCCCTGCTCCTGAGCTCTGCCCTTTCATTCGCATTTCTTTGTATCTTGCTCTTTTTTATTATTCACCACCGTTTCATAGTAGGTTTTGTAAGCAGAACTATCACTTACAGAAAGACACTGTAGCCTGGAAAACTGGGATATCCCCACCACACAGTTTAAGACAGATAGACTTCTGGGTAAGCAACAGAGGAATACATTTGGACTTTGGTTTTTTTTTACCTCTCCTCAAAACTGATTCAGTTGTGATCTGCAGTAATCAGAATATTCATCTACTCAGTTATCTATCCATTAAACCAGGAAGGCCCATAAACACAATCATTTGCAAATTCCAGCTGGGACTCCAATCTTAAGAAAGAACACTTTTCATGCATTTCCAGCATTTAGTCTCTTGCCTGTCTGCACTCAAGACGATCAGGTGTTCTGCAGAGGTCATTCCTGGGTGCCAAAACAGAAGTGCTGTCCTGACATACCTTCTTAAGCTTGGTAACACCCACTTGTAACCATGTGTTAAAACAAAAACAATGTGATATTCTAAAGGCAAAGAAAATGGCAATTTGCGAGTAGTGCTCAGTGCCAAGAGCACAGGTTGCATAACAGTGGGGGGCTTGGAAAGCCCATGAGAAAACACTTAAAAAACCTATACAGGAAAAAAACACCACCTAAAGGAACCCTTCTGGAGAGTAAATCCATGCAGTGGCATTATCTGAAAAGCTATAGGAGGGGATAACGAAGCAGCTGTGGCAAGGGCCAGATGTAAATATTGAGGTGCCTCAACAAGGGATGCCCCTATCAGGGGAGAGAGCACTGTCCCCAAATGGGCTTCGCTGGATTTGTAGTACACTTTCAAAGGGAAAACAAGGAAAAGGAATAAAATAAGCCCTTGAATTATTCCTAATTTATTTTACAGAATCTGTTGCAGTATTAACAGATGTTTTGGCAAACTCTTCCCCCAGTTGGTCAAAGGAGGAAGAAACGAAATCTCCTTTTATTGTCTCTCGCTGAAAATTTCTGTCGGAGGCTGTAAAGGCTTCCCACATTCACGCTTTTCTTAAAAAAAGAAAACCAAACCCACTGCTCTCATCTTCTCAACATGTTCCTGAGAGTTGTCCGTGCAGAGATATGAGATACAGCTTTTCCAAGCAGAGAAGCAAGCACCAGGAATTCCCAACTTGTATTCAGTACCCGTTTAGACTCTTACACAGCAGCTGTTCCTCTCAGCTTTGAATCCTCGATGCATATTAGAGATAATGGAGCTTTCTTCCCTTATTCACAGAGGTGCTGCGTGGATTATGGAATTCATTAGTCAATGCTTGCAAATTGCCACTGTTGACTCAGAGCAAATTCCTGCTATCAGACTCACTAGTCAGCTCATTTTCATAACAATGCTGTATTGTTAAAAAATACTTTAAAACCATTCTTTAGTGAAACTGGGGAATACAACACATTCAAGCAAACATAGAAAACATAAAAGAGATGCTGTATCAGTAATGCTATGAGTCCTGCATTTGAAGTTTGTTTAAATTAATCAGCACGGTGATGTTAAGAGGATTCAGCGAGTCATAAAGCTCTGGAAAACAGAGTTGTTTCCCAAAAGGAGTGATGGGCACTTAAAACCTAACTAGATAAAGATTAAAGAAACCCACCCTGCAAGGAGCAGTTCTGTAGTTGCCCCTAAGGGAAGGAAGGGCTTGATTAGGGCACAGGCGCACAATATTAAGATTGCACTTGCAAGCGTGTGTTCCTTTTCCCAAATTTCTCATCGCTCACTTCCTGAGCCTAACATCCACTTTGGAGGGTGCCTTACAGGTGGAGCAGTAAGAGGGAAATCAGGCTGTGGTGTCAGCTTGTAATTCTCTGACATCTCTGACATTCAGATTTCTGCTGTTCTCCAGTTTACTCAGCCTCTGTGGTCTTGTTTCCCAGCTGATGCACATTACACTACAGGGCTAGCTGCACGCCACGCAGACTTTGGTGACAAATATATCTTCGATTCCTCACTGACATAATGCACCCTTGAGTGCATGATGCAGAAATCATACTTTTTTCTGCCTGTCATCATCAGATGTTCTGATGGAGGGGGATGTAGGATGAAGCTGATGGCATCGATTGCTAGAAGGAGTCTGCCATCTGCTGATCTGAACAGCACTCCAGTCTGGCTTTTACCTGATCCGATATTAGTAGGGCGCAGCAAAACACAAAGGAGGTAAAATACATCTGTACAGAAGCAGCATTAACAGACTTGCTGTGGTGAAGCAATGTATTTCAGTAGAAAGAGGAAGTCTCAAGCCTATAATCTCAGGTCTAAATCCAAATTAGACAAACAGAAACAGAAAGGCAATGAAAATAAACTAGTAGATAGGAAGGAAATAAGCAGAAGACAGAAAGAAGAGAGGGAAGAGCCTGAAATGTCTTTTCTGCTTTGCTGCACCCAATCAGATAGTGCAGCCAAGGTATTATCTCTCCTTCCCCGCGCTCACCCTTCTCGGTGACAGCAGCCCTAAATGGTAAACTTCATCCCTACAAGCCTCTGCCTTCTTCCAGGGCCACCCACACACAGAGGAATGGAAAAAGCCCTGGGAAAAGAAGAGCTCCCAACAAAATTCACCAGACTGCCATCTCTTTTTCCTTTAGTGCTTACTGCAATCAAGATGTATGTAAAAAACTGTCATTTGGCAGAATGTAGTAAAAAGTCACCATTTCCGTTAGACTGTCTGCATTATTGTTCCCACCCCCAGCTAATATTTCCTATTTCATCAATAGGTCACATCCTACCAGTCATTCCAAGCTGTGAGTGCCCGTCAGCCCGTATCACACGTATAAAACATCATCATAACACAAATAAGTATTAAAAGTCAAAGGGAAACGGGATGTGATGCAGAGCTGTGAGTTTGTCATAGCAAGGTGAAGTTTCCCCAGAACAGAGGAAGAACCAGTAAGAAAGAAAAAGGTAGTCCACAGATTAGGGAAGTACATCTTCACTCACTGAACCAACACACTGGGGAAGTGAAATCAGAAGTGGATGAAATGCTGCAAGACTTGGATTATTTTTTGAAAGACCAGTGGGAGAAAAAAAAGCAGAATGGGAAAAGGCATTAAGTATTAGAGGGATTAGGATCCACAGATTCTCTGAAGGAGTGTCATAGAGGAAGCAAGAGAAGATAAAATAACATCCTTAATTATTGTTTTTCATTATTAAACCCTTGTGTTACAATAATTTCAAAACAGCATGACACAAAAGGCAGCTGAAACTCTCCCACTGGTCCTCAGTCCTTTCCTTACCTTAGTATCAGCAGGGTTATAAAGCAAAGTATGAACTCCTATCCGCTGATAGCGCCCCTCATCCAGTGCTTGCAGCTTTGTTGTGCAAAGCACCTTGAAAGATACCTAACACAGTCCTCGGCCTAAGAATACAAAGGACAGAGAGAAGCATCACTTTAACATAGTTGTCTTTCATGATTTATAGATTCCCAGACACAACTAAAGAAATCAGCTGCTTAGGTATGCTCTAGTAGTTGTACACCTTGTCATTTTTACCTGTCCATCAGCTGAGCAGAGCTGATTTCTTGAAAGTATAACATCCTTGGAGGCTTTTACAAACCAAAGGGAAACAGAAAGTTTAAAAATGGCAGGAACTTGCTTAGGACAGTCCCCGGCTGACATGCAACAGAGCAAGAGGATGACAAATCCAAGAGAATTCTCCGAAAAGAACAGATGGTCAGTGATGGTAGATTTCACCCACATGGACAAACTGTACCATATACTTAGAAGAAATGCATCACACATCATAACTGGGAAGAAAAAAAAAAAAAAAGAAAAAAGTCACACATATAGCTTTGATAGTGCCCAAGGCTGCGGGTGACCACAGAATTCTGAGTTTCTGAGTTACCACAATACTGCAAAACAGAGGCATTTTCTTTGCCATATAAATCTAGCTTTCAATATATAAGGCTATTTTTCCATAATATGAAAAAGAACTAAAAAGAGTACATCTTGATGAAGCTTTTCTTTGATGCTATGGGAAGCTTTAAGATACAAATGGAGAATAAGACATGATAGGCAAGAACCACCTATCTAGCACCAGCTCTTGAAGCCTTTAGTAAGACCTTGAGAGTATTAGGGATGGTACAGCTGGTAGTGAAAAACAACTTGTGAATTGGTTAACTCCATCAGCAAATTGCACCAATGTAGATCTTAATTTCCATTTGTTTACCACATCCACACAGGTGATGGGAGGAAAGGGAGGAGCCCCAGGAGTTAGTGGATGTAACTTGGGCAGCCCGGAGTTGGGCTGGGTTCTCATTATCACCAGCAGCAGAATAAAGGCATTCTGTGTGAGTACAGACAGCTGGGGTTTGGCTTCTTGTTTGTCCTGCAAAGAAGATAGAACAGTTCTAAACACTATCCAAATTTGAACAGTGAAACAAGAAATACAGAAAATGTTGGGTGAAGTTGGCAGGACTGGTGCTCCGGGTAGAAAGGTGCAAGCAGGGACCATGGGGCTGGTTTAACACGTTTAGAGGCCTCTATACATTACATACCTATACCTATGCCATACAATTTATAACCCAGCATAGGCATATTGAAGATACAGGTGGATCCCATGGTTCAAGGACACCTAAGGAGATTGCATTTAGCTTAGCAGTAGTTTTTAATGAGAAAAACCTGCATGTGGGCCAGGAAAGAAAGACATTCAGCCAGTTTACTTCATGCAGCTGATTCAGTTAACTTGTAACTGTGGGTAAAGTGCTTCCTTAAATGAGTGTGGGGGTACCAGCCCTTAATGGACTACAGTATTTCCTAATGCCCCATGCTCTGAGGACAATGGGCATTCAAGAAAAAGTCCATTTAATACTTTAGGTGCCATGCAGGTGGGTTCTGGGAATAATTCTTCCCGTGACTGTATGCAGGGAATTCAGTTTGCTATCCTATCTTTTAGAAAGAAAAAAGAAAGATGGGGCTGCCCAGAGCAATCAAAAGAAGGAGTTTAGGGATGCAAGTTCCAGGAATCATTCCTAGCCTGGGAACAGGGGATGGTTTCAGGAAAGACTGCTATGCTGTTTCCACAATGATTTCGATTACAAAAGTGTATGGGTTCACACTTGCTATGCAGCAGTTGCCATTTCCTGTGATAAGCCAATTAGTCCGAAAGAGTGAATAAAGAGATATTATCACCTTTAATATCTGGTGCTGCTACTGCCACCGCTTTTCCAAAATACTCTCCTGTGGGCATTAAAGTGATGTTTTCACTTATCCACCAGTAAAAACACAGCCTTAACCCATCTGCCTGTCCCTCTGTGTATATATCTGGGTAATTTAATAAATGCTTCTGGGTGTTGATTTACGTCATTGTATCTCTATATAGTGAGTGTGCTGTTGGTTGTCTGTGAGCGTTCATTGTTCGCGTTTTGTGTGTGTACGTCTGTGTGTCTGAATGTGGTTTTGTTTAAAATTTTTCCCTAGAAAAAACAAGGAGTCAGACGTTTCATGAGGTTGTTAGTTAAAACCAAGGAAAGGAAGGAGGAGACAGTAAGGGATAATTTACAGAGAAAAAGGGGTAGATTTGGCTACGGTTAATCATCTGCCTCAGTGTTCAGTGGAGAAGATGGGGGAGTTCATTCCAGACATTAAAATGTCTCAGGGGAGTATTGTATAGATCATGCTGAAAGAGAGATGGAAACGGTAAATTACCTAGAGGCTGACAAAGCGATGGAACCAGATGTCATCTGATCCCAAAGCAAGGATAAAAACAGGGAGAGAGAACCTTCCCAAGGTACACCCAGGATTCCCTTAGAAACTGTAGGCAGAGATGGGGAAATGATTTCTAATCGCTATCGGTGAGGTATATCTCTGGGATACAGGATTAATTTTGAACCCGTATCCTGGTTCCAGCTGTAATTCTGGCTCACAGGGAAAGGTATTATTCTGAGTCAGAATGCAGAACAAAAGAGCATTAAAATTGAAATAGATGCAAAGTTCCCCAACATGCCAGCATCCCTTGAAAAATAAGCCTTAATAATGGCGCAGGAACACTTTCATAACACGAGTCTCCTCAAACCAACAGCAAAAGGTTTCGGACAGATTTTCCAACTCTGGTGCCCAGATCATTTCGCACACAGCCTGTTTTCCTGCACTTGAACAATCGTGGGCCTGACTCACCGCCCCTTCACTCCATTCTTCGGCCAGTTCAACAGCAGCGTAAACAACTGAGCCCAGTGGCACCTCACCAGGGCAAACACCGGGAAGCAGCCCTGTGTACAAGACTGCGACGTTCTCCATTTCTAACAAGAGAAAGGCAATTCCCGTTTCCGAAGCTGGTGCACGTCCCAAGACCACAGATACAGTCACTGAACATGTCTCAAGAAACCAGAATGAGAAATTTTCGGCAGTGGTGGCCAGGTGTTCAAAGGACAGCAAATTGCTCACACTGAGCTTGTACCGGCCTTTGTTCGCCAGACACTGTGAACACAAATATATTTGCCCATGAAAGTGCTGGGTATGTTACCTACATCCTCCATGACATTTTGGCTGCCATCCAGTAGAGTTCCTGAGAAGTACCTGGGACAATTTCTCTATATCCTCTGTTTGCAGAGGGACTCCTACACAGCACGACTCTTCCCAATAGTGCTATTAGACACAAATAACAGCAGCTGATTGTTGCATGCATTTCCTAGAAGAGGTAAAACAAACTGAGGAAACTGGGTCTTGTATCCCCACGTATCCTTCAAATGAAAATTACCTAATGAAAATTTTTTCTGCAACAAAATAATATCTTCCTTCTTGCAGAGAAAAACATGACTCAGATTTTGAGACAGATGGACACTTAGAAACAAACTTCCCTATAAAAATTCCCACTAAATTCATAAGCCTTTGATGATCCTGTTCACACTTGTTCTTTTCAGGAAGTTTTCCTCGTGTTCCCAGATACATTTCCCCTAATTAACACCCTCCGTAAATTCATTTCTTTCCACAGCACATCATTTGCAGCCCCTACATTTTCCCCCAGCTGGCTCCCTGTCTGGGGGTACAGGGGGTGACCCCTCTGCAGGGACCACCATGGCCTCCAGCCCCAGCCCATCTTTTAGGGGCCCATCTGCCCCTAAAACCCACCAGGCCCGTTCCCCGGCCCTTTGCTCCCTGCATTACCAGGCGATGTGTCAGCCAGGGCTATTGTTTTTAACAGGAAGCAAGTTTGGCCGCCTCTGTAATTTAGATTGTGGGCAATAAGCAGGGGTGTGGTGTGCAAAGCAAACAAGGCAGGATTAACAGCTCTTTTCACTTCTGGACAAGGAATGGGTATGGCGGCGGCCCACAGGATCCCAGCCCAGATTGGCTAGGGCTTCTCCTCGTGACCACAGCCAGGAGTGAAAAACCAGAACGTCCTCCAGGTTTTCAACTGGAGAGCAAAGATAAAAGTCCAGGCCCCGTGTTCTGACAGACCTTTACGAGCTAAACATCTTGAAATGAGATTACGAGAGAAAATTAAGAACAGCCTTCTCCTTTCAATAGGTCTTTAAAAACAATAACCAGACTTTACTGTAAATTCATTTATTTGCCCTCAGCGTGCCAATTCCCAAGCTGATATCTCCTCTGTGTACCAGGGATATATATAGATCTAAATGTGGCAAGAAGACAGAAAGATTTTATTTATTTTGCGTAAGGACAGCAATGTGGGGAATTCTTTTTTCCAGGAAGAACTCACATCAGAGAGCTTGTTAAAGAAATACTATGAGGTAAATAAAATCCAAATTATATTTAGCTCATAGGAGGTGACAAATACTAGTCAGGTTGACTATTGCCTTGCTGGAAGTCAGTCAAACCACTGTCAAATAGACCACAGAAATAGAGAAAATAGAAAAGAGAGCATGTATTCAAAATGGATCTTGCATTTGCTAAAGGGAGCAACGTTTTGCTGTTTATTGCCAGCGTGTTTTTTCAACTAGTTGTGAATGCAAGGAAAGGTACCTACAAGTCAAATCCCGGTCTGTATTCTGCTGAAATCACCCAAACCATGTGGTTTGGCTCCCCAGAAGTGTCTGAAAACCTCTCACACTGCACATAGAACTGTTAGGAGCAAACACAGACCCTGTTTGACAGACCCCACAGACCTCGTCCTGCTGGATCACCCTGTCTGTGGCACCGCACGCGTCCTTCTGTACCCTACCATGGCCAAGCCTGGACATCAGTCCCCACCACAGCAGCTATGGCTAGGGCAGGTGGGAGATGAAATATGGGCAAGCAGAGGAAACTGGGAGGTAAATTTCCTTGCAAAAACCCATGCCTGTGACAAAGCTGTCCTAGATGTCAGTGTGGCTGTGCGTGTTACCCAGGAGGAAACTCAAAGCAAGGACCAGGCAGCCATAAGCACTCAGATCCCTGGATCCGGGCGCTCGTTTAATCTGTCAGACTTCACATGCCAGGCTGAGCTTTGTGGGGATGCCCTAGATCCATCCAGTGATCAAACGTGCTTTAATTCCCTCACAAGGCAGAAGCGCCTCCTCTCACCGGGCACTCCCTGCCCTCTTCACGGCTCCCTTCTGGGTCAGCCCTCCCCAGGGGGTGAGAGGAGTGGGTGCTGCAGGAGGATCATCATTCTTTCCTGGCACAGCAGCTAATCCACCCAGCCTGACTGCAGAGATAGCTGCTCTTTGGGAGGGAGCAGCCATGGGAGGGAGAGGGGGGAGATTTTTTTAACCTATTCTTTCCTTGTTCTGTGTGAAGACGCTGTGAAATCTCTCTCGCTGAGGCAGCTGATAAAATTGCCTCCTTTGTTCAGCAGCAGAACAGAAAGGACATCTAACCAGAGCAACTGGAATGTAACTTCAAGAGTTATTAAAATTTGCAAGCACTTGCAGTCATTTATGTGCACTCTATGAAATGAACACGTAATTATCAAATGATTCCCCCACCTCTGCTTGGTTGTTGGGGTTATTAAGTGAAAGCAAAGGATTATACTGCTCACCTGAGATAAAAGAGCCTGCAGAAAGCAGCCTGCCTGACGTTAGCCTTTGCTATGCTAACAGTTGCTGTCTGCAGTCAGGGTTCCTTCTCTAAGCACTGTGAGGCTTGAGGGGACACCGCCTTCACCTAGAGACAGATTTTTGGGTGAGATTTTGGAAGAAAGGCTTGCATACAAGTAGCATGTGATCAGCGCTGGAGTGCCAGTTTCCTGCTAGACACACACACAGATTCTGTGACCCTGTGTTCTTTTACAAAAGAAAAGTGACCTGCAAAACCCCAGCGTTTCATATCTCGAAGTGGTGGGGCAATACAACCTACATAACAATAATGAGTCATTGGGAAACAGAAGGATCAAGCTCCAGGGATCTCCTCCTCAGCACAGACCTGCAAATACACTGGAATAATTTGCATTCCACAGCTTGCCTTGCAGAATCCACAGATGAAAATCAGGCTTGGCTTGGCTGGGATAACTGAGCACTATTTAGCAGCAGAGCAATGAACCAGCTGGGAAAGCAGGTACTTATCCAAATTCAAGTGGGCAAGTCACTTTGGGCAAGATGGTTACTTAGGGATTGCCTGCACAGGGAGGTTGGCACAAAGTAAACCAAGGTTTGAATGCGCGGTATGTGAATCCACTCCAGACAAAGGGGGTGTAAGCAGGCCGGTTGTTCTCAGAGCAGTGGATGGGAAAGGCCTGTGGCTTTTCTGGCTGTATGAGAGCAGAGGTCCCCAATAGCTGGGGAGCTGGCACAGCCACTTCCTACGTCTGCCCATGGCCTGACACCTCGGCTTGAGCAGTGACCGTAGAGGTTTCCTGTTCCCTCACACCTTGCAGAAGTTACTGCCCCTGTAACAGGAACTGGGGAAGCAAACCTTCCTCTGCTCTTCAAGCCCTCCAGCCTTTCTCTGCTGGCATGATTATGTGAAGCAACATGGAAGCTACACCAAATTTGGGAAGAAAAAAGCAAGCCGAAGGTAGCCTGCACAGAACTCTCAGTGTAAGCCACCAGGCTGTGAACTGGCACCAATGAAGCATGGATTCAGGTCCTACTATTTAGGGCTCAGGCTACAAATCACAACTAACCTCTCTTTATTCCCAAAAGTCACGAGTCCAGCTGACACAGTAGTCTCCTTCTCCAGCATGGCAGCCAAAACAGCGATGATCTTAGGGGAAGAGAGAGGAGAGGGGCAGTCCCAGGGGGTGCTTACTGATGGTGATCTGTAGGTACAGCTTTGCTGAGCCCTTTTTAAGGAAAAAAAAAAAAAAAAAGAATAGAAAGGAAGAAAAGACTAGAATAGGGCCTGGAGGAGCGACGGAAAGACAGCAGACCCCAGCCAAATACACACAAAGCTAAAGGCTGTGATCAGACTTCCCTGTCCCTGCACCCACCAGACATGTGGCCCGGTGTGCTAATACTGAAAGAGCATCAGAGGAAGTGGGATTTGGCACCAAGCGCAAGCAGTGGGGAGCCGGATGTGCTCGGTCCATAGTACATGACCAAGGCCACGTGTTTGCAACACCATGGCGCCCCCAGGAACCTCTGGCCCTGTCTGTGTCAGCGCTGGTGTGCAGGCTGGGGTTTGGCCAGCACCACAAGAAAGGATGCATGGAGCCATCCTGCACTGCCCACCCAGGCAGCTCTCCATCCCCTTTTTTTGGGGGCGAGACCATCTGCCTGTGACAGTGGCCACATACGCAGTTTTTCCCACTTGAGCAGCTGCTGTGGGTTTCCCTGTGGCCTGGGTGAAGGTGGCTCTTTTCGGGACAGAGCCATTATGCTGCTGATGTGGCAGAAGAACCCTGCTGCCACGTGGGAGAGCTGGATGCTGCAGCAGGAAGGCTTTCAGAGCATAAGCTTGGGCCCAGGGAGTTTTGTGAGCTACCAGTGCTCCTAAATTCTCTACCCTTTGGGGACACTCCAGGTTTGGTTCATGCCTCAGGGGACCCCTGGTAGGACATGGCACTTTGAGCCACAGGACATCCATCAACAAAAATGGCATTCAGGCGTGATTTATGTGGCATGGTGAGACTAAGTTTACATAAAATTTGAATAAAAGTCTCAGAGAACATTATGGTGTCACTTGTCACCAACTACCCTTGTGAAAGCAAATTGAAATGTGTGAATCTACTGAAGAGGCTTGTTTAAATTTCTAAGGGAAGGGACTCAGCCTTCCTTCTAGCCATCAGAAGTGCAGGACCATTCACACAAGGGTTCATCTCCCTGGAGAGTATTGCACAACGTTTCTGCTGAGCAGCAGGAAAGGACTAAGATGATCGGAAAAGCAAAGAGAGTGAGCAGGGAGGGCTAAAGGTGCTGGAGCAGTTTCATCTTGTTCATACTTCCTCCTTCCAGCAGCATCGCTGTGCACTGGAGCATTAAAGGCGAGATCTCTTTGCATCTTGCCGGGCCCTATGGCAAAAGAAGATTATCTGTCTGCCCCTACAGCTGTGGGAGAGTTTCAGAGCAGGAGTAATGCAAAAAACTAGGCTTATCTCAGAAGTTGTCAGCTGACAGCAGGCTTTTCTGTGTGTCAGAAGCTCTAAGCAAAGTCCTTCCAATAGTGATGGTATCAGCCACCTGTATGGGCAGCCTTTCCTCCCTTCCACCAGTCTACACCCTGTCGTGGTGGCTCTGCTCCTCAGACAACTCCTGGAGCTACAGCAGATGCTTGAACAGCCCCTGTTAAGGAGAGGGGAGAGCCTCTCAGTCATCATGGATTAGCACCACAGACCAGTCAGTTCTGTTTTCTCCTGCCTAAATCCAAGGAACAAGACAGAAGCCTCTCCTCCAAGGTATGAGCTGACTTTGAAGTCAAGAGATCAGAGGATGATCTTGACCAACTTTCTGGCATGTGCAAAGATCTGCCTCTCTCTAGCCTGCCAGTCACACAGATGGTGCAAAGAAGGGCAAGGACCAGAACTGAGGCCACCAGGGACCGATTCTCTGTCCTCATCGCTAGACCACTTGTCTTCATCTCTGCAGAGTTTCTCATAATAGTTGACCAGGATTATCACTCCTAACTCCTACCTGCAGTTCGCTGGCTGATAACTAGAGAGTAAGTTACTTGCAGTTGGCCAAAGCAAGAACAACGATTAACTGAGGGAAGCAGATAAAATCTTAGATGCTTTTCTGGCTCCAAACAATATATTGTCCAAACAGAACTACCACTTTTGTGACATTTTTTTGGTGTGGAGAAAATTTAAACTACCATAATTTCAAACTTCTAGGAGCTTTTTATCGATAGGAAGAAAATGAATTATTAAGGTTTGAGGTCCTCAGTATAAATAGAAACAGATCATATTTATGAGATTAGGATTTAATATTTTTAGGTAATATTTGTGAATTTGGTGGCATTCATGATTTACCAGGACTGCAGTGCCGAAACAGTAAACCTACTTTATGTTTTGGACAAATCACTTAATCACTCTGATTCATGGCATCCAGCGCTAATGAGAAGAGTCTCTTACGCTAAACTTATCACACATGCAAGCTTTGTTTTGCCAATCAGGACCGTGCCAGGAAAGTGCAAATACCCAAAGATTATAGGCAATGGTAACGGATGTAGCAATGAGGATGATCTTGATAATTACGTACCTTCAAGAGAGAGGAGAAACTTGTTTTGACTTGCAAATGGAATAAACCTGTCATAGCTGTGATAGGAGTCACCCAGGCTGGCAAGAACTAGTTTTTTTTCAGGTCTCTCCATTAAACTGGTACAGAGGGGGAGTGGTGGAAGAATCTCAGAGAAGCCCTGCAGAGAACGCACTCCCATGGTCCTCCAGATTTTCAGATTTCCTGATCTGTTTTGCTTTCAACCATTTGTCACTCTAGGTCCAAGCAACACCTCCCTGTCTAGCAGTCTGCTACCTTCACAGGGGCCTCCCAAAGGCAGGCCAAAGGTTTTGCAAATATAAAACCTAAGCATAGCTCTAAATATTTCTTGGATTGAGGCCTTACTTTACGATCTTAACGTTGCTTATAATTCAGGGTCAACCCCAAGAGCATGTTGGAAACAGGGTGTCGATTCAGCCCGAGAAGATTTTTGGAAGATTCCTTCCTTCCATCCAGATTTCTCTAAAAACAGCACAGGGGTGTAGATGCCTGTGGCTGTGACGATGGTTGTTTCCTCTATTACACTACGTTGTTCTAGTCTTCTCCAACTCAGATGACTGTCTTTTCCAAACGGCTAAATGCAACCATAAAGAAAGAGAGGACTCTATTTCTCTATTTATTTAAACACAAATCCAATGTACATCCACAGAACTTAATGTCTCAGAGAAATCCTCTAGGAAGATGTTCTCTCACCACACTGCCAGTAAAAGAATGGAAACACAAAAGATGTCTAGGTCAAATTCTCTTCTACAGATATGAAAAAATTGTAATAATATTATACCTTCCTTCTCAAACTTCAGGAGAAAGTAGGCAAGAACTATACTACCTCTAAATAATTCTTGGCATCTATTTAGGCAAGAAAAAGTTCATCTTTAGGACCTTTATAACAAAGTGTTTGTACAACAAAGAGCAAACCCAAGGAGCATCTGTCATCTCAGAGCAGGGTCTGAAACTGGTGCCATTTTAATTACCTTGGCTCCAAGGAACAGGTTAGGTTAAGGAAAAAAAGGAGCCCAGAAAGCTGGAGTGGGCAGTTAATAACAGGTAGCAGGAAATTATTAGATTTTGGTTTATGTCAATCACCAGAGTAATATCTGGAGGATATAAAATGCCATTCAGCATGGAGAACAAAGTCTCAACGCTGTAAACATTCAACTGGGTAGCAGCACACTTGGTTCTGACACTGACACTGCATCTCTGAGTGGAGACAGATGGAACATGCCACTTTTCCAACTTAGGAAAATATTATGATGGCATAATGTTATTCCTGTGCCAAGCAGTGAGTCCAAGCACATTTCTCTGAGCAGGGACTATTTAACCTCAGCCACTGCTCCACACCTGAAGGGTTTGTTTCAGAATGTTCTTCCTCAGCCCTTTCCTCGTCTCATTTCTTAACACGTAGGTTACACAATCCTTCAGCTGCAAACCAGCTTTGTTTTCATTTGGGCTTGCACAACCTTCCTGTTCCCTTTAAACAAGTAGAAGGTATTATGTGTGGGGGGGGTCTCTTTTCCAACTTTCATTGAAATATTCCTAATAAGATGTAAAATTCCAGGGAGGAGTTACAAAAAGGAGAAGACTAGGTTACCGTACATCAAAGGGAAGCAGCATTTGCTAACTCCTTCATTTTATATGTGTGTGATTCACAAACCGCTTTATGAAAATGGAAAAATGATTGAGGAATCGCTCAGGTCCTGACAAAAAATAAACTAATAGTAACAACCTAATTTCCATGAAAATGGGCTGGTCTCCAAAGCATCTGCCAAGACCAGACAGCATGGTGCTTGCAGCTTTCCTTTGTTTGCTCTTCAAAGCAGGTAGAGCCAGAACATTCCCGTGCCTCATGGCAAGCTCTAAGATGTGGTACGTAACTTTCAGATGAGGGAATTTCGCATTTCTCCCTGAATATTTCACATTAGGACAGCAAGGAGAACAGCACAGGTACAGCTGAAATGAGGAGGAGATGAACTGAAACGCTGAAAATGGATTCTTCAGCATTACTCTGTAGTATGGGGAACTGAGAGGCCAATTAAAGCCAACATGAAAGAAGATTTAATTGCAAATCAGCAAAACTTGCTGAAGCACGGATAGCAAGAAGCAAAGAATCACTCCACCTGATGTCCAAGCCCTTCATGGAGGAGAGCGTTGCCCTCAGCTTCTCAGGCAGCTGATGGGAACAGATAGGCCCTTCCCAAGGAGAGATTCCAATCTCAGACCCAGCAGTCCTGGGGGGGAGTGTCTCCCTCTCCCCACAGGGTGACTCAGCCTCAGACACCACCATATCAAGGAGAAGGAATCTAGGACAAACCCACTCAGCCGCTCCAGCACGGTGCAATTATTTCAGTGTATGGGCTACAGCTTTTAAATTGGACACTGCAAAAAGGAGCCTCAGCAGGAGCATGAGGGACTCGACCATCCTTAGAGAAAGGGGCACTGGAGAAGGGCAGGAGGAAAGTCTTCCATAGGAAGACAGGCGAGACTGGTTTTGGGGAGGTGGGCAGCAGCGCTGCTTGCAGGAGGGAATGGTCTGAGCCCAAGGCAACACCCTCAGCCTCTTCTCTTTGCTCAGGCAGCTTTTAGCATTTCAAAGCTTTTCTTTTCTTTGTGACTCCTACCACTGACTGCAACAGGCAAGCGGGTATTAACCGGATCAGCAAAACCCCTCCTGCCCAGGTGCCCTGAAAGACATTGCTGTTGTCTGTCCTGCAAATTGCAATGTGTCTCATTTGAAGGTTTTGCTGGATTAATGAGCAGGAGAGCAGCAAAGGCTGCAGAAATATCAGGACCCCGCTGCCGGTAAGTGCCGAACCTTGGGAGCCGAGGGCAGGCGTCCCTGGGTGCTCCCCTGGGGTGCCAGGGTTCAAACGGCACTGTCACAAGCAAAGGGATGGATCCAGCCCCTTCCTGAGTGAAGCACCCAAGCCAAAATGCAGCCTGAGATTGCAGGAACCTGATGTGGTGCTTGTTCCAGGGGCAGCAGGGTGGGGTAGAGGACTGCAAGAAGAATCTGCTTTCCTCTTCAAAACAGAAGACATCAAAGTTACCCAGAAAAATTAAAAGCTTCTGGACAGACTCTTAGTATATTTAAAAAAGCAAAACAGACCCGTTTCAAAGCACTCTTTCCAAAGGTCTTTCCTGAACGTACATCACATGCAATGGAAAAACACTGCATGCCTGGCATTTAATATTTTTCACCTGTGACCCAGGACTGATGTCTATTTAACTCCCAGATTTAATCCGACTACATGTCCCAGCACAAGACAAAAAAAAAAAAAAAAAAAAAAAAAAAAAGGATGGATTCAATTTATATCACCATAAACAAGCATAATAGAACTAGCACAATTTCAGTTTCTCCTAGTCTCCTGACTTGCTCAAGGACTACAATTATTGAAAGTGATACAATCATTTTAAGTGTGACCTGCGTGAATATAAAGCCGGGAAGTAATGAATTTAAATTCATTACATTTCACATAAATGCTTTAGGATGTGAAAAATAAGAATGGCTTATGAATTACCACTGCTATCATCCTTAAAAAAAAAAAAAAAAAAAAAAAAAAAAAAAAAAAAAGGCTTTCAGAGTTTGGAAAGGAGTTGGAAAAAACTAAAGTCACGCTCAACACTTCCCCTTCCCTGGAGAGATAGGAGCGCTGCTTGCCCTTTCCTGACGATAAGCATATCCTGGTAGTTAAAAATACATTTTGCTCTTACCGTAAATCCTCCATTAGCCAACTCCTTCAGCCCAGCCCACGGTGTTGGGGTTCACGATTCCTTAGAGGCCACACGTGACAGAGCTTGGCCTGTGCACGTCCGAATACACTGGAGAAAAAGCAAAAATAATAGGTCTGATGCTGCTGCCGTTGGCTTCACCTGGAGCAGCAACAACATTCCTCTCAAATGACCTGCACCTTTCCCAGGAACCTGTGGACTCTGCATTAATTTTTGCCTTTACAGCAACTTCCAGACAAAAAGTAAAGAATTGCACTGAATTCTGAACAGTAATTAATTCTTCAGTTAATTTTATTGTTTCAGTGATCACTGTGCCAATGGGCTGACGTAAGAACACAGAACTTAGTGAAAAGCTGCTTGATTTGAGATTCTGGAGGCCAAGGAGTACTACCTGCTCTGCAAAGTTTCTCGTCATTCATACATCACCTCCTTTCTCTTCTTCAGCTGTAAAACTCAGCCTGGTGTCAGCCTGCTGTGAGACTCGGGCTCTGCAAAGTCAACGGGTGCCACCTTTTACAAAGGACGTCCTGGGAAGAGCCTGGTTCAGCCAACCCAGGGCTGCTCATGCCCCCAGACACCCCCGTGGCAGCTCCAAACTGCAGGATCACCATGTTTCTGCCAGGAGAAAGCTGATGGGACACTCTTCTCTCGGGCTGGGGTAGAAGCTCGTGGACAACTGTGACTTCCCATGGCACAGACATCAGGAAAGTCACAAGTCCTGCTGTGTAAGCTCAGTACGTAGCCTTTTTGGCAAGTATCTTGCAATTCAGGAGGCACAGGGAGGCCTTGCTCCCAGGTGTAGAGGGCCTCAGCTGAAAATCCTGTTTAAGGAACCATTTCTGGATTTCTTCAGTGGTGTTTTAGAAAAAAAAAAAAATATTGAGAGAGTAAAAAGAGGAAGAAATGGAAACTTCAAGTTATACCTCCTCTGTGCATAAAAGGTAAAGGAGACCAGGCAGCAGCCCTCTTCCCTTTCTGTTAGGATTCCAGGCTGTGGAATTATGATAAATCCAAGTTCCCCCTCCTGTCTTTGTCTCTGAGACTCCGTACGACAGGGGAGATAGGGCAGAGCCCATCTGCGCAGCCATAACCATGGGAACACCAGCAACAAGGGTAAATCAACACGAGGTTCCCTATCGTCAGCCCGTGTTTGCGCAGGAGGCCTCGGGCTCTCTGCTCCAAACCCGCTGCCTGTTCAGGACCTTGTGCTTCTCTTGGTAGGGCTGTGGAAGTAAGCAAAGTAAGGTTCTTACTGAGCAAATATCCACCTTTCTCTCCCAATACCCACTGTCTCTTTTAGAATATGTGTTTACAGCACTCAGTTGAAGCTGTGGCACTGCTTCCCCCCTTGTCCAAGCTCCCCCAAACCCCAGCTCTTCCTCGGCTCCTGCCTCACCTTTGGCCTTGCCTCAACGTCCCTTTATTTAAGACAGAGCTCTGGGTGAAATTGTGTCTTTTCCTGATGATCAAAAGACCCAGGGCTACTGCAGCAGCTGAGTTCATCACCATCATCACCCTCCCAACCCACAATCACAGACAAAGGCTCCCTCCTGTTCACAGCCCAAAGCCCCAGCTCTGGCTCCTCTGTCCCAGGGGAGCAGCGCCCGCAGGAGCAATGGCCGGTACGTCAGCACGGGGAGAAGCACAGCACAAAGGAAGCCTGTTGCTTAACGGGAGTTGCAGCTGCTTGGCATCTTTAAAAAGTCCAGATCTGTGAACTTGAAGAGGTTACGTACGCACGCCATGGTGCAACTGAGGGTCGCCAAATATCTGGCAGCCCTGGAATGAGCTCTTTGTACCCGCCCTTGGGAGCAGTTGCGCTTCACATATTTTTCTCTTCTGCTTTTAAAGGTCACACGAGAGCAGCAGTATTTGTGAAGAGGACGAGCGAAGGTGACTGCAGGGGAGAGCGGAGAACTTCCAGGCGCTGTGAGAGCTTTTACAGGTGAGCAGGAGCTCCTTCCCACTCCCCTTCGTCCCGGAGCGGCCGTCACCGACGTCAGCATTCACTGCCCGCACACAGGGACTGCTCCCGCCGCCCCTTATTTCCTTAGCCTTTCCTCCTCCATTTATTTCCTTTGGGTTTTCCCCTTTGATTAAACTTCTGGCATGTAGGAATGTTTAATAATAAAACAGATAACTCATGGGAGATGATATTTATAAAAATCTACTACTTTTTTTTTTTTCTCCTCATTTTTCGTAAGACCTTGAGAGAAAGTCTTGAACTACGTTCTTCCTTTCTTTTAAAAATAGAAAGAAAACACGTAAGGAGCAGTTAACAAGTTTTCAAACCATCAATGTTTTATTTGGTTAGTTTATTAAACACCTTTAAGACAATTAATTTTGGTCTGTACCCTTCTATAAAATAATTCAAGTTCTGAACAAACCTCCAATACATAAAGCAAAGTTACTTGTACCATACGCAAATTTCAGATCAAAATACAACACTCTGTTTTCTTACATTTATAAAACCCGGTCAAATACAAACGACATTAAAAAAGATAAAACACTTTCACTGATCCTTGGTACAATATTACAGCACAATTTGCACAGTGGCAACTAAGTTCCCAAAGCACAAGTCAAATACTTTAAAAAGGGAACCTCCCTTTAGTCACCCAACATTATACTGAACACGTAAACAAAGCGAGTGCTACTTAATCCAGGAAAATCCTCGTGTCCCTTTTCGTATCGAGTGTGAGCCACAAAGCAATTCCGCAAGGGAGGTTACCGGTGAGCAACCACACAGCTCTCCTGCTCCGCTCCTACAACTTTGTGTGCAACTGATCCATGAAAATAAATGGATGGAGGTGGACCACACTCTACACTGGGCAAATTTATGGCAACTAAAGTAAACCAAGAAACGCGTATTTTCCAAATAACAGCTCATAAAATTAATTTTTAAAATAATCAATACCAAATTATCTGTGGGTACAGCTGGAGTAACTGCCTTTTTCTTCACTTTCAAGACATCTAATGTAGACACAGAGTGTTTTCAATTGCTGAGAGTTTGTTCCATTGCAAAACCCAGTGTTTCAGCAATAGGTCAAAGTGCCATTAAAATTGCACATTTTTCTTCAATTATGAGATTACATGGTCGCATGCAATGTTCGTTTGTTACTACGCCTAAAAAGCTTGCACTTACACTAACTTAAGAACGATGTGGGGATCTCTTATGGAACAGAAACAACAACAAAAATTAAAATACAAATATAAAATGATAAAAGTGGAGCATCAGTTGACAAGCATTCCCAGGAAGGTTCTACTCAATAAATCTTAAAATAACCTCGAGAAGAGAAAGTAAAATCAGAGCAGTAACAGAAGGGTTTGATGTATCCAACTCAGGTTTTACTTTGCATAGGCAGTCAGGGCAACTGCACTGCAGTGCAACCAAAGGGCATTTTTGCCCGCAGAAGCCCCTTCTTTGTTTCTCCCCACCCCCTAAACCGCTAGTTTTACTTACAATTAAATTGTAAGTTCAGTTACTTTAGTCTCAGCTAATGTGAAAATGTGTACATAATTAAATGGAAAAAAATAACACTAATGGATCTAACTTTGCTCTCCTCCCTATGCCAAACTCATGTCGTACCCATGAGGATACCACCCGCTTCCCAAACCTTTTCCTATCCACCAACATCAGTACTACCCTGACGGAATGAAGGAGAACTGCATACTGCATAAATAATCCATATTTAAATAATGCTCAAGTGTAAACAATATAAGATGGAAACAGTTAAAACAAATCCCAGTGAGGTACAGCAAAAGCTTAATTTGCTAATTTAGTCTTTTAAGTGCAATTGAAACACTGCGTTCTGCCCTTCTCCAAGAAGATCTCGCCGTAATTAAACTACACTACGAGGCTTATTCCCTTAAAGCTACATACCCGTGCTATAACTCATTGTATTGACTTAATGCAAATATTTCGTGGGGGAAAATTAATTTACAGGGTTAATTAAAATCTTTGTAGTATTCAAAAGGAATGACAGTAAAGGGATCAACCATGGAAATTGCAGTAATACAGATTTTTAAAAATATTTCCAATAATTCTAACACAAAACAGCAAGTATATTTTGAAAAATGCATAGAAACCCTGTCAATACAAAAATCCCCCCTAAAATTACACAACTAAGCAATTTTAATCTAAGTATTTTATGTGCTTTTCCTATAAAGGCCACTTTGACGTACAAATACAAAAAAATTTACATTTTTTTTCCCCAAAATAAATTATTTGTTCCTCAATTAAAAATACTGAATATGGAAGCATAACAACCCTCTCACATGCCAGCTGCTCCTCGGCAGTGGCTACTTCCAAAGAAGAAAATCTCCCAATATTTTCAGCTACCAAAAGACATGAGAAAACGCCTTCAGACTTTGTTCTGCCTCGCACTGGGGAGAACCTGGGGTTGGGGATGGAAGGGGCTGAGCCCCTCGCGCCGCGTGAGCTGGGGAGGGAATGGATATCCACAGACACCTGCAGAGAGACTGTCATCTGGTCTCCCGTGTTAGGCACCAAAATCCCCCTTTTGAAGTCAGAGAAATCAATCAAGGTTAACCTGCGTTAAAGAAAGACAAACTAGTAAACGGAGTTCGGAGGGAGAAGCAGGATGAGGTACGAGGTGGGTTAAATAAATGACAAATAAAGGCAAACTGCTCAGAAGAACACACGTGAAGGACAGAAGACACGATCCGCTGGCAGAGAAGAGCTGCTCATGGGATGCAGAACCAGGGGAAAACAGTGCACCGGTTTCAGTAGTGTTTCACAGGGGGGAGAAAAGGAACACAAGGAACAAACTTCACTGGAAAAATGAAACAACGGGAGAACAAAGAACCTTTTCCTGCGGTCCTGACCGCACGGGCATTGATCCCTGAACTGCCACGCATGCAGCAGAACCAAACTCACACACACGTGCACAAGCGGTGGAAATGAAAACTTACTTGGACTGGATTTGAGAGGTCACAGGTATTTGTTACTGTAAGCACCAGACCCACAACCCAACAACACAGGAACGTAACAGCAAGACCTACATCTACCTGGGTGGGGAGGGCACAGCAAACCCCAAATCCCTGCCGTGGTCTAGAGCCCAGGGATGCAAACGTCATGGAGCGGCCCCTGACAAGCTCCCGTGGGTGCACCACACCGGTGGGTTTACAAGAGAAGTTCCAATCGACAACCACAGGAGACTGACAGGAGACTGACACTTTGACAGCACGTCATTCAGAGTCAGAACACCCAACAACCCGGTAGAGGAGGTGGGGGAGAAGGAGGAAAACCAGTCAACAAGGAGTTGATTTGGAGGCAAAGTTCTTGGGCAGCCATTGAGTACAAGTTCTCCTAACCTTGGACCAAGGACTGGATTTGGAAGGACACAAGAGCCGTGCACCTTCTGTATCACGGGGAATTCAGCTCCCTGGCGCACTATATTGCATAGTTTGATTGAGGCCAAAGAACATTTATGTCTCGTTTTTCCCTGTTTTTAACAGAAGTAACTCAACACGCTCAGGTCAGAGCATTCCAAAGCCTGGCCCCAAGCGATTCACGGACTCATTTCTAAAGCAACACAGGAAGGTTTTTTGGGGATAAACAAATAAAAAGCAAAAACTCCATTCCCACAGAAAGACCCACAGACAACGTATGGAACAAAAAGCCCGTACCAGTAAACACATCTGTAACACAGAAGTCAAAGCACGACAGCTGGATGATGGAATAAGCCTCGCTGCCGAGCTGCACGCCAGCCAGGGTAAATAAGACCAGGTGAGCGCTTCTACCACACCACACTGACGTTTGGGTTCTTTTTTTTTTGTAGAAAAAGCAGCAATATATATTTTGACGATATCCTGGCAATTATCAAGATCTCAGATCTGAGAGAACGCTGAGCGAGAGCGGCGGCAATGTGGCATTACGTTCCAACACCCTCCTATTGCTTGGCTCATGGAATACAGATATCATAACTGGATTAATCAATGTAGTTGTTAGTTCATTCTCTTACGCTAAAATAGAATATTTGTACAGTACAAAAGTCAGACTAAGTGTATTAGTCATCATTCATATAATACGCATTTCAACTCCTTAGCCTAATCCTACGAAGTTCAATAAATATGCTTTACAGAAGGAAAACTCTGAAGGTAGAGCATCTAATGCGAAGTTTCGCTTTTTCCTTTTGAAGGCAAAATTAAAACATTCTCAGTTTGTCAGGCTCCCACTTCAGCTGATTAAACAGCAAGCATACAAACTGGGAAGCAGTTATACATTTCTGTTTTTTCAAAAAAAAAAAAAAAAAAAGTGGAGGGGAAAACCAGGTGGCCTGGAGTTCCCCAGTCATTTAGGCCAATACTGGCTGTTCCACCCTGCAGAAATAGCTGCGGAGCCTCCAACATTTTCAGATTTAAATACAACAAATGCATAATATTAGATCTCCTGTAACACTCAGCTCATAAACCTTTATGTTTTACCCTTATGAGAGGGTCAGGGTGGCCTCAGCCTTACCCATGGTGCCAGGGCGCAGCTGCAAGGCTTGGACTCTGCACACAAGGGCCTGGCAACAAACGGTGCTGCTCCTCAGCCTTCCCTAAAAATAAGAGGATCAAGGATTTGCAGGCTCAGAAGGGTTCTCTGTGGTCCCTTTCTTATTGGCTGTTTTACAGACAGTGCTGTAGGTAACACAGATACACCTCACAAAGGCCACCAGCCCGTGGTTCCTGGACAACGAGAGTCTGGACGTGTGAGGATGGTCCAGAGGGCAGCACCCAACGTGTGAAGCAGGAGAACGACAAGGCCAAGTCTCTGGACCCTTCTCAAAAGGCTGAAGCGCTCTCAGATGAACAAGGCTGAGAAACACAAGTCTCTGGACCCTTCTCAAAAGGCTGAAGTGCTCTCAGATGGCTGAGAAACATTGCACCACTGTGAAAGCCTACTGAAAGGCAAACCTGATGTCTGGAGATGGGACCAGTTCAAAGCCCCTGATCCTTCCCGCTGCTTCAGACAGGGCAGGAGTACGATTTTGGCAATGTCCTCCACGGAACAAAAAGCTTTTATCAATGGTAAATTACCAAACCCCTAAACTGAACTGATGATACGAATTAAACAAAAATAAAGACAGCACAATAAGGATGACGACAAAGTTCCTACACAGGACCAAAATTCAGCTCCCTACTCCATGGCTTGCATCTACCAGAGCCTTTTCCTGAGATCTACCAAGCTGATGTCACTCTAGTGATGGCAGCAGTCGGTAGCTGCCCTCCTTCCTTTTCCTGAGATCTACCAAGCTGATGTCACTCTAGTGATGGCGGGAGTCGGTAGCTGCCCTCCTATCTCCTGATGACCCGTGGGTGGCCAAACCCTCCAGGTTTAGACCTTCCCATCCCGCTGTGTGCCTCAAACACGGGCTGGACAGGTGAGGTCCGAGGCCAAACCCACACCTGGCCCAACATCCAGATGCTCCAAAAGCCACATGGGTCAGCGTGTCCCAGGCACACACAGCCAGCTCCTGGCACTGAGCCCAAGGAGATTAATATTTATGGAATAGCCACCAGGATGCCAGGAGAAGGCTCTGGAATTAGCGGCGAATTGGTACAGTCTGCAGAAACACGAACAGCTCCTTGTTTTACCCCTACTACGTGTGCACGGCCAGTAAAATGTTTGCTACATTTCAAAGTTAGTACCAGCTGCTACTTAAAATTTTAGAGGAAAACATTCCCTGTGAAGCATTTCTGGGGTTTGCCGTTACAAAGAAAGAAAAAAGGTGGCATTTTCCCATTACATTTTGTATTATTAAGGCCTTTGACAGCTTGGAAGCTGCCTTTATGAAAAGGGATGGTTTTTTTTTTAAAAAAAGTCTGAATACTCAAAAAAATAAACCCAACAAACCCCAGAGAACAAACGAGCTGATTATCAGCTTACATTGGTACTTTAAGAAGTCAAGCACAGTGTAAGGAATTCAAACATATGTCAAAATAGCACCTTTAGAAGCAGAAAAAAACCCACACCTTTTTTTTTTCCTTTTTTAAATTCTTTAAGCTGAGCAAACCCCTGCGTACTTGAAGATCCCAAAGAAATAGGCAAATACATAATCTCAGGTACAGAAGGTGGGTATTTATTTGGACAGTTTTTCCTCTGTAGGCGAGCAAATGGGGAACTCAGTGGGGAAAAAAATCATCCAGATTAGAGATTACAGAAAAATCAGTGAGTGACTCTATTGAGAGATTCTATCTCTCTATATGCTCACAAGCAAAATAGTGCAGAGTAGAGGCAGAGAGAAAACTACCTGATCTGTCCTTAAAAAGAGCAGACTTCTATTTTTTAAACAGATTTTTTCCTATTTAAAAATTGTCAGGACAGTCTTTCAATTGCTTCTCTCATTTACAAGTATAATAGTTACTTTCAAGTAATATAATTTTTTATTTACTTTTTACAGCAGCTGCAGGTCAACCTTGGTCTTTTTGTACAGAAACATGCATTTAAAGTGAAATTAAAGTAAACTGTCCTTGGACAATGGCATCATTCTGCCCTGCTTCTTGTCCGCTTTTAGTTTTTTATTGAAGGACAAAATGCAATTTAAACCAAAACACAAAAAAAAAAAGATTTGACAAAGTGCAAAGAAAACAATAAAATGAGGTAGCTGGGAATGGGGGCTTTTCCCCAGGGAGAAGGCAGCAGACTTCCAGCCACGAGTAACAGGCAGACACAAGTCCTACCTACAGGATTGCTTACAGATGCTCCGGTGATCTCTAACCTGCTGACGTTAGTTTTACAAGCTTGATGAAAAGCCATCTCACTGTGTATTAAGGGCTCTCTCCCTGCGTACACCGAGTTAAAGGATGGAGAGATGTGCAAAAAGCCAGCACACAGGGAGATGGAGTTTGTGTGGACGTCCTCCGACCCCCAGGAGGGTCACAGTGTCTAAACTAAGATGCGACAGAATTCTCACCATACACTGCAAAATACAGCCTGAAACCCTCAAATACAAACCAGTTTCGATTACAAGAAGCAAATCATTAGGTTTTGGAAGTCGGGGAGGAAAAAAAAAAAAAAAAAAGGCTTAAAATTGACTTAGCAGCTGTTTCCCGAAGCAAACAAAAGCTAGAACAGATCCCAGTTTCTCCAAGCAATCCAGAAGAAGCCTTTGGACTAGTTTAGGACTGGTTCTGAAAGAGTTTGAAAGTATTTTTTAAGAGGGTTCTCCTTGGTTTCTCTTCAGAAAGACACTTTAACAAGAGCTTTAAAGAACATCAGCTCTGTTCAACTAGAGCACCTTGCCAGACAGGCCGGAGTATGGCTTTACTTACTCCAATAACTAAGCAGACTTTGCTCTTTAAGACCTAAAAATAGCAAAAGAAGTAACAAGGATGAGAAGGCTTTCCTGCTATCGTGTGTAAATTCATAAACCAGCTGCTGCCGAGCCGCAGCTTCAGCGTGTGCCATCGCCAAGGTGAGAATCCCCAGAGCAGGCAGGGGTAAGGCTTTGTAAAACGCTGCCTGGCACATACCGAAATTTAGACTTTCCAAAACGGCTCTTGCTTTCATCAGGTGCAATGTTCTTCCACAGGTTTTTGTTTTTCTATTCCGCAATCAGTAGAGGTGGCAGCACGCTGTTAATGGAAAGCACGGAAACGATAGCTGTAAAAGCAGCCCAGGGCACAGCCTGCCTAAACCCCATCTTTCAGGCTCTGGCTGGGGTTAGAACTACAGATGAAAGAAACTCGCCCTTGACAAAAACAGAGGATGTGTTTTAGGCATTAACTGAAAAGAAAGGAAGGAGGAAAGGCAAATTATCAAGGGCATTAGGTGGCAATTCAAAAGCACCTAGTATATAAAAAAAATTAAATTACATTTTCATGTTTTATCAATAACGTTACTTACACTGGGGATGCTTCTTTCTACCCTGTTATTGTAATCAGATCCATCAGCTTTTACAAGGGCTGGGTACAGTCTCATTTCATCATGAACATCCAAGGGCACAGGTAGGCAATGGCATTGAGCACACTCACTGCCTGATGCGCTCTGGCAGGCGTTCACTATTCACACAAAACCCTGCAAAAATACTGGGCAACAAGATTTAGCCTTTCGCACCGAAAAGTTCCACTCTTCCAGCTGACTTTTCAAAACATTTTGTTAGACTATTTCAAATAACCTTCCAATATTACTCTAAACAAATCCTTTATGTACTTTAATTACTTTTATAACTAATAAGCAGCTACCTAGAATAAGCCGCTTTTAAAAATATCTTTCAGATTTTGTATCACCAACAAATTTACACCATAATCACCTGTTCATAGGCTAATTCTACTACTACCCTTTAACATTTTGAGCAGATGTTGATCTAGCATTTATTGCATGGTTAGAGCCTATTCTTTTAGCTTAGTTGTTAATCAAAACTTTGAGAGAATCGATTTCTGGACTACAACAGCAGCTGGATTAGAGACATGGCTGATCAGAGACGTCACCTTAAAGCCTGGCTGCAATCCTTCCTACAGTGAGGATTTTCCCAGGAAAAAACAAACCCAAACACAATCCATCGGGATGCAGGAGAGCAGGTGCCCAATCTGTCAGTGAGCTGCAGAGCACACGGAAGCGGTGCTTCACCCAAATCTCACTGTCTCTACAGCGATACCTCCGAGTCAGCTTTTTCTGGCTCACCTTCCCAGTCCTCAGTGACCAGACAGGTCTCCTCACTCCTCCTTCACAAGCAGCGTGCCAGGGAAGCACAGATCCCACTGACGCACCTCTCAACTCCAACAACAAACACGGAAGAGCAAGAGAAAAAGGCAAATGTCAAAAGGCTACAGCACTGACGACAGAAACGACAGGCCTGCGCTCCTTCCTTAAGGGTAAAAGGAAATACTCCAAGTTAGGATGGAAATAGTAGCTTCTAACAGCAAAATAAACACATATACAATTAACACCCCTCCCACCCACCTAAGAAGCCATTTAAGTACTCCAAAGATTTAAGAGAACTCAACCCCCAGAACCTGGATGCTGACATTAGAGGCAGAAAGGATCCATACCCCCAAAATTAAATACAAATCCTTGGAAAGCATCGCTGTGAGTGGCACCAAAACATACCTTAGTTACAATCTTCAGTGTGCCTGTGTCCCTGGGTACAGCCATGCTTCCTGAGACACAGCTTTCCTTCTGCAGATAAGATTAATTCAAACAAATTGCACTTTACCTAAATATTTATGATTTTAAATACTAAAACCTGTTGTCAGCTGCTGTTTGTTATAAACCTGCTCGGCACTAGTGCTCTAATGAAGAGCAAAGTGTTCATGTGCATCACACGGAGCGATGGCTCAAGGCAGCTGTGAAGAGTAGCACAAACTGACACAACAGTATTAAAAAAAAAAAAAAGTAAAGATTTACAGTGTTTTAAATAGCATTCATTAAAAAAAAATAAAACAAAAAGAAAAAAGAAAAAGAACCACTGCTCTTTTTGGGAACACAGTGAATTTTAAGCATCTCTGTATTTTAATAGAACAGTTGAGTTACTGTTACATACAGAGGGAACCAAAGTTTGGCACTTGAAACAACTTGCATTTGTTATTGCATCCTGCGCTTTGCGAAACCCACGCAGGCTGTACGGCCACACCATTTATGGAACCAACCACAGACACTGCAGTTAAAGCAGGGAAAAAAGCTCCCTAAAAACCCCTCTCTTTTGTACTCGTGCATTTACCAAGTCATGCAGGCATCAGAAATACTGCAAAAAAATAAATGGAGCTGCCTGGTGTTTTCTGGAAGGGGAGACTATGAGGCAAGCCAGGCACTTCAGCGGCTTTGATGAAAAAAACTCCTATTTTCAAGCAAGAGCTCTGGTTGAGAAGGCAGGCTGTGAGACAGGCAAGCTTTGTGCAGCCAGAAGCAGAAGGGACACAGCCTGCCCGCAGTTATCAGGGAGCTGATTTTGTAAATTCGCCTCTGTTTTCAGGTTCACCGCTACCCTTTTGTGTAATCTCATATTAATTTGCCTTCAATTTAAAGATGAGGTACCCTCAAAGCTACAGGAAGCCTCTCCACCAGGAGCAGCTGAGTGCATACAGCATTTTCACTGTAATTGAAGCTTAAGGAATAGCTGATAAAATCTTTGAGGACAGGCAGACCTTGCTGCGAAGACTCTTCAGGATGCATCTTTTTTCAGATTATAAAAACAGAAAGGATGAGAATTTGAAATCCAACACCCACTCTTCAGGAACATGAGCATCTCACAAGGCCAGGGAAGGAACGGAGCCCAGGCCAGCTGTGTGCCTCCCTGAGAAACCCAAGAGATTGATTTGATGAGGGAACAGCATTTTACACCTTTGCTTCTATAACCACTCCTTCTGCTGCGCAGAGCGGCCACGACACTACAGGCACAGAGGACACTGCTGTGTGCTTATGGGATTATCGCTCTTTTTTTCCCCCACTTGTACACTCAAACTTTGGATTTTACCCTTAAATTAGCAATTCCAGAGTTTTTCCAAAAATAACCTGTGGCGTATGGAAAAAAAGAAGAGGAAACCTTTTTTTGGAGGGGAATTACGGTCAGAGGTGGAGTGAGGGGAGAGAAAAGCCAGCGCTATTTCCATCTTCCACAACCCCTACCCCACATTTTAGTGATTTTCTGATTACAACGACCAGGGTTTGTCCACTTCTACAGCAGTGGGAAGGAGAGGATGCCCAGGCCCAACCTAAGTCACTCAAGCCTGCGCCGTCACCCAACCAGCTCCATCTGTAGCTGTTTGCACGCTCAGGGAACTGGTGACCTCCCTGAGCTACCGAAGTCAACCATCTCTGATGCCGGAGAAGTCAGAGCTCAGCTACCCCTCCCACACACCACCACCTCCACAACCAGGCTCCCCAAAGAAAGGAGAGCCTTGGCTTCAAGCCTTGCCCCAGACTGGAAGGCAACTGACCCTGGTTACTTCATGGCCTAAGAGAAGTGCTGGTCACCAGGCTCGCAGCTCAGAACCAGACAGACAGACAGACACGAGTCAGACCCCAAAAGACGCATCCCTTCCCTCCTACACGCACACAGAGGCTAGAACATCCCCTTTTTTTGGAGGGGAATTACGGTCAGAGGTGGAGTGAGGGGAGAGAAAAGCCAGCGCTATTTCCATCTTCCACAACCCCTACCCCACATTTTAGTGATTTTCTGATTACAACGACCAGGGTTTGTCCACTTCTACAGCAGTGGGAAGGAGAGGATGCCCAGGCCCAACCTAAGTCACTCAAGCCTGCGCCGTCACCCAACCAGCTCCATCTGTAGCTGTTTGCACGCTCAGGGAACTGGTGACCTCCCTGAGCTACCGAAGTCAACCATCTCTGATGCCGGAGAAGTCAGAGCTCAGCTACCCCTCCCACACACCACCACCTCCACAACCAGGCTCCCCAAAGAAAGGAGAGCCTTGGCTTCAAGCCTTGCCCCAGACTGGAAGGCAACTGACCCTGGTTACTTCATGGCCTAAGAGAAGTGCTGGTCACCAGGCTCGCAGCTCAGAACCAGACAGACAGACAGACACGAGTCAGAACCCAAAAGATGCACCCCTTCCCTCCTACACGCACGCAGAGGCTAGAACATCTCCTGGATCAGCCCCACAGGCAACGCAGATGGGGAATGACCCTCCACCCCCTTGAAGCGAGGCCAAGGAAGCCAGCTTTGAGATCTCAGGAGCACTTAAACCTTCAGTTGCACCCAAAAGCCCAGGAGACATCTCTAGAGACTTGGTCCCCGGCCACCAACCGCCCAGAAAGCGACAGAACACGCCTGCAAGCAAATTGAGTTTGTAACTGTCTCAGGTGAAGAAGCTTAAACTTCTTGCTCAAATCTCACCGAGTGCACCCGCAACACACTCCAATTACCACTAGATTTGTTTTCTTTATGTTTAAAACAAACAAACAAAAAAGTAAGAATACCTACTGTTCTAGATTTGTTTTCTTTATGTTTAAAACAAAAAAAAAAAGTAAGAATACCTACTGTAAATCCTACTTTAAGTGTAAACATTTGGTTCAATAACTTTAACTGCAAAACACTGCTAGAGTACCTATGATTTGGATTTATCATGTGCATTTATTACTTAGGTTTTCTGGATGCTGAATGCCCTCAAGTGTAACTGGGAAGCCACAGGGACTCAAGAGATAGCAGCCTGCAATATTCTGAATAACATTTTCAAAAGTTTTCTAAGCCACTTAGAAAACCGAGCTCAAAAGTGAAATAGATACTTAGGAACATTCATCACTTTTGAATATGGGATCTTGGCACTTTGTCTAAGAAAAAAAATTAAAAAGAAAAATCAAACAACGTAAGATTTTTAAAATAGGGAAGTTTTACAGATAAACTAACAGCACTTGATTTATTTCACAAGACAGCCTAGGATGGAAAAAGTGGTTCACATTTCTGTAGTAAAGCATTATATATAAATTTAAAATCTAAAGACATATATATACACACACCAAGTTTACTGCAATGCATAAATATATAAACTTTTTAATATGCCAAATAATATAGGTCAGAAAATTGATGTATATAGTTCAAGTTTTGCAGCACTTCAGCATTGTAAAAAATAAAAAATAAATAAATAATGGTCAATGGATTGGCTGCTGCCCCCTTTTTTTTTTTTCCTTTCCCCCCAGCCCTTTGCTCAGAATCAGAGTAATTCCAACCACACATCAGCGCTGTGGAAGGACTGAGCAGAAGTTTCAGGATGTCTCTTCGAGGAATATCTAGTGAAATATAACTATTTTGTACTAGTTTGGGATTGTATTTCAGCACACCTAAGATGATTCAATAACCATGACACAGGTTTACACGACACAACTGAGGGCAGAGATTGGCTTGTCTGAGGTCCACAGAGTTGCAGAGTGGAAAGTATTGTGTGTAGTTCTAATACTGGTTATGCAAAGTCTCTTTTTCTGAAGGGCAGGAGGTCTTATTTCTATTTCCATCTCCTCATTTTATTCCTTTTAAATAAATACAGGTTACATCCCACCCATCACAATAATGAAATCAAAAAATTGAGGTAAAAGTGTTCTACCAGCTGATCTTGACCACGAACTAAAGTCAATTGAACATCGCTACTGATGCGAACGAGACTCAGTAAGAAATAAAATGCAAGATACCAAGTTCTTCACTATAACCACACCATAACACCCGGCTTTCCAAGTCAGACAGCAGTAAACGAGACTGTATCTTAGCACGGAAATCATTAGTAAACCAACTTTTGATCCCAATTTAAAGTCACTGTACAAATTTTCCTTAACTCTTAATCTAAAAATCATGTTTTCTGCAAAACAAATATATCCTTGTCATGTATCACCTTTGTTCTAGCAGAGATAAAATACACCCTTCCATAAACCTCAGTCTTAAAAACCATCCTTAATTTGCAAGTGATCTGAAGTAAAAAAGGAACACAACCTATTTTCTTTAATTTGTCAAGTTTTGTTGTCTTTTACCAAAAAGCAGCAATCATCGTTAACCGTTCCAAACACCGTTTCCCTTTTTACTTCACGGAAACAGCCCCCAAAGCCCACAGAATGGCACGCCCCCCATCTGTACACCAGCTCCTCAGGCGGCTCAAATGAGAGCGTAGAAAAAACAGTTTACTTCTCTGGAGTACACTGTCTCCGTTTCAGATTAGTCCATTTTAAATATATTAAAAAAATATTTGTAGGAATGAAAACGTTGCAAATGAATGAAAAACCGTATGTACACACCTCCACCATTTTTTTTTTTTTTCTTTTTTTTTTTTTTTTAGGCACAGACCTTAACTTTTGAGGAAGGACTAGAAATAAAAGGTGCAACGACCAACGTCTCCTACGGCATGGCGGTCCAAGAGCAGTCTCTGCAGTACACCAGGGAGGTTGGTTATCGTACAGCTTCCGTGTATTACAGCTATCCAGTCCCAGATAGCACAGTTATTCGCAGCAGCTCCCCTCAGGGGAAATGCACCTTGAATCTTTTTTTTTTTTTTTTTTTGCTTTGCTTTTCAATAAGCTTCGCCAAAGGAATACCAATTCCCACCACTTTCAGACACAAAAAACCTCCTTCGATAACAGGGTTTAAACTCCAAATGGTTACGACTGAAGGTGTTTTCCTTGATCCCCCCTTTTATTTTCCCCCCCTCTCTTCTTTTTAATGTATACTTAAGTTATTTGTTCCCGAAACAAGAACTGAGACTCAAGCTTTTTAAGCATTTAAAACAAAAACAGTTACCATACCAAAGCACAGCATACAGTGTAAGTTTCAGCTGTAATTTCTCAGCTTTTCCTTTATATAGAGCTAGATTATGGTGGACTGCGCAGAATTCTTCCAGTCTCCTCCACTGTCAGCACACGGGTCACGGAGAAGGAACGCGGATGCGGAACAACCCTTGCTGAAGCTGCAGTCGGAAGAGCTTGCAGTTGGCGATCCGCAAAGCCGCGCAGCCCGTACGGCGAAGGTCCGATGGGAACAGCGGCTTGGTGCGCTGCCAGGTGCCCGTGCTCCTTTTAAACTCCCTAACGTAGTCATAATTGGTACCTGAAGTCACACACATAAAAAAAAAAGAGAAGATAAATGGCTTAAAACATGCTGTAGCTTTCGCCACGTCCGACCTCTAACAAGGCAAATAGGCAAACAAGAGCGTGCACAGACACATCAATCAATTTCGGGAGGTATGGTTGAAATTATTGTCAAGATGAAGCTACTACAACATTTCTTATCTACTGAAACCCACCACATTTGTGAGTTTGCTCTTTCCTATTTTGTAGACAGCCCCATTACACACTCCCAGATGTATGTGGCCATCAAAACATGCAGTCTTCCACGTGTCTTTTACAGTACGTGGCCAGACCTGCTCTAGTGGGAGGTGTCTCTGCCCATGGCAGGGGGGTTGGAACTAGATGATCTTTGAGGTCCCTTTCAACCCAAACCATTCTATGATTCTATGGTGAAAGCTGAGTACCACATGCGTTTGTTGGTAACATTTATCCAGTTGGGATTTAGAGCCATTGGAACCACTGGACGATGGCCCCAAAACGCAGAAGCACCTGCTTATCGCTGCGAAGGTGGGAGAAACAACCTCAGGCGCTAATATTCTCCTTATATTTAGACAAATGCAGTAACAAACTCTTAGTCTTGACCTCTCCTGATCCTCAAACTGCTCATCAACCAAATGCTTATGGCACTGAATTTGTTTCTGAAGAGCTCCAATGTACAAAATCAACCCTGTACATTTGTGTATGTCCAAGCAGCATAATTCCCCTGAAGACAACAGTAACTTAACAGAACATAGTGCCAGCCTTTTATTCTAAAAAAAAATGTTGGTCTTGTTAGTGCCACATATTTAAAAGACTGGAAGAAGACAAGTAACAGGAGGTTATTAGTTCCAATTCTGACCTGTATCGAGATCCCCAATCACATATATGCTGGCTCCAATGGGCACAGCTCCATACACGAAGGAAGAACTAGTTGGGATACATAGGTTCTGGTCATTTAGATAAATCCACCTGTAAAAATAATAATAAAACCCCATGATATGCAACTTTCATTGAGCAAATGTAAATAATTCCAGGTCCCATTTATCTGTGTCAGCATCCTCTCTACGGTTCTGAAACAAATTTCTACAAAACACTGCTGCACTTTTGCGAATATTGTCACAGTTGCTACTTATAGACCCTGAAGACATACAAATCAATGCTATTTTAGGTGACTGCTCCCGATCTCTTATTGAATAATTCACAGAGAACAGTAAAGTTTGGAAAACCTTTGAAAAGCATCCCATGTATTTTCATGACCATACCTGGTCAATTTGAGGGAAAAAAAGTTAGGAAACATCCTCACGGATACTGCTGACCTTTGAAAATTCTGCATTATCTTAACTCATGATTCAGAAGAAAGCCTCTTGTCTGGCACTGAAGGAGAGGCTGCTACATATCAATTATCTTGGAGAGAGAGATATCAATTTTTAAAGGCCAAATGAAAGGATTAGCTGCCCACTATTTTGTCTGCGCTATACACCAGAGGATTACGATTCTGCAGAAAGGAAGGGAATGGCCTGTAGCTGTCACAGGGGAGGGCGGATGAACTGAGAACAGAGAAAAGGAGAAGTTCTCTACACTGATTCAGAAACTGTGTTTACATGTACTTTTGCTGTACTTCATTAGCTTCCTCTCCTTACTGTGGGAAGAGGACACAGTCAGTGTTTTCATCATTTCTTAGCACCAAGTTAACTACAGTTACGAAAACTGAATAAATGGCAGAAAAATGCAGGAGGAAGATGCAATTTCTTCCTTTTTTTTTTTTTAATAGTAAATACAGGACCATGTTGGAGAAGGGAAAAAACAAAAGTTTGGTGAATTCAATCTAGCTACTGATCAAGCCTGAGCTTGGAAAACACATGAACTTCAGGGGTTTGTCTGCACCACATATTCAAGGTTTTGGGGCTTAAACAAAAAAAACCCCACAACACTGTGTGACCCAAGCATTTTCCTACTGCACATCAAGAAAGGACAATATTGAAGTATCTATGAGTTGCTCGTGAAAGATTGAGAACGAAATTTTTCTCAACACATATACTTTAAAAAACAAGCACAACTTTTCAGGAACGCTAACAGCGAGCGGCTTTAGCATTCAGAACTAGGAAGGAACAAAGACAGGAAGGGCAGAGGGTCACGTTTCATCAGAATTTGACCAAGCTCCAGCTTCACGTGGGCTGTGCCTGCTGTTTGAGCAGTATGGAAAAAACACCACGACAAAAAAAATTCACAATCTTCAGGAATGGGAACATAACTCTTGCGTACTTCCCTGGACGGCTCCGATCAAACCAAACCCGAGCAGCAGGGCAGAAGGCATGAACCTCTATAACCACAGATAGAAATAATTGCTCTGAAACTGAAATGTTGCCACTCAAATTAAAAAAAAGGGGAAGGAATCCCCATTTTTTTCAGTCTTAAAGTGATATAAACAAAAAAAAAAGCTCATCCACACTGCTGTAATTAACAAGCCTGGATGGTAATGGTTTTATTTCCAAGTGGGAGGCAAACAGAGACAAGATACAGAACCAACATATTCCAGATGCGTCACCTCAAGCTCACTCCAGCTGTGAAAGGAAGCCTACAACTGAAGGAAAGCCTTCTCCGTGCTCCTCCCATCCCTCATCTGACAGCACTATCAGTCACCCAGCTAGTTTTCTGATAGCATTTGCATAAGCACTTTCTTTTAATGAAATGCCTGCACACCGAACAGGAGAATCTTCCTCCTCACACAGACTGTGTTACAAGGTTATTTAGTTCTCTATTTACCTGCTGCTGAAAGCATTTCCCTTTATTTTACCATGTTCCAGCAGCAAAAAGAATATTCTCAAAGAGTTTTTACCAAGTCTTGCTTCTGAACAAGCATCTCCCGCTTTTATCCCCCTCAACACCTGCAAATTGTGACAATGTGTTTGAATGGGGAGCTGGTGAAGAAGAGGAGGATAAACCTTCCCCAGCTACAGACGAGCGGGGAAAGGCGGCAGCAGCTGTGCTCAAGGACACAGCTCCACCAGCAGCTCTTGCAAAGCATCCTAAATTTGTGCACCAATAAATATTTCCAGATATCCACAATGAAAAGGAATAAAAACCCCAGTGCGTACAGACATCACCCCATTCTCCACGCTCCTACGTGATGCAAAAAGGCATATTATAAATTACAGACTCTGGCAGAGGAAGGACTGACCCATCAAGGTCTTCAATACGCAGTTAAGATTTCCTGCTTTTTACGGAGCAGACCAACAATGGATTGCTGAGTGAAGGATATCCTTACATCTCCACCACTTTCACATTTTTTTAGATCTATTTTTAGCTTGATCGATATTTTTAAAAACAAGATACCATGCACACAAAGCTCAATCTATAGCCTTTGGGGAAAAAAAAAAATCTACATCCTAAAAAAACCTGCAGTCTGACGCACGTATTTTCTATCCCCAGTTCACTTCAATTCACTCATGCACATGACTCTAAATTTAGACAGGCTGACAAAACATTTATCAATTGAAAAAAGTCTCAGTTACAGAAGTACTCCAAATATGAGAATTATTTTCTACATTATCCTGTCCACCTTTAATGCCTATGCTACTATTCTGTCTCACTTCATTTATTTTATTACTTGTTTATACAGCAGAACTAAACAGGAGTCTCCGTGTTTATTTTTTGGCTAGTGTGAAGATCTCAGCGTATTCCTGGTCTTCAGAAAAGTCTGCGTCATGGTTAAGAATAACAATTCTGAAAGGTTATGCACTGTGAGTTATCCTGGAGTAAGTTACTGTCAAAGTAAGCAATATTAAACAAGTTAAACTTCAGCCCTTTAATCCAATTCAAGCCAGAATTATGCTGGTTTATATGAATTAATGTGTTTATACACTGATGTAAGTACATACTTAGAGATACACGCTGAGCAAAGCCTGTAACTCGGATCCTCCTGGGCTCTGGATGCCAGGGGTGAGGGTAGATCCCGCATTCCTGGCTAACAAGGGCTGAGGCACACAAACAATTGTGCAGCTCACACGCGTGTGCATCACCGCACGAACCTGTAAACCAACAATGTCTGATGCCTGAACTCACAGTACAAACAACTCTTTCCATTCAAAAAGAAAGTGCACATGATGGAGTTTTGCACTGACTTAAAAACAGCTGGAGAAGTCTGTAGCCCAGTAGGAATTATGCAATACCAATAGGCAACCATTAAAAAAAACCACTATGGAGTTTGGTTTGAGACTGCTAGGACTTACACACTGTGCTTTTGACCCACTGCTGCTAAATGATTTCACAAACATATTATTCCTCCCTGTCTACAAATCTCTCTTATCCCAACGCTTTTGGACATCTGTCAATAATACACACATTCACTGTCACTGGGATATTTCAGCTTTGACAGTTCCAGCACCATTCCTTCGCTGTCCCTACAAAAAGAATACGTGAATCTGAAGGTGCTTATATCCTACCCTTCATGGTGACTTTTTGAAGCCACTGGTTTAAAGGGGACTAATTACCTCTATTTGTTTCAGAAACTTTTGCTGAGGAAATTAACAGGGGCTTATCAACTATAAATTAATCACCTTGTAGCAACTGCACAATGTTTAAGATGATGTTGAAGCCACTGGTTTAAAGGGGACTAATTAGCTTTATTTGTTTCAGAAACTATTGCTGAGGAAATCAACAGGCTTATCAACTATAAACAAATCACCTTGTAGCGACTGCAAAATGTTTAAGATGACAAATCAGTCTTTGTATATATCACATTAACTATGCACTAACCAAACAAAAGTGAGATATTGTCCACCTGTGGTAAAATCCATAGCATCCCTGATGCTTTACTCTTGAGTAAAGATGCACAGCAGAGCATGATACCCACCACAAGTGGAATTGCTTAACTAATCAAACACACACATCGGTATTTAGAATAAGGTTTTCACAGACTTAAGCATATTATTTAAGCTTTTGTCCTTCAGTGAAAATAAAGTGATTTAGATTTGTTTTCTGCAATTTCAGAATCAGCCCAGGAAACAACTCCCTCAGGTTTTCCAGAGAGTCAACTCACCTTCATTTGGCATTCATTTGATATTTGTGAAACAATATTATAATGAAATTATTATAGTTTTCCAGATTCAATCTCACTTCAAAGTGAGTACCTGACAACAAAGTATTCTGTCTCAGTATCTGGCAGGCAGAAATATTTGCTAACTGCATTTTGAGGTCCCTTTATGGCTATTTTCTCCCTTTCCCACAGGGGTACAAGTGCTCAGGTCCCCCAGTCACCGCCGCAGCCCCCCCAGTTCCCAACCCAGGGGTGACTGTTGGACCCAGGGGCCGTAGTGCCAGAACATAACGCAGTGACACTGCACCCTCTTCTGGCCACAACACCCCGTCTGCCTCCCGGGGCTGGATCCGGGGCTGCCCACACCGGGGAGCAGAGCCCCAAAACCCCAGCCAGCAGCCCCCGCAGCCGAAGCAGCAGTGGCCATCCTCCCTGACTTCACTGCCTTACGTTTTTCCCCGTGGAGAACACAGCACCCGTGACCCACCCGCAGTGCAAATGCACGTTTAGGCAGAGTTAAATCACCAAACTTCAGTCCTGTGCCGCGGCAGAGCAGAAAGGCAAACTCTGAATCTCTCAGCAGCCCTCCACACACACCTCCCCCAGCAATTCAGGTTTCAGATTAGTGGCTGCTGCCTCACCTTCCCCCGGGCCAGCAGAGCCCTCCTGCCACACACACCACACACGGGGGGCTAGAACAAGACCAGAAACAACTGGACTTTTATTATAATTTTACTGGAAACTGGTAACACCTCTGGGATGCCACCAAGCAAAGGCACACACACACACAGAGTATCGCGGGCAGGCGTCCGTGCTGCAGTCAGCAGGTGGCACCAAGGACTCACCTGCAGCACCCAAGGCTTTCCAATCTCCACTTCAGGAAAGCTCAACCTGTATCAACCAGTCAAACGGGTTTACAGTCACTGGTGGGGAATCACCAGCTGCTACATACCACCTTCTGAAGAACAGGATCAGCCCGGAAATATTTCAGGTAAATCAACTAAAAATAGCAAGTAGGAGATCAGGGAGCACTTCTTTGCAGAATTCTTTCCCTTTTCAAAGGCCTCTTGAGAAATAAGTTAATGAGCTTTTAGCATTTCTGCACACCCCCACAGGGCTAGAAACCGTTAGACAGCAGCAGCAATAGCCCTTCCTATCTGTCTGCTTACTATAAACACCTTAAAGAACACTTTTTCTCCAGCTTCATCTGATTCTAGCTATTTAGACATCACTTGGAACAACACAGAAGACCTCTTCATACTGAAATTAAAGTCTCTTTGCATCCCCATCTTGCAAGAAAATTATATCATGAACTTCCACCTATTATTCTATGCTTCTGTGCTTTTATACAGGTCACAGTCATAAATCAGTCTTGTAACACAGATGTGTTAATCTCCTCCAGTGTCAACAAGCCTTGAAACATCTGACCACAGTGACTTCTTTCAATTTACTTTATAAAAAAAAAGAAAAAGACACTCATCCAATTTATAGTTATATGCAAGAAAACAAAACCACCAGAGGAACCAAAGCTTGTAGGTTATGTTTCTCTGGAGAATAAGGTGACTATACACAAAAATTCTATCTAATGTAACTGCGAATAGTTACCACATGCAGTAAGGTGGATTCCAATACCAGAGCCAAGAGATAACAAATCAAGTCATCAGAAGCAGATTCAAAACAAACAGAAGGAGATTAGCCATACACAGCCTGCTGAGGTGGCTGTGGGATGTATAGCATCCATAGTGTCTTTCCTGTGGCAAAAGCCTACAGGGGTTCAAAAAGCAATCAGCTACAAATGCTTGGAACAAAAATGCAGGAAATTTCTTATCTTTAACTCAGGAATTCCCTAGGCTGCAAATCCTGGAGATAGGATTGGATGGTGGAGAAGTATCCCTGTACACACCTACACTCCTCCACGAGCACCCACGAGGAGCCGAGGACATGGGTAGGGGTGAGGGGCAGCAGTTCCCTGCACCTGGGGCAACTGCAGGGGAGGAACCAGGCAAACTCCGTGTCACCAAGGTGTTTCTCCTGCACAGGGGCACTCAAGACTGACGTGGTGGCCAGGGCTTTAGCCTTGGCATCTTAGAGGGACAGGCACTGAAGCAGATGGACCTTTGGTAACAGCCATACTGGATCATAAAAGGTAAAATGAGCAACAGAGATGCACGATACAGATCTAATATGCTTTGAAGTGCTGGAGCAAGGATGGGGGAAACAGACAGGTGAGCGTATAAGGCACTAATTTCCTACATTTACAGCTGCAGCTGGTTACCTTTTAAACTCATCATGATAGAATTCAGATTTGCACGTCACCATCTCACTGGCTTGACTGTCATCACGACTCCTGACGCCGCCAAATACATAAAGCTCAGAGGCAACTCCGCAGGCCACTGCCCCAAATCTGAGAATCCAAATGAGAAATAAAAATATTAAATGAAATACATGAAAACCATTCCACATATCCTTCTGAACTTTCTCCATTTTTTTTACATTTTAAAAATTCATACACACACACCCTCTTATATGCTCAGTAAGATGAGATAAGTCATGAATATGAACTGTAAGCACCTAATTCTGACCACGTAACAGAACAAAACAGCGAAGTATTTATCTCGAAAAAATTTGGAAGTTCCAATTGAACTACAATTTCTGGTTTACATTTTGCATCAGAGAAAAATTGCTTGTAACATCAGGAGTCTATTTCTGCAAAATTAATATTTATTGCTTGGATGCTTATCTCTAGTCAGCCATATATTAATTAGAAGCCACCAAAATTCAGAAAGACATGGTGGAATTCACAGGGCTAACAGGGAAAGGAAAACTTCCTCTCATCAGGGAGGTAAAAAAAGGTGCAGGCAGCAATCCAGTTCCCCCCTTCCATTTTCACTCACCGCCGCTCTTTCAGAGGACAGATTGCCGTCCACTGCTGAGTCCTGGGGTCGTAACACTCCACAGATTCAAAGAGTTTTCCATAGGAGCCACCACCCATTGCATAGATTTTCTTCTTCATAGCTGCATAGCAGCCAATCTTGTGGAAAAAAGAAAAAGCACATCTAAAATTACACACAAATGCACAGTATCCAGAGCTCAAAAGGTAATGGTGTACACGTGCACACACGGTTGCATTTGGGTCGCCTGTGTCAAACCACACCATGCATTAAAATTCTCAGCCACAGTTTTTTTTTGGCATATAAATAAAGAGCTGCTCTCTCTCATTCCATTTTAAGACTGTTACAGCTTCTACTTGAAGCAAAAGGTTGAAAAAAATTAATATATTGGCATTAAGTATTAAACAGTAAGTAACGGGATAACATAGGATGTAGTTCTTACCTTTCTAACCATGGTCAAGTCTGGCTGCTTGGTCCAGGTCCGGCTATAAATATCGTAGCTCTCCATAGAGATCAGCTCCCTCTCGCCATCCTCACCTCCCAGAATATACAGAATTCCATCAATCTCTACCACACCAAAATTATGTCGTGCCTAAGGAATAGCAATAAAGTCAACATTGTAAAACATGAGCTGCCATTGCGAATAAATCAATATAGTCTGGTTTTCAACATATCTGTCTGCAAAGTGTTATTGGTGTTATGTCTGGTGTATGTTTTGTTTTTGAATGGTGAAGTCTTAAACTCCAGAATAAGATTATTAATTTCTTCAACTAAACAAAGCAAAGGAGAAAGCAGCAAAAGCAAAAGAGACCCCACAGAAACCTAGGAAGAGAGCTTGGCCATATGTCAGTTTGCACAGCAGTGGTCTCCTCGATGAAGCTTTAGCTTTCTGTTCTCTACAGCAGCAAAACTTGGGCCCACGATCTATGAAAAGGCAGCTCTTCTCCTTTGTGTGCAGCAGCACAGCTCCCCTCGGTCTTACCCACAGTAAGCAAGAAACTTAATGCATTTTAACTACAAACGTGGCCAAAACTACAGGCTTTTGCCAACCACAGACTTTAATCCTGTGGCAAACTGCAATTTCTTAATAAACACCCTGTGTTGATTTAGGAAGATAAAAACACAGGTGTTTTAAGGGTATATGTTTACAAATAATAAGCTGTTACTTTTTTATGGAATGCAAATATGAAGGAGGAAACACTAACTCAAACCAAGCAAACCATAAATATCTCTCTGCAAGCCAAGTTCTGTACGTTGGCAAGTTCTCCGTCCATCTTTTCTGCACAGTCCAAGCCCTTTGTCCATATAAGACTTTTCTTGTGTACAACATTTTTAGAAGGCCAGTATATTCAAAATATTAAGTAATATTGTACGATTCCATGTGGAATTGCTGCAATTTTGTAGTTTGGCTTTACAGCTAGCTCTTCACTGATTTTTTTTCCAGGTTCAGAAGTCATTATCAGACCACAAGTAAAACAAGAGGATATAAACAGAAGAGAGGCTGTAGCACAATTTTGAATGTGTAAAATGCAATTGACTGAAGATTCAGAACAGAAGGAACATTTTGCCAAAGTAAAAAAATCAAATCCCAACAGTTAGATAGTTATCTTGCCTCGTTCATTGGTGGTAAGGAGCTCCATGAATTGGTATCTGGATCATATTTCTCTCCAGAGCTTAGCGTTCCCTTGTTTTCATCCTGACCACCAAGCACAAATAAAAATCCTTCTGTAAAACAAAACGTAATGTGATCTTAAAAAGGATTCACACTTGGGACACTGAGCAAGTCAACGTGACCGGTGAGCTGTATCCTGGAACTCATTAAAAGGTTCAGACCAGTCAGAGGTCAAACTCTGGGACTGGAGAAGGTAAAGCACATATTTATACCAAGTCTACCACTGTAGGCCGTCTTCTACAGATTCAGTGATGCAGCAGCTAGAGTTACTTAAAACATGAAATACTCCTGGAGAGACAGATGCAGCAGATTCCCACAAAATATTGCGGGAATAGCGATTTTAAGACACTCAGATGACAGGGATTTTCACAGAATAAAGTAATGTTTTGGGCAGACAAAGGGGAAGCATGAAATAACCCCAGTGCAGTCAATCTTTAAGAAAAAAGAAAATTATTATAAACCGTATCTCAGATTTTGAGGCACTGGTAAGTTTTCATAATAATGACTTTACAAATAGGAAGTTCCCCTTTACCTGCTGACAATACTCCATGATTGATCCTTGGAATACTCATAGGAGCAAGTTCAATCCAGAGCTGTCTATTGGGGTCATAAAGAGGACACATACACCGCATCACTGAGGTTGGTTTCCGTGATCTGAACACAGGGTGGGGAAGGAACAAACAAAAACAGAAAGACAAGACAAAGAGTTTTACGAGTTCACTGCCAATACCTCATGTCCAAAACTTGCTTGTTCATAATTTAATATATATTCATAAAATGTGGCATTTCCTTGACAAGGAGAAGGCCCCCAAACCAAATATGTGTAAATTTGTTTTTGTACAGATTTGAGACATAAAAAGCAGATGGGCTCCATTTGTACTGGATCTGCCTGTAACATTTTTTATGAAGGAACTTTGAACAAACTAAATAGAACTGATAGTATTAAGAATGCCTGAGTTAAGCCAGCCACAAAGTTTTTTATGAAGGAACTTTGAACAAACTAAAAAGAACTGATAGAGAGTATTAAGAATGCCCGAGTAAAGCCACCCACAAACTGACGTGCAAAATGTTATTTGAGTATTTTATTACACTTCTATAAAGAGCAAATGTCTAAGTGCTAAACTTACTGAAACAGAACAAAACCTTCCCCTCTACTTTCAAGAAAAGAAAGGGACTGTGTGGAACAGGAATCTTCACCTGGCATCTCAGATGCACCAATAAAGACTTTTTTTTTTTGAAACCACAACTATTATAAACAAAACAGTTAAAACACATGCTTGTTATTTTTAATATTTGTTATAAATGTTTTTCAGACCATTAGAAAAGTGCTTCTCCAATGTTCTGTGCTTACTTTGAGTAAAGCCTATCCAGTTTAAAAAACAACAGCCAACACCTACTGAACAAACAGCACATCCTACTGTAAAGTCTAGAGTACATGTTCAACAGCCAACACCTACTGAACAAACAGCACGTCCTACTGTAAGTCTAGAGTACACGTCGAATGTCAGAAAATTATCACAAAATAACTATTTATTGCTGAATCATTTACAAAGGCACTTATGGTGCGTCTGACCAACTTACAAACAAAATAACTATTTATTGCTGAATCATTTACAAAAGGCATTTATGGTGTGTCTCACCAACTTGCAAACAAACCCCAATGACAGAGTAATAAGCCCATTAGGTGCACATGCTCTCCCCACACTGTGTTTTCAGACGTGCCATGGATGCCAGACGCGTGTGTTTTCCCCAGCTGTGATGACCCGCGATGCCAGTTCATACTTACACCCGCTCCTCTCCCCCGACAGTCACGATACACTCCGAGTAGCCCCGGGGCTTGAAGGAGGCCAGCATGGCCTCTCCCTGCTGGGGGGGCGTCAGGGGGATATTGTTGCATTCCTTGACGATCTCCCGGACCAGCGGCTCGCTCATCATCTGCTCACGTAAATACGCCGCGTCCAAGCCCGAAACCCACACTGCAGACATCACATCCTTCATGTGAACCTACAGGAAGAGATAAATGCCAGAAAATCCCCCAAACTTCACAGAACAGCATCAAGGCACTCCTACATCCAGGTGCTTCTATGGCTATCAAAACCTTAAAAGGCTGTTTTTGGCTGGATGGGGCTTTGAGCAATGTGGCCTAGTGGGAGATGTCCCTGCCCATGGCAGAGGGTTGGAATGAGATGATCTTTAAGGTCCCTTCCAACCCAAACCATTCTATGATATTCGAAAGTAATAAATCTACAACAAAATGTTATTAAAAAAATGCTTCAAATCTTCAAAGTTTCACTACAAATGTGCTACTTGCTTTCTCTCTACAAGAACAAGATCATACCATCAAATGCCAAAAAGGTCCTTTTTGTCTTTAATGTCCATTAAATAATAAAGACAGCAGATGATACATCATCAACACAGCTTTCACCCTTTTACCGCAATCCCGCTGTCTGTATTTCTGGCAAAATTTGACTAATTCTCTAAGTGCAAGATTAGCCCTGAAGGAAATGCATCTATTTTAAGTTCCCACCGATTAGAATAAACACACCGATTTGGGCCGCATTCAAAATACAAACATTTGGATGTCCTGACCTTTCTCGATTCTGAATCATGAGAGATCCACCTAATCACGGCTTCAAAGACGTATCGCTCGTTTCCGACATTGAGCTTTTCCATGGACAGCACTTCTTTCAGTTTTTGAGGAGTCAGTTCCAAGAATTCCTCTGTGCTGCTGACATCTCGAAAGTGAGTTTCCAGATACTCTGAGGCAAGGTAGTGAACATGATGCAAACAATAGTGCAGTGCAAAGTCCCGAATACCAATACAGTTCTCAGCAGCTATGCAACCTTCTAAAAACTCACAGCAGAGAGTTTTTAAGTCTGTAAGCAGCAGGAGATCAGCTGCCTGTACCACATCTTGGATAGTTTCTTCATTTAGCCTGATCTGCAAGAATTAATTTACAAGTTATAGCTACTATCACTCATTTAATTGTTTTATGACATGTCCGTATTCATTACAGTTATTCTCAGTGGCTGAAAAATGGAGTATTAATGCCAGTGTAAAAATTACAAGAAATTGATACGACTACTACACATTTATAAATTAACACAGGGACGGAAAGGCATATGCTTGACAGAAGGTGTTGAGCAGAATTTTGTGCCTGAAGTAACTGTAAAATCACTCATCTAATCTGGGAACCTAAAATGAATTTTTCTGCAACAAATAAATATGCATGCTCAGAAAAGAATTCCAAGCCATATCTGCCTTTCCTTTTTCTGCTAAAAGTTAAACTTGTTCAGCAGCCTCAATCTGCTTCCCAATCAAATGGAGACACCAACTTTAGCTCCTGCTCAGGCTGCTGGCCCCAGGGTCTGAAGGACCACGCCGTCAGCGACCAGAGGCTGGAGAGGTGGGCACGAGGGTCAGTGAGGGAAGGTGCCTGATGCACAGTGATGTTCAGTGATGGGGTCTCAACCTCTATGCCATCAAACCAGTTCTTTTACAGCTGTCACAGACGCCATGTTTTAAAGCAGGTTACTGAAGGCAGCCACAAATTTTAATATGAGCATTTGAGATTGACTCTGTCAGGGTCCCCCCCTGCCCCACGAGAAGAGCAGAGACAGAGACAACTCCTGCAGAGCCACCTGCCTCCACTCCACACACACAGCCCCAGTGCCGTACGTCGCTTCGCAGAAGTTTTATCACAAAGCTTTAAACCCCAATAGGTTCATCTTTCAGGATGACAGTGTTAAAAACCCAGGTTATTTTGCCAAATCGTTCAATTTCCATCTAGTTTATTTTTTAATACCATACCTGCCCACTGAAGATGTAATCTAGTATCTCTTTCATGATATCAACAGATATCCCTTCAAGTTCAATCTTGTATGTTGAGCCATCATCCTTTGGAGGATTATAATTCAATTTTGTTCTAGGAGAGAAAAGAAGAACATAAAAGCTCACAACCTGGACATTGCTTGCTCTCGGTTTTCTGAAGAAACAAATGCTGCTGTGGATCACCTGAGCTATAACAGAGATGTTAAACCCTTACAATACGACGCAAAAATTTTCTCTTGAATTAGCATGAAAAGGATACATGTATGGTCTCTAATATTGCTCATCACATTTCCGAACTGAAGAAATACGTTAGCCTTGCAAAATACCCACAGCATCAAAGAGCCAAAGTAATTTTTTCCCAGCTCATTCACTACAAACATTCCAAAACTTCACTCAGAACTTCAAACAGAACAGCACCTCTGCTGACAGATGAAACATAACAATTTGCTTTGATAAAGGTGGGAAAAAACCCCAAAACCAAACAAAGTAAAAACTTTACCAAAGGAAAAAATAATAATTACAGCAAGGAGATGTGATCAGAATATACACTGGCAGCACAAATATTTGGATTGCATTACCATTTTGTGTAGTTTATGATGTTATCAGCCTAATGCTATGCCTGGCTGTAAGGGAACTGTGTGCTCACAATTGGAGGAAACAGCCCATGTGGTGCTCAGCAGAGCTTTAAATATTCATCTGCATCAGTGGATGCTCCACTTATGAGCAATTTCTTTAAAAATACCAGGAACAGGTTCATGTGGCCTTGAAAAGAATGGAGGGGGGCTGGGGGGAAAAGATGAGGAAATAATTGTAATACAGCAGACAGGTTTGCTTTGCTAGTACAAACACTTTTACCAGGAAAGACAACTTTAAGCATTCAAAAGGGAGCAGCGTCCACCGGTCCAGTGAAAACAACCACAAGGGCAAATAAAAGAGGATTTTAATCTTTTTTTCCATGCTTTAGGCAACCAACAATAAATGATATAAAAGACCAGAAAACTTGTTTCACTGCCTCCTTCTGTGTGTATATATAGATATCTATGCCACAGCACATTTAAATAAAAGCATTTTAAAACATTTTTATATTCATTTGGATATATTCTTAGCTAGAATTATTTTCTTAATGTGTAAAGCTGTGGCTTTGCTAAACTGAAAGTGTCACAGTCCTCCGCTATTCACACTCACACTGAGTAAACACATAAATAGGACTTAGCTAAGGGCAGATTCTATTTCCTTTACTCATATCAAAATATATTAGTTTCTCACAAAATAAGATATAACTCACATCGAATAAAATCCTAGTCTGTAAGAGGCTATTTTTAAGTGTGAATAAGGATGGTAATTTTAGCCTTGAAGGGGGGCAGAGCACTCGGGGGTACAATGCTTCTCTGAGCACAGGCACAGCTGCACCAGGTCTGAAGCTGAGCTGCTTCACCCCGGGTTCGTGCAGCACCTTGCACAAGTTATAACCCAAACAACAACATAATATGGATTAGGAAATTGTTTATTTCCTAACACTTGGAAGGAGATTAAAAAAATTAAGCCTGTTCTCTAAACAGTCTGTGTGACACCCAATAAAGCAGGAGCTGCAATAGCCCACAAGTTGCAAATCAATGTCTGCTGAAAACTTTCAAAGCGAGTATTTAGCTCACGCCACCCCGTGCAACGTGCACCTCAACTCACGCCATCCTCACCTGGGTGGAACGTGCATTTTTCATGCCTACAGCTCCAAACGAATGAAGGAGCACACACACACACAGTGGCACACATTTTCAGCCCTCACCCAGCATCAAGGCTTCTTTACACACATTGTCAAGCCTGTCCCAACGACCTCAACCTCAATTTCACCGACTACACTCAGGTTTTGGGTTTCCTGGTTTGCAGTGAAAGCTGCGTCTTGTTTTCTAGGCTGAAACTGTGTTTTCTGTTAATTTAACATAAAATCACAGAATCACAGAATCATCTAGGCTGGAACAGACCCTCGGGATCATCAAGTCCAACCATCTACCCTACTCTAAAGTTCTCCCCTACACCATATCCCCCAACAGCACATCTAAAGGTCAAGGTTTGCAACATCTGGCTTCCTTCACCAGAAGGGAAACAGTCAGACAGCACCTGTATTTCACACACATCAGGCACCTGTGAGTAGCTGGTATGGTCAAATGGCATCTACACAGAGCTGGGCAAATCCCACACACAGTGGGGTTTAACACAGATGCAGGGCAATACAACAAACATGTCGCAAGGCAGCACTAATGGGGAGATTAGGGAAAGGACTAGCGTTATTTATCATTAACTTTCATCTTAGCATCACCTGTACACACCCAAGCTAAATCACCTCATTGCCTGGACTTTGCGCTGACGCCTTCTGCTAACAAGAAAGTGTTGTTCAGAGTTTTTGGGCCTTATCAGGCTAGATGTTCTAATTACCGTGTGCTTTTTCAGGCATCAACAGTTGTTAATCTGAAAAGAAACAAGCCAACCACTGCTGCAAGCCCAAAGCACACAATCAAAGTGAAAAATAACTTGGAGAACAAATCGATCGGTTTCAGAGTTATAAGTATTTGTATGTGGGCAAATATTCACCTTATGCAAATGCATCCTTGTTCAGAGTAAGCTTTGTTCCTATCATCCATCCTGAGAAGCAGTACTTGTATACATGTCAAACAACTTCAATTTGTTAGTTAATAAACTACCAGTGTATTTATTTTGGTACAAATATTTCTGAGCCATGACCCGAGAACTATTCCCAAACAGCAGCTGGAGGTACCCCTTTGTCACTCACACCAGGTACCACAGGACAGCTGCTGCTGGGAGGAAAAACTGATGCAAGGAGATATTATACCCAGGTTTGGGGCTGGAAAAGGTGAAGACAGAAAATTGTGAGCCTAATGTGGAAAGAAAGCTGAAGGAGGAGAATGAAGGAGGAGGTATGTAAGCGGAGGGCAAGGAGCCATGGCTCCTCTTGCCTCACCCGGCATCCGCTGTTACCTGTGCCCACACCTCGGCAGCACAGGGAGGCCTGGGCGTCCTCGTGGTTACACGGCCAACAGACAGGAGGAGGGAGTTCTAAAACACTTCTGTTCCCACTTCAGAACCTGGTGAAACACTTAACCCTGGTCCTCCATCACATTTCGCTTTAGAAATCCCATTTCTAGCTACGCGTAAGTGGGGTTGTCCAACCCGCCAGTGTCTCAGGAAGGAGGATGCTTTCTCTCCACCACACTCTTCCTCACGGTGATTTATCCAGCCTGTGATTTGTGTGACAGGGAGCTGGAAGTGGCCCTCAGCAATCCAAGAGACGTGCCCAGCTGCAGCACGGCTCCTTCCAACACACACGCGTGTGAGAGCTTCCTGCCCCGCACAACATCTCTAATTACTTTAAAAGCACTCGAAGCTGCCAAACCACAGCAGAGAAGGCTTCCTCAGTCTTCCTTAATTCAGCTGAAAGACCAGAACGTCAAGATTTAGAAGGAAATAAGAACCCCCACAGCCAACCAGAAAAGCCATTAGCTGTGAGCAGAGCGCAGCTGGGACACATACAGAGCTGGGGGAAAGAAAAAACAAGGCAACTTCTTTGTCCTGTTTTCTTAAGTAATTTAATTTTGAGCAGCTTGACTCCATATATGTTTTAAAACAGTTATTTCCATTTTTTTAATTAAGATCATCCTTGTAAGTTGAAATCGCTTCCGGTAACATGAATAAAATGTTTTTAAAATGCACAACATCCATCCCAACCTCTTGTACCAGGTTCACAGAAACTGCCTGGCACATACTACACCTTGAGCAAGTGGGATAAGAACAGCCGGGTTTACGTTGTGTTTTGATGTTGTGTGTCTGTGTGACAAATTTAGAATCTGCTCTTCCACATCACTTAAGGAATACAATCCTAATGAGTCATCTCAAATGACACTACATAAGGCAGAACGAGAGGAAAAACATTCCAATACCTCTTCTGTATATCTAAGCAACAGTTTAAGCAAGGTAAATCATTAAAATGAAAACAAGGGCTTACAAACAAATGTTGATATTGTAGGAGTCACAATTCACATTTAGTGGTACAAAACAGATTCAAATAATTAAAAAAAAAACACCCCAACTGTTAAATTTAAGACTATCCACAGTTCTCGTTAAAATTAAGATGGATCTTCTAACTTACCTCTCATTTTCAAAGAGCAAAACAAAGAAAAATAGGTACTCCCTGTGAGAGGACTGTTGTGGGACAGTTAAGGTGCACAAGAAGCACATTGAGAAAGGGTCCATGTGCCTGAAAACTTGTTTTTCCTGTGTTTTGCCATTGACAGTTTACAGGAGAGAGAAAAAGAATTTAAGAAAACCCAACCAAGCAAAACAACAAACAAAATGAAACCCCAAACAAATAATTCAGGCTCCACCAATAAAGCCTGCTTTCCTGAGTCAGACATAATTATGTGGGAATATTTTTTATCTTTAAAACCTCTGCCTTGTTTGTGAACTGTTATGAAAAAAAGATAACCCATGTATTTCCACTGCAGTGAATAAAGAGAACAACAGTCTAACTCCTGGAATACTTTAATCCTTAGAGTGCTGGTGTATTGATACCTAAACAGGTAAAGAAAACACCTTTCTGCAAAGACGGTGCCTTTGTAAATGCTCTAGACCACGCTAACCTCAGGCAGGTTTGTGATATTTACAGTGAACAACAATCAGAAAATCTGGGAAACAAGAGACAGACGCTTTGGTTTTGATGCTTTGCAACACAAAAACTTTTACCTGCTCTCACGTCAGGGCCCCACAAACAGCTCAGACTCTGCCCTACTTACACAGCCGTAGCAGGGCGTCGGGAACAAGGCTGCAGGAGACAGGAGGGAATCACCGGTCTTTTGAAAGGAGATGTCTTTCAAAATTAATGATTTTGCCCCAGATTAACCATAAGGGCTACTTCACATAAGCTTTGCCAATATTGCCACACCAGCAAACGTTAGTATTAGAGTAGCAAAGCCATCCTTCCAAATCAAACAGTCATAAAACTGGGTTTTTGTTGATATAGCCTTTACTTGCACCAGTGTTTTGGCCTTCTCCAAAGAGCATTCACATTTTAAAATGAAGTTATAACTCCAACAAACGTTTCCAGCAAAGACACTCACCAAACCTAAACACGCTCACAAGGATGACTCAGTCCCAAAAATGACAAGCAAGTACTTTGAGATTTTGCATTAGTAAGGAGAAAACTTAAAAATTCTGCTTTTGATGCAAACGTAAGGTCAATTTAGTGTCTTCCTGATCTGAGTTTCCCTCTGTAAGTTTCAGTCTTTCAAGTACAACTTTTCCATGTTAACTCTAATTGAGTCCTACTTAGAATCAACTGTTTTAACAGTGAAGTTTTTTCATTTGTCTGCCTTTATCCCTGCAACATTTTCTCCCATGAAGGCTGGTCTTTCTGCGTGAAAAAAAAGAAGCACACCTTAATAATCACATCATTAAAGAGGTCATATACAAAAAACATGATGCAGCAGTTCTCTCCACCCACTGCCATCCTCCAAAAAGATATTTTACAACCAAATCAGAAGGTTTTCTTTGAGGTCGCACCCTGGCCTTTAGCAGCACACATAAAAGACAGGCTTCACCACACCCTGCCAAGGGTGCCAGCTCTCAGAGGATTTTGGCTGTGCCTCTCCTTCCTCTCTCTCCTTCAGGTTATCTGCAACTGCACCTTCAGGTCTACAGGCGAAGCAGTCCACCTAACAGCTCAGCACAAAAACCTGCAGGAGTTGTTTTGCTTGGTTTAAGAGGAACAACAACTAGGAAGAACTTAGTTTACTCGTCTGTTGGAAAGTTAAAGTCAGGCAAAAACATAAGGCTTTCCCCCTCCTCCCTAAGGAGAACAAAGCAACCCCTTCAGCAGCAGCCCAGGGGACATGTGCAGGGCTCACTGGCTTTGCTCAATGAAGGACTTGTTTACCCTGAAAATCCGAAGTTACTCCGACTACACTGAGCTCATCCAGAGCCAGACTGTAATCTCAATTGGAAATCTACCCTCCACCAGCACGTCCTGCCTAAACATGCGAGTTAGCCCTAAGTAGACAGAACACACACTTGACAAACACAGTCCTCGAGAATGGACTCTGGGAGCTTCTCAGCAGCCGTAAGTACCCACCACTTCATTTCACTTCGCTTTTGTTTTAGCCAAGTTGGAAAACAACCAACTGGTTGTACCAGCTGAGCTCACAGAGGAGTCAAAGTGCCACCAAAGAGCTGGCCGCTGGGCACCCATGGCTTGTGCCGTGCACCTCGTACCACCACAAAACACCGCTCGCTCTCCCGTGGAACACAGACCTACTACCTACCTTTCTGCATTAGAAATACCTGCCGATAGATTTAGAAAGGTGGGTTTGGGGCTTTCTCTCTCTTTGTTTTTAAGAAGTGGGGAAAAACCATCTAATCGCTGCTCCTCAGTGGGCAGCAGGTTAGCTCACATGGAACACTCAAAGCATTTCCTCAAGTAACTAAATCTGTACCATATTTATGCCATTTCTGTGCTGCAAATGACACTCGGGTTCACTCACTATATAGACAATTCATGAGATTTCCAATCCACATCATTCGGAAATTTAGCTTTGTACTAAACACAGTGTTACACCTACTAGCAAGTTGAGACTAGGGCTTCCTTGGAGAAGCAAAGGAAAACACTTCTGGAATACAGTTTCAAACCAAGAAACAAACTGTATCTTACTTGAAAATATGTCTTCTTTCAAACTAACTCTGCTTTTAAACTTGTTTAAAATGCTTTTTTAGAAGGAACAAGTAGAGTACCATACCCATGCTGTTAAGATTAAATATACTTAAGAAATGCAATGCTGTGTAGTGTCTCTATAATAACTGAAACATCCCCGTGACTTACTGAAATTGTATTTAGCAAACACTAGTGAATCTCCAGAGAAAACTTGGGATTAATCAGGTTTTTATACCACACTTATCCTTACAGCACATGGGAGAAATAAGCATCAGAGTCCAAGAAAGATTTCACAGTTGCTGGTAAGTACAAAGTGGAATGGACAAAAATTACAAGTGCATGAGTAGTACCATGGGACAGCAGGGAGACGTGACAAACACTACATTTCTTTGGGAATCCAAATGAGGGAGGCAGCAGAACTGCAGACACACCAGGAGCTGGAAAACAAGAGGCCTGCAAGACTGTCACAACAAGTGATGATGCAGCCAGGAGGAAAAACCAGGAACCAGGAGCGTGGATTTCACCAGCACAAGAAGGAAGAGCCAAGAGTCTGCAATTGAGAGCACTAACCGTGTCCCTGAACAATAACAAGAGCTGTACCAGGCAGCTTAAAGTCGCTCAGGAGATGTAAACCACCATGCCTGAGGACATAAACCAGCCACTAACTACATGGTATTAAGAACATATTTCCTTGATAGGCAACAGGCAATTTCAGAGCTGTCCATAACAGTGATTTCTTTTTTGTTTTCTTGGAAATATGAAGCAGTGGCATAGATATAACAGCGGAGATAAAAATGAGGCTGGAGACTCCCCTGTGTATAGGTACCGCTACGCTGGTACGCGGCACCGGGACAGAGAGACAGCTTTGCACAATGTGTGAAATCAGAGGTCTGAACAGAGAGTGACGGAACAAATTCTTTAAAACCATTAGTTACTTCTCATATTTGCCACTCCACGCGAGGAGGAAGTTCCTTTTGCAATTGCAGGTTCAAAGAAATAAGAAAAACAAACAAAAAAACCAAAATACAAATCAGGAACTCCAGACTCATCAACTCCAGATCTTTCTCCAGACACATCAGCACCTTCAGAACAGCCCTGCTCCAGCCACAAAATACACTTTAAAGCGTGCAAGAAAAATTATTAATAAAAAAAGCTGCTTTTAATAAGAAAAGTTTTGCCAAACAAGGCAATTACTGCAGGTGTAAAGGCAAGCTACAGAGTATAAATTACCCAGACATCCCAAGCAGCTCCATCCTGCCACTCCTCCTTCCACCCCGGCTCGCCTCTGACGCCAGGCACGCAGACGAACTGCGCGTCTCCAGGTACAAAGGAGGGCCAAGAAGTTCCAACTCAAGTTCTCCTGCGTAAACAAGATGCTCCCATTTCCATTTCTCCCCTTGCCTGGCGTGTAGGAGCGCCCCAACTTTATTTTCTTACTATTTTGAGCTGGGTAAGAGCCTTATTGCTTCCTCCCTTCAGGCCATCGTTAGGGGCTTGTTGGAACAGGAACGTTAATTAACAACTCCCCATTCAAGCCTGGTATAGGGATTTTTAAATCTCTTTTTAAGCCACAGGCTTTTAACATACCTGTATCACTGTTGCCTCTCAACTACTTATCCAAACATAACACACATCCAAACACAAAAACAGCTTAAAAAGTCTGGAAGCAAATTCTGGCCTGGTTTGTGCCTGACTTCCTACTGCCAGGGCAGCCCGTAGAGTTCCCAGGAGACTGCCAGAAACAAACTTCTCATAAAAAACCTTGCTGATGACACGGCTTCAGATGTCTATTTGACAGAGCAGTTACTGAAACGCTTCCCTGCGCACCCAGCAAAGAGGGAGCAAGACCTGGCACAGGCACAGGGGGATCTGGCTCAACCAGAACTGGAGAGCACGGGGTCCTCACAACCAACCACCCCCCAGCTTCAGCAGCAGCTTGTGTTCATGAATTCAGTACCAGTCACAAATTGGAAAAGCTTTAAAAGGCTATAAAAGCTGTCTATGAATGCCAATACAAACCAAACAAGTATTAGGAAATAAGCATCAGAAGCTACTGACATGCATTGGCTTCTACCTTGCAGAAGGCTGAATGGCACAAGTGAGAAGATGGAAATGCTGGCAGGTTATTTCTGACCAAAACCAATTTACAAGAAGCACAGCTATTTACAAGTAAACGGAAAATAATATGAATTTAATTCTACGTTTTTATTTCTGTTTTGCTATATTATGCTCATCTGGAAAAAGATGGTCCATTACTGAGTTAGAAAAGCCTTGGGGAACAGTGTAGAACACATACGCCCATCCGTAATCTGTTCACACAGATGTGTGAAAACCAAACCCAAAACCTGCTGAGATAACAGAAAGGTCTTAATTTAATTTCTACTACAGCAGCACAATCCCGGCGTAACACCACCAAGATCATCTAAGAATCTGAGCTTAAACACCCTCTTTGTTAAGGTAGTTCCCACATGCTCCCTGCGACACAGCAAGCAGACAGCAAGCCAGCAAAATATGAGGAGCTGCAAGTTTCAGCTGGCCAGGAACGACTCATGCCAGGCAGTGACAGATCCGTGAGGATGAGAACATCTGCTGCTGGGGATACCAGGAATACTTGGACCAAGTCTATCCTATAAAAGGTTTGGGGATGTATGCTACAACTTCCACCAAAGTTACCACTGCAAGCGTGGTTTATTCTGGTAAAAGCACTCCTACTGCACCATAATTTACACCAGGCTCACAAACTAAATCATTTAAACCAGGGCAACAGAACTGTACCTACATTAGGGCAATTGCCAGGACAGAATGTGCTAAAATCAGAGTGCAGACTTCTGGCTGATTTGTTACAGAAGAGAAAATAAAGAGCTAACCTGGCTCGAATTTAATTTCTCTGGGAGGCACATCACTTTGAGCCAAACCACACTTTGTCCTGTGGCAGTCTCTTCCCGAGGAATCCTCCTTTTCTCAGGCTCAGGAACATACCACAAGATGTTAGAGATATGCAGGAAGACTTCTGGGTTTTGTAAATGACAAGATTTGCTCCAGGGGCACGGAGAGGGATTAGATAAACCTGTACACATCTGGCAATTCTGTAGGAATTCACACAACCCCTCCAGACCTCACTGCCCTCAGAGAGCCACAACCAACTTGGCATTGAGTAGCTGAGGCAAGACCTCAAAAAAATTAAACTAGCACAAAATTTAAAAATCTTACTGGTCCCACAGACTGAAAATTTATTCATGAAATGGGCGTTTGCTGTACTTGCAGAAGCTAGCCTATGGACAAGAAAGGCAGATGGGACCCATGACACCAGTAACACTTCTGTGTGTTTCTGCATCCCCTCCACATCTTTCATCCTCTCCCTGCTGAAGCTGCCACTTTTGAGCTGCAGGGATAACCCAGCTGCCAAACACCTAGAGGGAAGCCACATCACTGCGATTTACAAGAGTCCTACTCATAACCAGTCAGCCCAACAGCTCCCATGCAAAACTAAAAAACAGGTAACGCTCCTCTCTCTGCGGCTGCACAAATCCTTCAGCAGGCACAGACTCCGCTCACACCCAACCACCCCCTCAAAGTCCAGGCCTACTTATTTTCCTACTCACACCCTAAACTAAGCACTCATGCAAACCCTACACGGCTTCTGAACTCGCCCACCAACATGCCCACAGCCACAACACATAATGACACAGAGAGCACCACGTCAACTCAAGACTTCCACTGCTTCACTGCTGAGTACGTTTCACGTACCCACTCATTTTTCATCCAAGTTTTACTTGGGAAATTGGTTAATGGATTTTTCTGAGCTTCGTATTGGAATTTTTCAAATGAGAGCAACCCAAATCAATTGGCATTTGGAGACCATAACAGCCTCTGGTACCAGAGCTTGCTTTGGAACCGTCTACCCTTAGAATAACAAGAACATAAAATTCTTGAGTCTCCTGCAGTTTCTCTTTACATCAAAACCTATAACCAATCATTTTATTTGAAAATCCAGCACTCAAAATAAATGGGACTTGCACAGAGTAGGTACAGGCCGGAGATTAATTTTATCTCCAAAAAGAGCCACTGAAACATTACTTCTGGCTGGAAACGAAATGCTCCAACATTGGCAACCTACCTGACCAGTTCTACCCACTGTGAACAGCAGCTGGACTAAGAGAGAGACCCTGGAGTGACAAAAAGAGACAGGCAGCAGGTGAAAATTGGGCTCTGCAGAGGTAGGGAATACAAATGTGTTTCTTAATGTGCCGTACAAGAACTAGGTACGTGTATTTTTGGTTCTTCACATCATGCAAGCCTGAGGAGGAAAGATGAGTAAGCTTAAAAAAAAAAAAAGAACTTAATCATATTTATATATTAATGCATGTAACCTACTTTCACACATAGTTAATGAGTTCCTTCATGGGATTTGAACCTGAACAATTTTGAGTTTAAAAAAACCCACGACTCTAATGACTACAAGTTTTGTTGCTAATGTAGTTATGTCTGGCGCTCTTACTCCTCATACGGGCTTAACTCACGTTTCCCTGGTACATTTTTCAGAGATGAACAAAGTGTGATACTTAAAGATGAAATTCCATGAAAAGATACTTCTCCAGAGAATAATTTACCGTATCTTTTAATTACGCAGTTTTTTTCACAGTAGAAAATCGCACGTTTCCTGTAAAGTCATCTTGCTGTTACAGCAGAACAGCAGTTTTTCCAACAATGTGACCTTTTTCCACCTACAGCAACCCTTAATTTCAGATATGGCATACACTCATCTAAAATATGATGACCAATGTCCTAAAAAGCATTCAGGCACTTGGAAGAGTATTGGATCAATGGCTCATTTCAATTTCATTCTTTGATTTGCCTTTCCCCACAGTCTTCCAAAACTGTTTCTCAAGACAAGCAGTGAAAAAATGATTAGTACATAGGCTCCGGGATGTCTTTTTTGCAAATTCTTGCTGATCTTCCTTCTCTGTGAATTTTATTTCACTTTATATCTCAGCTCTAGTTCAACCTACGCAGAGGACTGTTTCTTTAAGCCCGTCCACCATCAACACCTATTTAGAAGTTACTCAACAACTTTACATTCTATTTGTTTACCTTACTTCTGTACCTGAGAATGTCAAAGTTGTACTGCAAGGGTCACCCACAATACCATATCGCCTACAAGCAGATGATAAGACACCACTAAAGCAGGTTGCATTTTTTTTTTGGAGAACAGCACACAGATCCCCCCATCTCCACCTCTTATGACACCTTCACAGGAATCTACAGCTGGAAGTAACTCCCACCCCTCACAACAGTCTGCCTCAGATTTAGGATAATCCTGCCTTTAAGTGATACTGAAAGGTCTGCTCCTACTTTGTGAACTAAGATGAACTTAATGTTTTTACTACCTGCAAATGATAGGACTTAAAAATAAAAACCCTTCGGAATTACCCACGTGTATGTTTTGCTTACACACAGATATTGTATCATAAAAATCTGATGGCGGGTATATTGTTTCTCCTTGATGTCACTGGACTCATCACTACTGAGCGTGATGGAGAAGAACCCAAAAGGAGGGTGTAGCGAGGTGGGGCTTGGTCTCTTTCCCCCCAAGTAACAAGCGACAGGACAAGAGGAAAGTGCCTCAAGTTGCGCCAGGAGAGGTTTAGATTGGAGATCAGGAAAAATTTCTACACCAAAAGGGTTGTCAAGCATTGGAACAGGCTGCCCAGGGAAGCTGTGGAATCACTAAAAGACGGGTAGATGTGGTGCTGAGGGACACGGGTTAGTGGTGGCTTTGTCAGTGTGAGGTTGATGGTTGGACTCGATGATCTGAAAGGTCCCTTCCAACCTGGACAACTCTAGGACTGATTCTAAGCAGAAGCTTTTGTCAGTGGCTGCAGCAGGAGCTTACACGAAACGTGTTTCTCTGGAAACACTCTCCAGGACCCACCGTTTGCTGGGCCACCTCAGGGGCCGTGGTGGTGGCCGTGGTGCCTGTCCTCCCCGGCTCCCGTCACCCAACCGCAGGGCCCTGACACCCCGGCAGCGCCTGAGGTCTTCTTCAGGGACAAGAGATGGAGGTGACAAACCCGCTACTATTTTTAATTTAAAACCTGAAGTACTTCAGGATCCCCAACCACCACCTAGAGCCCTGGCTCGCTGAAAAACGTTGAGAAAAATAGGAAAATGACCCTGAAGCGCTGTCCCGGTGCGGCCGGCGGCGGCAAAGCCCGGCCCCCCCAGCCGGCAGCCGGTCCCCCTCAGCCCGCAGCCGGCTCCCCCCGCCTCAGCCCGCGGGCCTCCCCGCACACCCCGAAAAGTTGATTTCCCCTGGGTCTTCCCGGGGCGCTGAGGCGGCCGCCGGGGCCGGACGGGCACCCCCCGGGAAGGGCAGGCCCGGCCCGGACTCTCGTCCTGAAGAGAAGCCGAAGCCGCTCCTTACGTAACCCCAACGGCCCGCGCCGCCCGCCCGCCCCGGGGTGGGTACGGGCCCGCTCCCGGCCCCGCCGGCCTCCCGCGGGAGCCGCCTTCCGCGCCGCCGCCGCCCCGTCCGTACCTGATGTAGGGACTGGCGGCCGCCAGGATGTTCTTCTGCACCGGGATCTCCTCCCCTTCCAGCACCAGATGCGCGTCGCAGAAGCGGCTCTCCTCACGGAAAGAGCTGAGGGCCCGCAGCAACCGCGCCGGGTGCTGAGGGTCCGACACGGCGCTCGGTCCCGACATGCTGCCGGGCCCCGCCGAGCCCCGCCGCGCCGGGCCGGCCGCCTCAATCACTGCCCTCACACCATGGCTGCCCGCCCGCCCCTGACATCATCTCCCTGCGCCGCCCCGCCCGCTCCACCGCCTTCCCCTGCTGGGGCGGCAGCGGGGGCGGGCCCGGAGTGTGAGGTTGATGGTTGGACTCGATGATCTGAAAGGTCCCTTCCAACCTGGACAACTCTAGGACTGATTCTAAGCAGAAGCTTTTGTCAGTGGCTGCAGCAGGAGCTTACACGAAACGTGTTTCTCTGGAAACACTCTCCAGGACCCACCGTTTGCTGGGCCACCTCAGGGGCCGTGGTGGTGGCCGTGGTGCCTGTCCTCCCCGGCTCCCGTCACCCAACCGCAGGGCCCTGACACCCCGGCAGCGCCTGAGGTCTTCTTCAGGGACAAGAGATGGAGGTGACAAACCCGCTACTATTTTTAATTTAAAACCTGAAGTACTTCAGGATCCCCAACCACCACCTAGAGCCCTGGCTCGCTGAAAAACGTTGAGAAAAATAGGAAAATGACCCTGAAGCGCTGTCCCGGTGCGGCCGGCGGCGGCAAAGCCCGGCCCCCCCAGCCGGCAGCCGGTCCCCCTCAGCCCGCAGCCGGCTCCCCCCGCCTCAGCCCGCGGGCCTCCCCGCACACCCCGAAAAGTTGATTTCCCCTGGGTCTTCCCGGGGCGCTGAGGCGGCCGCCGGGGCCGGACGGGCACCCCCCGGGAAGGGCAGGCCCGGCCCGGACTCTCGTCCTGAAGAGAAGCCGAAGCCGCTCCTTACGTAACCCCAACGGCCCGCGCCGCCCGCCCGCCCCGGGGTGGGTACGGGCCCGCTCCCGGCCCCGCCGGCCTCCCGCGGGAGCCGCCTTCCGCGCCGCCGCCGCCCCGTCCGTACCTGATGTAGGGACTGGCGGCCGCCAGGATGTTCTTCTGCACCGGGATCTCCTCCCCTTCCAGCACCAGATGCGCGTCGCAGAAGCGGCTCTCCTCACGGAAAGAGCTGAGGGCCCGCAGCAACCGCGCCGGGTGCTGAGGGTCCGACACGGCGCTCGGTCCCGACATGCTGCCGGGCCCCGCCGAGCCCCGCCGCGCCGGGCCGGCCGCCTCAATCACTGCCCTCACACCATGGCTGCCCGCCCGCCCCTGACATCATCTCCCTGCGCCGCCCCGCCCGCTCCACCGCCTTCCCCTGCTGGGGCGGCAGCGGGGGCGGGCCCGGAGCCGGTCCCCCCCCCCTCCCCGGGCACGGCGGGCCGCCGGGGCAGGGGGAGGTACCGGTACCTCAGCTCAGCATCTCCTGCGAAATTACCTTTTTTCCCCCCTCCTTCTTGGACTCAAAGGTGCCAAATTATCTTTTTTCCCTCCTTTCTGGCCTTAAAATGTGCCAAACTAGGTGAAATTACCTATTTCCCCCTCCTTCTTGGCCTTAAAGTGTGCGAAGTTACCATGCTTTCCCTCCTTCTTGGCCTTAAAATTTGCCAAATTAGGCGAAATTACCTTTTTTCCCTCCTTCTTGGCCTTAAAATATGTGAAATTACGCAAAATTACCTTTTTTCCCTGCTTCTTGGCCTTAAAGTGTGCCAAATTAGGCAAAATTACCTTTTTTCCACTCCTTCTTGGCCTCAAAGTGTGCAAAGTTACCATTTTTTCCCTCCTTCTTGGCCTTAAAATATGCAAAATTACTTTTTCTTCACTTCATCTTAGTTTTAAAATGTGCAAAATTGCCTTTTTTCCTCTCTTTCCTCGCCTTAAAATGCGTGATGGTAGCCACATTTTAAGGCCGAGAAGGAGGGAAAAAAAGGTAATTTCGCAGCCTTTTATTTATTTTTTTTTCCCTTCTCTTTCACCCGTAGGTGAAAATGATTAGGCATTAGCATGAGGAAAAAGTAAATAAATGAGAATTAAATGCAGCGAGACTCATTTAGATGGTGCTGTTTTCCACAGCTGCCAGCTGACAATAAGCCCTTTTCAGGAAAAAAAAAAAAAAAATCAGAAAAACCCCAAGATTTTCTTCAGGACTGTTCACAAGGTTTTAGGCCATATATTTAACATGCTTAATTGTACATTAAGAGATGAGTTGATTCCGCCTGCTGTCTTTAACAGCATCCAGGATGTGAGGAGAGAAACTTATTTGCACCGAGCAGAAGTGTTTGCAAAACTGTCATCGATTTTCACTGTCATTTCAGGAGGGAGCAAACGGCAGGTCCCCGTGGGTCCCTGTGCCCAGAGTCAACATCAACAGCAGATTTGGGTTTCGGGGGCTGTGAAACACCCAAAAGGAGATGACACTTTCTGCCCCTCCATTTGGGAGAATTAAATTTCCAGAGGGCCTGATCTTATAAAGCTGTGGTGGGTCACAGGATTTTGTTATTTGCATTTCTTTTAATTAGTGATGTCAAAAATACGGACAATTTAAAATTTTATTTTATAATCCACCCTAATTCAGTTTGATGATGTCTCCAAGTCATTTTACCACTGGGAAAAAAGAATAAAGGTATGTGGAAAGAGAAATGGATGACTTTACAAAGGCAGCCTTGTCCTTTCCCAGCTGGACACAGGGCTGGCTTGTCCTCCAGATGGAGGTTTCAGCTGGGACATCTGCACAGGCAGACCCCAGCGTCCAAACACCGCACCAAGTGCTGCTTGTGAAGCGTGTGAATGGCCCCATTTAAACCAGTTTTTTACAGCTGAACCCTCGCTCAGGAGCTTTCTGGCTGGAGAGGGGTCGCAGAGAGGAGCACTGTTTGCGATGCAACTTTGAAGAAGATTTTCAGAAGCAGCCAAGGATGTGTTTCACATCCTGGTGTGACGGAAAGCCTAAAAACATACTAATCTGCATGAAACACCAGCAACGTTGCATCACTTATTGTTATAACATACCCATTTAAAAATATTAGAAGGCCACTTCTGGCGTGGGTATAATTATCCAGGATGTCAAGTGTAGGATGAGGAAGAGCAGAAGCGATCCAGAGGACACATCCCCAGCTCTCTTTGAGGGTAATGAAAGCAGAGAGCGCTCTGCACCTTGCGCTGCTGCCGAAAGATGTATTTTGCTTCTTATTAATACTTTGGTAATTGCATACCCGAGGGAACAGTGGTTTAAATTATTGCAAAAGCTGTCATTGAGTGGCCTGGTTATTTAAAAACACTGGTCTGTGTCTGTGCCTCCCGCGTAGATTGTTATGCAGGAAAACACAGTTGTATTTCTGGTTTTTAACTCGTCCTGGTAAACAGTGTTTCTGCTTCCTCCTCCAGCGTATGTGGGGCAATGGGACAAGGCGTAACAGATAATATCCACAGCCAGAGAACAAATTAATTATTATGCTGTGTTATTTGTTCCATTTAATGAAACCTGTTGATAAAAAAAACAAAAACAACCAACAACAAACACCACCAAACCAAACCACTCTACCAACCAGAGGGCCATTTGTTACATCTTTGAGGTAATTATAGGTATGCATACCCATGGCCTGATTCTCTTGCTCAACTATGTTTTTTTTCCTTTAGTGGATCGATCTATCCTTACTATTTGCAGTCACTAAATCTAGATTCTTTTTTATGCCATTACAATGACTCCACCAGTTTTACTGGGTTAATTTATGACTTAAATTGGTGCAAAGGAAGAATCAAACCTTTCTGTCCCTCAAGATTTCATTTGTAGCAAAGGATATCAGAGAAGCAAAGCAAATGACAGGCTCGTTACCGCGTGCCGCGTTACCACAACAAAAAAAGCCCACAAGCCTTGCAGCCACTTGGCAAAGCCTCGCAATGATACGGCGTGTTACCATGTTCAGGGGAAATGTTTCATCAGATTACTATTGCAACTGCTCAAAACATCCTTGAACAAATTTATGATGAGCCATATGGGTTTATCCATATTGTCTCTGCCACAGGAGGATACCGGGATTGGCAAATCCAGATTTATATCACTGTTTTTCTCTTCAGGTTGACTACAAACTTGATGCTAATCAAATCCTGTTATCATACTGACCAAGTAAACACAGCAGACTTTGTTTAAAAAATCATACCAAGTACAAGTTCTTGTAATTTATTTTCTGCAGTATTTCTACACAAAGAACACATTTGCTTTCTTAGACTGTAGACAACAAATCTGATCTGTTTTCATGATTGATATTCCCCTATTGTGTCATCTCTGCCAGTAAGAATTAGCTCTTCAGAAGTCAAGTAACTCCTGTATCTAAACTCATGATCATCTGAAAACATAATACTATGAGTTCTACAGAAGAAATTCTGGAGACAAACTCTTAAAAAAAAAAAAAAGATCTATAATAATGGTTAGAGTTTGGATTCGTTACCACCTTATAATTCCAGAAATATTTGTGGAAACTTGTTAAATCTAAACTTTTTCAGATTAAAAGAAACAATCCCACAACTGGTGTCCTTTCTCAACATCAGAAGTCAGTTTTCCATTCCAGTTCTGCTCCCATATTACTTACAAAAATGTAATTAAATTTCTTCTTTAGCAGATAAAGCTCTCTTAAACAGTAGTGGTAATATGCCTTAAAAACACCAAAGGTGACTATTTCTGCAGACACGCCTTACTGAAGTGTTTATTTCCATTTTATGGAATATATAAACATTTGAATGGCTGAATCTGCATATTTTAACTCTAGATCTGACCACAGTGACTTTTTTTTCCACATTAAAAATAGTCTGGATATTCTTAATACTTACAAACTGCAAAGACTTAAGCAGAGAAAGGGAGGTATAGCTGCTACAGAGCAAACAAGACCTGGGGATGCTGTTGGTTCAGTTCCTGCTCTGCCGTAAACATCTTACGGAACCACGAACAAGCCACCAAAGCCCAGATTCTCACGTGATGCAGAGGCAGTAAATGACAATTATTTTGTTCTGTTTCCTACCTGTAAAACACCATGAGCATCAGAGACAGTGTTAGAGTGTGTGTATAAAAGTGAGAGATACCCAAGAAGTGTGGGGGTATATACAGACCAGACAAACACCTAAAATGCATGGATGGGTACCTAGTTTTCCTCATCAGTAAAGATGTCTCCAACACTAAAGATATGTACAATAGGAAAATACAATTTAAAAAAAGAAGAAAGAAAAGCTCTTATTTAAAGGAAAATCAATGTCCCAAATCAGAAAACAGAAATAGGCTAAGAAATGCCATTCCCATAACAAAAAACAGTCACGGTATACTTGGCATTTGAACTCTGTGTTGAAACATGCTTTTTAATTGTGACTCTAAATGAGAGTTGTGTGCTTTCACCAGGAAGCATCTGTGACAGGCAACGACAAACCCACGTCAGGACATGGATGCCCCTAAGCAGACAATAAAGCAAATGCTTAGCTATAGCAGCAATAGCTCGCAGTTTCAGCTACTGTCAGATAAGGTCTAAGTTAGGCCTTTCACTCTGTCACCTAAACAATTTGTTGAAGGTATGTATCTGAGTTCTGCTAGAAATATACTGCCCTCATTCATATGCATACTGCTATTGACAGAGACTATAACCAATATTAATAAATACCACATTCCTGTTTATCTTCCACACAATGTAATCATCTAATTACATGAAATGTCATGTCATATATTCTCCTCAAGGAAAACTGATTTAAATACAAAGTGCTTAAGATAGATTGAATAGCTCAAAAGTATAATTGAGTGCTACATAAAACCATATATTCTACTTCAAGTTATGTGGTTTTGTCAACAGAAAAGGGAAAAATACACCATGAAATTATTAGCAAAGCAGGGCTTTTTTAGGTTCTAAATTAGAAAGTTGTAGCACCTCAATGTAATACTTTGGTTATAGTGAAGTTTAAGAAATCAAGCACCAAGAGAATGCATTGCCATGAATTATTATTGTCATAGCAAATAGTTTAACGTGAGGTTTTCTGGCAGGAGACAACTTTAATTGTGAGCTGCAGTCTTTAAACAGTCCATGGAACTTACATGAGCTGCAGACATGTGTGACTCATGCCATACATCACCCTATAAATACAGTATTTTATTTGCTGAGAAAGCTATATTCTACTCAAATAAAACATTTTTTGTTACCTTTGTCTCCTGTTCCCTGCCCCACAAGTTGTATACAACTTTCACACTTAATACTGATCATTCTTGTTCTGGAATAGTTATGTACCAGTTGTACATGTAATTATTTATAATAGAAGTTATTGCTATCTCTCATAAGAGTTTATATATTGTTATTGAAGAGATTATATTCGGTCATTTCTTGTCATAAGATAAGGTTGTTGCTGAATGATATTATCCCACATTCAGCAGAAGGTTGTATCAGTCTGTGTAATAGGATAAATAGCATTTTACTCAGTCTCAGTCTTCAAATCCTTCTCTGGTATAAACATTCCATGCAGGTCCAGATGCATTTCTACATCTACTGTGGCTCGGCCCAATTCTTGGAACGTTTTAGCATCCAAGACCAGTAGGAAGGGTGCTTTGTTTGGCTCAGACACCACAACGCAGGTCAAAACAATGCCTGTAACATATAAAATGAAGAATTAGAAGCACACACTAGTTACATCAAGCAGAAAAGATAACACTGTAAGGAAAAAATGTTTCCTAAGAATTTCAGGAAACAAACTGCAAGTTTGACTGAGAGTGCTAAAGAACTATCAAATGCTTCTCTTCTGTGCTTTTTTTCTGATCTGCCTGCAGTTCATTGGGAAAGCAAACCAACACTAAATTTTGTGCCTGGCAGTTTTGGGTCTCACCCTTTCAGCCATTTGCCATTTGCCTTTACAAGGAGTTACCTGAGAACAGAGCTGGCTCGGGATCAGAGGGATACTTGCAGTGCTACTTCCTCTTCTCATCTCTAACAACACAGACTTCCCACAGCTTCAGCTGCTCCAGACTATTGATAAATCCAGCTCCGAGTGGCTCTCTGGAAAGTCCTAAGCGTTGGGTTTATTATTTATGGCTACACTGGGACATTACACAAGTTGATTTTCGTCTATTGTTGTTTTGGTTTTTTTGTCTGCAGAAGTAAAATGGCTGGTGCTAATTTTAATCTCACAGTGGAAACACCAACCCAGAGTTCTTGACTAAGAGCAGTGAAACTTGTAAAATTTAGTGCAAAGCTCATGTAACCCCAGATTTCAGAATGTTGCCATTCTTTTACCATCATCCTCTTCTCTTGCATCAGGGCTGGGAACAAAAATGGGCTCAGATGGCCAGCAGTGGTCCTCTCCCCAGTGGAGCATTTCCTTTGTCTGGACGTTAAATTTTACAACCTAAATAGTTGTAAAATAGAAAAGAAACATGTGAGTGACCCAGACAGTGGCTTATTCCAAAGGTACAAGAAGGTACAAGAAGAACAGACTGCTGGCACGGGGGACTGATGCTAAGAGTTAAGGAGCAGCAAGTCTCATCATCACAGGGAGGATACCCCTGGAAAATGTTAAACTCTGGAGTTACCTTTAGTGACTGCATAATCACACAATGTTCTTGTACTTTCATTTCATTAGAAACCAAGTGCATCTTTCATTTATGGTCTTTAAGTACTTTACAAATACAGATCATGAGAGAACCCTCACCAGAAATAATGCCCTCACTATATGGAGGGAGGGTCTAAGGCCCAGAACATTTAAGTGACTTGCACCAATCCAGGGCAATTCTGCAGTAAAACAGGAAACAGCAGTTAAACCTTCCGTTTTCTGATCCTGTGAATTATTTTCCTTTTATTTTGACCTCAATATTCCTCAAGGCCTTCTACTGTTAAGTGAGGTATATATGCCAGAATAAAGGCTATTAATAGTGATGTATAAAGATTAAACCAATGGGTAAAGAACTCCACAGATACTGGTATTAACTGAAGGAAGAGAGTATAGATTTTCCTCTCATTAGTGGGTCCAGTCCCTGACCAAACCCATCGCCAGTGGGATGCCTGGCATTTTCAGTTCAATTCTATTAAGGCTTTTTCTTTACCCAATCAGATGCAATCATATTCTTTTCTCTTTTGACTTTTAGTTAAAAAATATGTTTACACAAAAAAGAAAGCATTCAGATTACTGGAGCAAGAATTTGGAAGAATTCTCCCTTCTAATCAAGATGACAGCAATTTTGCTGACAGATTTTACTTAAGGATTATATATGGTTGTTGTTGTGCCTGCATTCATTAAAGAGCAACTGGTGTGAAACAAAAAATCTTTTATCAGCATTTTTTATTATATTTAAGTCAAGCAAGGATTATCTACACTGGAAATCACAAACTTGCAGATTTGTTTGAGCTCCTGTCAGATATGCTGCAATAAATTTTCTTGCATCATGCAGAAATCCAGCTTTATTTTGCAATCAGTCGTGGTAATTATATATAAGAATCAACAGTGTGAACTCAATTTGCTCTGCCTTACAGTCACAGAACAAGAATTACAAAGAGTGAGTTTCTCTGTACAAAACTCTTACCTTCAACTATTAATATTTTTTATCTAAATACAAAGGTATTTCCATAATTGGCCCAGTGAGGCTGTTTTAATCATACAAGTAAGCTGACAATATATGTCCAACTTTTCATCTCCCTACTTTCAAATGCTGATATTTATGAACTATAGTGTCATCATTTAGAATGATGTTTAATTTATGTTGAAAAAAAAAAATCCACTTTCTGGGCTCAGGACCACACACTTTGAATTTCCATGTATGAATAAAGATTAGGCTATATTTTGGGCCAAACTAGAAAAATATGGTCTACATAACAACTGCTTAAATTTGATTTGTGTCCTATAAATAAAGTTCCTGACTCTGTAAATGTTAATTATACCTTTGTAGGAACTGGAGTCCACTGCACTTGCGTTGCAAAGACGTACTTGTATTTTTTGCTGTTATAGTTGTAGTTGATGCGAGGCAGTTCTATCCCTGAGTAAAATAAAGTTGAAGACTTAGGAACAAGAGAAGAAAAATAACTAAAATGTATATTTACATGCCAGTCTTCAGGAAGCTTTGCTCTATGAAAAGCCTTGATGGTCTTTTAAAACAGGTGTTGCATAGATTTTGTATGTCTTAATTTCTAAAAAGCTAAAGATGGACACTAACACAATATAATTAAGCCAGCATTGTTAATTCAAACTTGACAATTTTTCATTTTTAGGGATTCATTATACTGGAATTTATGATAGTTTAGGGGGGTTTTGGTGGTGGGGTTTTTTTTTTTATCTTCATAAATACATGAGATGTGAACACCTTGAGATATAATTGGAGGCTACCATTCTAGGAAATTATTTTCACTTTAGGCAAATATACACTCTTTACAGGTTATTGTTATTATGCCCTGAAAAAATGTTAGAAGTCCACTTTCAAAGGCAATCTTTATAAAAGACAGCAATAACTGAAGTTAAAACAGACCTGTTTAATTAAAGTTACTCTTGTAAGTGGATTTGCAAGCCATATTAGTAGTTTAAAGATGAGACTTGGGATCCTACATGAATATCAAACTGATGAAATTTTAGACATTTAAAGGATTTCACTTGATAAATATATGTCTGAGACATTCAGGGTCATATATTACTGGATAGACCCAGAGGAGGGCAGTAAAGAAGAGAAAAATTTTGTCAATATCTACACTAAACATATTAATTAAAAGTCTCTTAACTTTATAAACATCTTACATATATGAACACTATTCGGCATTATTAGAAAGCACCTGTGCATGTGTTAGAGAACATATTTGAGATTTGTGTAATGGATATGTCTCACCTTCACATAGTATTTCAGGCTGGCAATAGATGCTGCCATCTTTCTCTTTTACAGCAGTTGCAGTAGATGGAAGTGTGACTAAATTAGAACCTACCTCGGCGTCCTGAAAGAGACATACGCTGAAAAAGTAATGTGTCTCTAAGAATATGCTTCTAATTTAGATCTTTCATCAGGTTTGATATTAATATAGACAATTTGGGGATTAAACAAATAATCCAGCTTCAAGAAGAAATTCCTTTTTACTATCCTTTTTGTAACATTAGATTCTGACCTTTTCATTAGAAATCTTGTTAGAGAATTTTAGTATATCAGAGAGTAATAATTTTGAATCATACTGAGCCTTTAGAAAGGTTTAGATAGACATGGCTATCTTCCAGAAGCACAATAAATGGATTACATAGTTTGCAAATTTAATTAATGAAGATGGGTTTCAAGGAATTAGGTATCAAATTCCCACTAAAACTCACCAAGGTTAGGGGTTTTGCACCTGCTATAAATCAGGTGCAAAAATAGGTGTAATGTACTCATTTTTAATACAGTATTGCTGAATTCTTAAGATTGCAGGGTAGTCTGGATACGTGGTGTGAACCAACACATCCTTTGTCATTGCTGCATAACTGTTTTTGAGACATGAACAAAGCAGCAAGATTCTAGGATGTAGAAAGAAAAAGTATACACCATTCCAAATATAGCAGGCACAAACTTGCCCAAGTTTTTATATTGCTGGGCAGTATAAAATCTTCCCTGCAAACAATGACGTAAAATGATGTTTTAAATTAAACTGAAAGATAAAATCTTTCCTCTTCCCGGTAAATCTCACACTTAAATGAAATATTCCAATTTTAATAAAACCATTGCAACAGTTGGGACTGTGCGTATATTATATATATCACTTCCAGTAAAGTGGAAGAAATATATTGTGCAAAACCTCGTGCATGCCCTTCCAGTCAACAGCCAAGTTCATGTATCTGCTCGTATTTGACAGCATCTTACAAATAATCTCACTGGTAAAGAAATTCTGTATGCTCACCAGCCCTGTTTTCCATAAAGGATGGTATCAGAACCTAGATCCATGTAACTCTATGTCCAGCTGCTCACTGCTATTTCTCACAATACATACACAAAACAAAACTCCTGCATGCTTTGTGTGTTATTTTTAAAGAATCAGAAATTTGCCCATAAGGGCTGGAAACTAATAATTCGCTCATTATTCACACCGATGTATTTGAAATTACTGATCAAAGAACAGATCCAAAAGGTCATTTTCTTTCTACCTTGTCATACTGCAGAGGAACAACAAATCGCTTGCTGGTTGGTACAGAGGTAAGCTTGTTTTTCTCTTCAAAGTCCTTAGTCAGGTTTTTTAAATAGAACATATCGTATAGGCTGTTGTCTGTATAAGCAATAATATCAAAAATAATGTGGCCATCCTCTTCATAAGCATTTATATGGTGAAAAAGCACCATAGCATCAGTGTGGAACTTGGTGGATATTTCTTTTTTAGTCTTCTTGTCTACAAAGTGAAACCAAGTCTGAAAGATAGGAAACATTATTTAAAAGTGTTAATGATCAGCAAATAGTTAGTTAGGAAACTGTTTTCTAATTGTAGCCATCAACATTCTAATGTATTGTCTGTTTCTACTGAAGCATATTAAGAATTCAGATTTGCTGCTAGGAGACAAGAGGTTCCAATCTGAAGACCAAAAATGCAGGAGTAAAATGAGTGTAGAAGTGCTTTAACTTCATTTTATTGTTTCAAATTACTATTTTGGCTAGGCTGAGGATTGAAGTTTTCCGGTAAAACCTTGAAAATCCCCTGCTCTATTTTTAAGTTAAATAAATCTGCCTTAATCCAAGTCTCTCTGCAGTGCTCTGTGCTGGTGTCCTCTACCCCAGCATGTCCCACTTATTGAGCACATGGAAATAAGGTCCTCAGAAAGGTTTTGTTCCTCAGTTGACACAGTGAAAGACTCTCCCTTTGTTAGATTCAGGCTTTTCCACCACTCTGGCTCTCCTGTCTGATGCAGTGGATCTAGAGCAGATCTCAGCCACAATATATAGTATTTTGTTTGGATCAAGAGCAACTGTATGTGTCTGGGATGCTACCAGTTTTGAATTTCTCTGCTGGCAGAGAATACTTCTAACACTGCCAAACTATCTTCTTTCTCAAGCATTTCTGTATCAGATATTTCTTTTGTGAGATTTCTGGATAGAGGAGACAGTTTTCAAAAAGTACAACTTCTAAAACAAATGTGCAACATGAAAATCAGGGATTGAATAAAAATGAGGGCTTACTGAAATTAATGAACCAGATGACAAACAGAACAGTGTGGAAGAGGTTACTGGCCTGGCTGACTCTATTACTCAGCATTAAGAAAAATACCTTCTCTTCCTTGTGATAGGCAAGGCAGGAAGCCCAGTTCACACCTCGAATGTAGGCAGTTGCCATTTTGACAATATCCAGTTTGAATGGCTGCTCTATGAAGATAATGTAATTTTCTGTGATTCCAAAGCTATGGTAGTAGCTTGGGTGGAGCAAGGAGCGAGAAGGGATGGAGCACATCACTTCCAGATTTTTAAAATAAGATTGCTTCTTCTCTTTTTCTGAACATAAATGATAAAAAAATACAATTATATTTATAATAAATTCCAATCCAATCTTGTGCTTGGATTTCTCCCATGTATGAAGTCGGAAAGAACAGGTTTCTCTCAGCTTTATTTGCATTTTCCTGTTAAGAAAATGGTTCATTTCCTCCTGCAGAATTAACATGGAAGTTTGCATGTGAGTGAAGCAATACAGTAATATTACAATGCTGGATCCATTCAGACAGAACCCCCTCGTCTTAGTATTTCATTCCACCAGTTACTGTCTTCAGAAGTCCCAGCAAAGAGGAGAAAGGTGTTCAATTAAATTGGCACCTTTACAAGGGGGTTCAAATGCCCCCACGTGTCTGAGCTTCTGAGATGTTCCTGTTTGATCTACACTGACTTTGCTTGAGCACGGGCTAGAAATTACAAACTAACCTTTCAGCTGTGGAAAGCCTCTCGATTGTTCAACCAAGAGGACAGATATCACATTAGAAGCTGATTTTAAAGAACACCACACAAAAAGGATTGTCTTGAAGGAAAAAGAGCAAGTTACTTGCTCTGTGAACAAAGGATGGTATCTCAGTAAGGCCTAGTGTAGTCCATTTTAGAGAGGAATTAACTCTATATTAGATATTATTTGGTATTATGCTTGCCTATAATCACAGTATCAGCATTTTAAGAGCATTATCATTTATGAATAAAATCAAAATTTACATATTCAAATTTATATACTGCCCTATAGATAAAACTGTTTCTGTTCATCCTCCTGCTATACATTACAATACAGGGAATGCAAATTCTTCTAAGAGAGTTAGTTCACTCTAGTAATATTCAAAGTACAATTCTTCTAAAAGCAATGTTCTTCAAACTGAAACACCCTGTTTACACAGTATTCAAGATGAACCTTTGTAATAGCACATGCCCAGACAGGCTAAGCAGTTAACATTAAGTTCACAGCAAATTAAAATTAGGAAAATGAACACAATCAGTTTCTAGAAGAGCTTTGTCATCACCCCTTAACCTCAGAAGAAAACAAATTGCTAACAAGTTTCTAGAAAATACTGATAGAAGACATATCTTACCTGGCACAGAGGGAGGTATCTTAAATAGAATGTATTTTGTCTTCCCTTTATCAACTATTGAAGTACCCATGTTGAGAACATTTCCAGCACTGTCATAGTGTGGGTGAGACGTTGCCAGATTTACAGCTACGTATTTGCTGTAGTCAACCTGGAAAACGGAGAGATTTTAGAGATCTTAGGAGATTTTGGAGATGTGTAAGAGAATTAAAATTCATCTCACTTATATAGGTACCCAAATTATTTGCTAAAGCAAACTACAGAATATGAATTACATTCACCTTGTAGCCACATAACACAACAGGAGGACTGGCTCAAGGAGTTACTCTGCAAATGCCCATTTCACCCTGAAAGCAGTTTATTTAATAGGGCTACAAGTCTAGCAATCTTCTGGGGCAAAAAGATTTTTTTATATAAAGCTTGGAAATTGTACTCAAACTGTACTGCATGCTAGAAAAACCTCATTGCATATTTCAATATGTGAAGATTTCATTTTAATAATTAAGTAATATCTTGCATAAGGTACTTGAAAAGTAGTCATATAACTGACCTACTGAATTGTTAATTATGTAAATCACTCGATAACTACAGACGCATAATAATGGAAATCATCCAAAACAATCACATCATAAGCGTATGTGGTATTATCGCTGCAACCTTGCTAGATCATGTACAAGTGAAATTGCCCAAAGCCCAGCTTTTCCCAAACTACGTGGGATTTAATTTTGAACTCATGAGTTCTTAAAGACCTGGTATCTTCACAATTTCACTTTATCATGGTTTCAAAAGTGAGGGAATAGCAGAAGTGGAAAAGTGTCTCTCCTGTTTTGTGTTAAAGGATCTTTATGAGTCAGCCTGAAACTTCATTATTCATTAGCAGATGAGGAACCAGAATGACAGACAGTCGTTTATACCTTCTCTAATGTCTCCAGAGTCTGCGGATTAATTTTCCTGATGAAGTTAGTCTCACTGGTAGCATAAAAATCATCCCCAGTTTTCATAATGTTGATCAGGCAGTTGTCTGTGAACTCAGGAATGGTGTGGGACAGATATGAGAATGCCCTGTTTGGGGGAAATTTCATATTGGCTAATTAGAGCAGCAGAAGCTGTACCAGCTTTTACCCGCGCACAGCAGAAGCCACCCGAGCAGCGCGGGCTGTGCCCAGCAGCAAGGTCACGGAGCTGGCTCTGTCTTTTCCTGGCTGTGCCTTCTTCTGGAAGCTCCCGCACTGCCTGGGTGGAAGGGGTGGAAAAGCAGAGGAGATGGGACTTCTGCAACACCCTTGGCCTGGGCAAGGGTAAGGACATGCATGGCACTGCTTTTCCATACACAAATGGCCATCCCGGTCCTGCCCTGCTGTCAGCCCTAACATATGCCCTGCTTTATCAGGAGGAGCTAATTACATGTTCTCCTGTGCAGAGAGAGACCTTGTGAGAATTTGGCCTAACAGCTTCTACCTAAAAGCTGGTAGGTTTTTCAGGGTATGCCTTCTTAAAATACATACATTCATATACTCCTTGATGGAATATATTTGTTCCCAGTGTTATCTTGTATCACAATTATGATTTCAAAGAAGACCCAGCTTCACACGTGGGCTTGAGAGTTTTCCTTATCAGGACTTTATCATATTCACTTGAAAGCAAGACAAAGTTGATTAGATACATTTTGAGCTTAAAATGGCAGCATTACCCAGTTACTGCCGGACAAGGGAAGAAAAGCATCTTACCTCAGGGAAGCAACTTACAACATATCAACTATTTTGCAATAACTATCCATGCATGAGCTCTTAGCAGACATCAAATTCAAGGTCTTTAGAGGTAGTCCAGACAGGAAGAAGAGATGAGTAAGCTACTTGCATTTGTCAGGGAACATCCACAGCCAATTTTACAAGACAGGTGACAAGATGATGACTTACACCTTGCCTCTCATATACAGCCTATCATCCTCTCTAATGGCACGACATCCCAAGTGGTTCTGATTTTGAATACAAGATTAGCTCAGGCCTATGGGTGCAGTCCTTCAAAGCACTCCACATGACTCAAGAAATAATTGAAATTTTTCATCACTTCCTTCTGATTTTGGTAAAAATGGTCTTTAATCCAGAAGTTTTTCTGTGTTTTTTTTTTTAAAATTTATTAATGGTTTTCTTCTTTTTATTGAATGAACTTTTCATAAAGACATTCCCCATCTCTTAATCTTTTCCTTTCCTGCTGCTTCTCCCACTACAGAGTACAATTTTTATAAATTTCTGCAAAACACTTAAAAAATATCTGGTTTTTCAAAATTTCAACAAAATCTACTTGCAATAGTGAATAAAACAGCCAATATTGCTAATAAAATTAATTTTAAATATTTGTCCTAAAATAATCCATAGACAATATGGTGCCAGATGTATCTCTTGGCCTTGTCAGTATTTGGAAATTGTAAATTTACAAAACAAATTTCCTATTTGTAAATATCTGTCAAGGGTAAATGGAAAGACACCTGTGCTAGAGAGAGAAGAAGACAGAAGAATCTTACTGGAAAAAGGATTGCTTACTTGGCAAATATGTTTTTGCATGGATCTGGATAAGCCATAGTTCCAAACTCAGACACCACGATTCGGTTTGCTTCTATATTGTAGTTGTACGTGTCGCTCCGGAGATACTTACTCCTGTAGTAAACTTCACCTGACAAAGGCCAAACAGGTTTCCATCACATTTCATCCTGAATTCTTTAGAATAGGTAAAGTCTGAGGAAGAGTTTCTCAAGCAGCTGTCCTTTAGCTAAGAAAAGCTTGCAATGAAACCCACAATGCCCTAAATCCCTATTTTGGAAGGGTTTTTCAGGTATCTAAGGAACCTGGGACTGTTCTTGTGGCTGCTGAGATTGGTTACAATTCATCTCACTTCCTGGACTCCCAACACATTTGGACAGTACCGGGAAGAGGAAAGGAGGGAATTGGATAAATTATTCCAGTAAAGCAAAACAAGCTGTGTAAAAATTATTAATTATACATCAATGTGTGGGTGGTGATAAATCTCCTCTATTGGCAAAATTTAGTTACAAGAGAGTAACAAAGGAATCAATGTCTATCCTAAACAATTTAATGGACCACTATACTTCAACTAACTGAGCTCTGTTTGCTTTAGGTGAGTGAAATATACTGGCAGCTTAAAAAACACTGGTCATTAGGTTATTTTGTTAAGGATGTAGAGCAGGGCAGGCATGGGGTTCCTGCAGTTGCATTAAATGCCTCTGATCACAGAAATGGAAACTACAAAGCAAACACTAGGAATGGAGGATGACAGGAGTAAAACCCAGCTCTTTAACAGATACATACTTTTTGCAGCAAGAATCTAGGTGTAAAACATCCTGCCTCACACTGTGAAACAGCTGAACTGATAAACAATGCTTTAACTGAAAACAAAAAATGAAATTGTTTTGGATAGGGGAGCTGCCTGTTTTCCCTCCACATGGATGACAAGTAGGAGGACTGCTTGTCGGGGTGTCAAGTACACCTAAGTGAGGGTTGATATATGAAGTGGCACAGTGGCCCAGTTTCTCTCCTGGCAGCTGCAACCAAATCCCAGAAGGGGAATGTTAGTCTTCCCTGAAATGAGGTTGTTCATCCACAACAGGAAAACCTCCGGATATTGCAGTACTTTTGGTTGATCCAGTTTGAAACAATAGAGGTTTTCTTGCTCTGGGTGGACGGCAAAGGCTGTCCTGCAGTGACCTGCTGAGAGCTGGTTGCAGGCTGTCCTGCAGTGCTGAGAATATTGAACTTTGGCACTCCAGAAAAAAAAAAGGACAACAAAATCTATCTCTGCTAACAGCCCTGCAGAGATCCTCCCGCTGCTGCTCTGCAGAGTGAGGTGTGAGTGTATGTTTGGAGAGACTTTCCCCAGAGCAGCTACCACCTCACCACGCATGCCACTTTGCAGACAAAACCTGCAACGTTCTAACGCTAATCAAACTCAAAACAGAATTAGCAACCAAGATTTGGGTTGTTAAGCTTTTTTTAAATCTGACGTGCAATAACTTACCATTTTTAATTGTAAAGGTGTGCAGCAGAGCCAAGCCATCAAACCAGTGGTTGTACTTAGTGTCTCCTATGGTGTGCATCCCTGGGCCGTTTCGGAGGAGTATCCCTTGCAACCAAGTGGGCAACTGACCTGTGAACAAAAAGGAGATACCAGGATCCATTCACTCAGGAGAGTGGCACGTTACAGGACAATTTTCCTTAGGGCATAGGCTTCATACAGGCAGGCAGACTATGGGTATATGTCAAGATTTGTAATAGCATATAATTTTGTTGGAGTTTTGGTTAACAAAAATACGACCTGCTTAAAAATGTGGCATTAGTAATGCTCTGCGTGACTATTGCTAGATGAGACTACTGTAAGAAGATGAGATTGGTGGAACGTAATTTGCTAAATATCAGGAATTAAATGAAGTTGGACCTTTCTTTCCTGCACTCAGATTTTAATGTGATACATTTAAACCCTTTTACTCATGCCAGGAAAAGCTAGAGCTTATCAGAAATAAACGTATTTTATAGGCTATATGACTTGGCCTTGAGTACATAATTTAAACTTCAGGCTAAATTAATTCCAGTAAAAGTTTCATTAATTAAATTACATAACATAATACAGAATCATTTTGGGAATGCTTTTGTGACACTAGTCAGAATGTTGGTATTTTGAACACAAATAGAGTACGAATATTATAATTAGAATATATGAATACGGTTGAGGTTTGAATATGAAATGTTCCTCATCAAATCCCTGCAAAGAATACATTACCTGCCATTTGACACACAGAGTAACAATTAAAGAATGTCATTAGGATTAAAAAGCTGAACACAAGCATATCAGACACTAAATTAAAAACTTCACTTGCTTCTTTGTGTGTTTATGCCTCCTGAGAGAATATTTAAGATCACATACCACTTTTCTACACAATTCCTGCACTGAGCATTGTCTTTGCATAAAAAGCACTTCAGAACTTTTAATTCTACTTCTCATTTAGTTTGGGACCTCATCTTGAATATGTGGACACACTTTCTTATTAATACTCCCTTAACAAGAGATAGAAATGTCCTCCCATGGAAATATTCCATTTTGTCAGTTGCAAAGGTAACAATTTGTTTTGCTGTAAGACCTTTTGAGATCCTGAAGGGACTCTGGCCACTTCTTAAGAAAGTATCTCCTGAATTTTTACTTTTTTTGATAAGGGAGACAAGGACATTTGCCACTTCTTCAAACAAATGACATTAAGGACACAAGGAAAACCCATCCAAATGCAAAGGTAAATGTCAGCTTTACCTAAAACATATTCTCAGTCACGACAACCAAATAATACTGTATGCCACAACTTCATTAGGGTTACAGTTCTAGAATATAAGAGGAAGATAAAAAATTGATGACACAATCGATGGTGGTATTAGTATTAATACTAGTATTATAATATTCTGGAAGAGCCTTGAAAACCAAAGCTTACTTGCCTTTCTAATACAAGAAGTTACAATGCAATAATTATAGTTCTTTTTTTGCATAAGCTGACCAAGGTTTAATCTTTAATACAGATAGTTGCACAGAAATTGAGTAACTAAAAATAGTTGGTGAGAAGACAGTGAGGAAATTGCAAGTTAACAGAAGAAAAGTATCCTTCAGAGAGAATAGGATTGTGATCTTAAGTATATATTCAAAATAAATACATAATTTTTGTTTGGCTGACTACTGCATATTAATTGCTGAAGAAGTTTAGTCTGCTCACGTGCCTGAAATACAAGTGTTTCTCTTCTTGCCACTTCCCTTTCCAGAGTTTTCTGTTATTTGGCAACAGAGGACTGTAGGCTCTGCTATTTTCCACTACTATGGGCAACTGCAGCGTAGCGAGTGGAGCCTTTTGTGCTCCTTCCCTCCTGCCAACGCTGTTTACGACTGTAAACCTGTGCGATGAGCATCAGCTGCTGGTCATGCCCCAATAAACCTTTTGCTACCAGTGAGTTGAGGCTGACTGTGTGTGGTCCTGCTGCAACCGGTCCTTCTTTCCCTGCAGTGAAAATATAACACTTCTGCATACGAGGTCTTGTGGGTTTTTGACCCCGTAAAACTGCTTTGGGGCCCATCGTTCAAGAAAAACAGATATTTCTGCAATTCAGAGAACGTCTTGCAGCTCCTAGGGCTAAAAATTTTGTTTAGAAATTATTCCTGCGTATCAGATTAATGATGCTCAAAAATTATTTTTCAAAAACTAAAAATACAGGACAGGCCAATAAAATAATTTCTCTGTGGACTTGCTGCAGGTTCTGAAACTTTGGGTGTAATTCAGTGTCATTTCTGGCATAATTTCAGTATGAAAATCATGGAGCAAAGGAACATCTGGCTTTCAGATGAAAATTCATCTCAGTGGGAATTAAGAATTTCTGTAAATCACACTGGGTACCAATCAGCATCCTAATGTGCTTAAATAGCTTTAAAAATCTGGAACTTGGATATTTTTGCTTCAGACTTTTATCTGAAGTGGAAATAATGATACTTTTCTGTACCGTATGAGGACATAATAGTGACACAGTAAAATCTCCAAATATTTGGAAGTTCATTATCATAGCAACGGAGTCTCGCACAATCACATGCTGTACAGTGTTTAGGAGGGCATGGGTTAAATTACAGCTGACGTTGGAAGTATGGGGTCATATTTACAGGGTACATATTGAGTAACAGGGAGTCAAAATACTGGCAGACCTCAGGGCCAGCAAAATATTTAAAGAGGTCAAGGTTCTCTTTAGTTTTCATAATTGGTAAATCCTGAATCATTATTATCAATGACAGAATATTTTGTATACATAATTTTGTTTACCTAAATATGCAGATCAAATCTGATAAATGGTTTGTTTGCAAACAACTTTGCATGTTTCAATAAGTTTTTATCTTGAGCAAAAGAAAACTAAAAGGCATAAACCCACTGCAAATTATAACAAAGGACTTTATCTGATTTGAAACAACATATTTTCCAATTCAGCCACCAAACTGAATAACAACAAGGAAGTCTTGACAGTTTTGTAATCTTTTTAAGTGTCATACTAGGGAAGTGATTTTAAAATTGGTATTAGATGCCTACCAATTCTTGGACCACATGTTAGAAAAAATGCAGCATATATTTACTAAATAGGGGTTCTTAGCTACAAAACTCTCCCGTAGCTGTAGCAGCAAACTCTTCTGTAAAGTAAAAAAAGCTGTAAAAATAATAGATTTATGTAGCGCCCATTCCTAGAGAGCCACTTTCTGACGGATACTTGCAGTTTTTACTGGATTAACTTCTGAACTCTCTTTTAACAGTACAGAGTAGCACCCATCACTGCTGCTTTTCTATTTAGAAACACTATTGTTGAAGAGTTTCAATTTTAGTGCCCCTCTCCAGGCGGGCAGGAAGCGTGTGAGCAGACAGAGGGTAGGGAAGGGTTACAGAGAGGAGAAACCGAAAGCCTGAGGAGAGCCATGGCGGAGGGGGTGTCACCAGATTAAATCCCGGGACTTTCTCCCTCAAGCCTGTTCAAACTGACGTTTTGGAAAAGTACACAGAAATGCCCATAAAGTGAGAAAAACCCCACAGTGGGGGCAAAAATATCATCTGAGCTCAGTCCTTTAAACAAAATTCACTTAATGCTTCTTCTCGCTTTCTCAGTTTCCCTTTTCAGTGCTGTTTTGGGTAAACAAGTGTTTCAGTGTTTACCTCTTCCAAAACACCAAAGTAACCAAACATATTAGGGCAGATTTTTCTTTCACTTACCTTTCACCTCAGCTTTTATGGGCTCTGGATGTTCTTCTTTATTTCTACCAAATATCGTATCCATCTCTGCTTATCTGGAATAATCACTTTCTGTGTCCTCTCCCCAGCTGCTCCCGCAGCCGCAGTGGTCCCCTCCTGTCTGGGCTCTCTGAGAACAGCGCTTTCCTGTTACATACAAAGATAAGGTCAAAGTGCAGTGCGAGCTAGCGGCCGGTGGCTTATAGACTGACAATTTATAATAGCTGATCTTTAATCCCTAGCACATACACTTACACATTCTTATTAACTCCTTCACTCATTCAAAGGGGAATTAAGAAAAACACAACTTGCCTGCTTGCGGCATATGAAGCGGCCAGGCACAGCCGGTGAGTCAGGTGGAATGAATCTGAAACACCACTGGCAGCATTTCCAATCAAATTTTAGGCACTGCGTGAGGGTGCTTGCCCCATTGGCAGGTAGGGAGAGAAAAGGAAAAGAAATCTCTACCCACTGTTCTGAATTAGGGGGGTTCGTCCCTTTCCTTCCATTCTGTAAAATTTAAACTGGGCTATTCCATTAATCAACAAAATTTCATCAACAGTCACGTGCTATATTGCTTTATATACAAGCTGTTCCAGAATGTACTGTCTGGCACATTTTTGAATTAAACATTTTTTCACAAATACTCACCATACTGTACCCTCCCATATGTGACCTGAATCCACTCTGTGAAAGTATGGCAGGAATCATTGAAAATAAGATGGATTTTTAACTTCATGCTTTTGTTTCTAGATAAGGTACTTAACTAGGTTCAATGTTGTTAATTTTAAAATCCTCTGGGAAAAGAATTATTTCAATAAAAAGCATGTGATTGCAGAGCAAATCATAGGCTCCATTGAACATGAAGGATAAAAAGATTCTTTACACAATTATATATTATGCAATTTCATATGAGGTTACCATAAAATCCGATTTTTTCAGCTAAATCGCCATTGTTCCCAAAATGTTTTCACATCACTTCTTAAGGCTGACTGATCTTTTACAAATATATATTTATTTCTCGTATTTTATCTGGAACACAATTTGTGCTACACATGACTGCTCTGACCCTCTTGTTATGCACATACATTGCTCCTCTCTTCCCAACCTGTTGTCTGTTGTCTGGCCTGTCTTCACTTTGGGAGATCATCAGGACAGCTTTACTCAAAACGAGGTAATGGACTTTTCAGCAATGTTAAAGACTGAAAAGGATCTGGCAAAAAAGCAAAGCCATCTCACTCCACCCCCACTAAGCCCTGGGGACATCTTCTCTGTCCATGATGTTCTGCTTTGCTTTAGTACATTCTCTCCAGCATATCCTCATCTATTTACATGGCCACAGCCCTTAATGCTGCAGTCTTAATTATCTGATCCGTGAGTGGTCTAATCTGTACCAGCACTAACTAGACTGTTCATCTAGTTTAAGATTCAGCCAGGATGAGATAATTGGAAACCTTGTTAAAAGTTATTGGAATGGAAGAACAAGGAGCTACAGATATCCAGCAACTTTTGAAATCAACCCCAATGTGTTTTGGTAGCTAATTTCAGGTGTCTGTGCCTGAAAGTTTTGTCCCATATTGTGTACAACTTAAATAAGGAGGCCTTCCAAAGGTAATTTTTCCTGCTTGTCAGTGAAAAATACTTTATTTAGCAGTAAAAAACTTTTTGTTTTGTTTTTATCATGCTAATGACAGATAAGCGTTTAGTAACCTACAGAGAGATGATTTTTTCTTTCTGTGTGATTTCCTCCATTTTACATTGAAATGGAAAAATATCAACACATTGATTTACAATTATAATGTGTAATTATCAGCAGAAGTAGCTGCGGATGAGGTGACACTTCAAATTTTATTATTTCACTATGTTTCTTCTCCCTTTGTAAAAACACATGTTCGATGGGAGAGAATGGAGAAGGTTACAGAACTCCATGTTCTAGAGAACACAGAGGAAATACATCTCTGGAGAGAATACCTGTGGCTCTTTGATCTTAGGTTTAACAGACACATTGTCACTCATGTTTACCAAAACATTATAAATTCAGGGAGACTGTGCTGTCTTGCTCTTCCCAGCAGGGGATACCGAAAACATAAGCCCTAATGCAAATGATCCAGCCCCGTGGTTTGAACAGCCTCTCCTGATGCTTGACTTTAGTTACAAACACTTCCCAGTTGCAGAATCCTTCAAATACAAATCTTTCCACAACCAAACCCAGCATTCCCCCCCCTGCCCCATTTTCCTCTCTGTTCACCCCTCATGACAACATTTTTGTTGTTACCAGCTCCTCACCTCAGGCAGGTTTTCTTCACTGTATTTTTTTTCTGCTTTAAACAGTTGTGGTGAAGGCTACAAGCTGTTCCACTTGGGTTCTTTTTGCTTTCACTCCCCTCCAGTCCCTGAGTGCCTTGAGCTTCTCTCACATACCTAAAAAGGACCATGAAGACATCTTTGGAGCAAAGCATTACTCTGCCCAGCATCGGTCTGGCTGTGGCCATACAAGGCTGAGAGGATGATGATGAGGGTGGGATCTCTCTTTGCTCAATGGAAACAAAATTTCCCAAGAAAGAGGAGGCAGTTATCTAAATTTCTAGTATAACAATAATGTCATTGCCATGTGTCTACCTTTGTACTTTTGGTTCACTTACACAAGTAAATCATTGCCTTATAAATCAGAGAGAGACCAATATTATTTCTTATCTCTATATTGATTTATAAGTACTTAATTTACTTTAATCTCAACCTCCCTCTTATAAAATTTGAGTTCTAATTAAAGCCCACTAAAAAGGTCAAATTAACTGAATATGACTTTAAGCTGTGCTAAGAACTTTCAACTATCAACTGTTATCTATTATTACCAAATAAAGACTCCAATAGTAAAACTGATATGAACTTAGAAGTTGTTCTTGCTGAAATCACACTGATTGCTATCTCACTGTGTCTGAGAGATAAACTCTAATCTTTGTTAAATATTGTCTTATTGACATAATCTCATTTCCAAGTATAATTGCAAATACAAGCTACTAGTACAGTCTTTCAAATTTAAATACCAATAGTTTCCACATATTATTCTGACAAGGCTTTGTTTGGACCAAAACAGTTCTGATCAAATACTGTTCTGATCAAATACCGTTTTGATCAGTATTTGGATCAAATCAACTATTTTTGTGAGATTTTAACAGAAGTTACTGCTGCTACACAGTCCTAACTTTCAGCCTGCTGTACATCTTTGGGAGACTATAAAAGAAAAGCTTAAAAGAAGTGCTTTCTGGTTTTAGTCAGGTGGCATCTGAGTGCAGAGCATTTAACACAAGAGCAGTGTTCCTGACCAGAGAGACTGCTCATTGTGGGGAGGGTGAAGCTGATCTCTTTCATAAGGTGTTGGATATCTACCGATGAGAGACATTATTAATGAAAACAACTTGTAATACAGTTTTTTTCTTTCTGTTTTCAGGTCCTTTAAGCTCAGAAATAGCTCATAATCAGCAGAAGAAAAATCTGTAACAAAATAATTAAATAAAAACAAACAAGGTGGAGGCTGGACTGCCTTAGAAGTCGGGCCAGTCTTACTGTCATGGAAATCTGGAGTGACTGCAGAGACACCAGCGGAGTTGTGATGTAGATTCAGATCCAAGCAATTATTTTTTTTTGCCTCTGTGTGTATGTGCGTGCTAGGAAAAACTCAGTCCATTTTTATCTACCAGTTAATGTTTTATCCAAAGAGGGCACCTTTAATCCGTAGAACAGTTCTCTTATTAAGATATTAAGGTAATGGCACATCTAAATTGTACCACTTAGTCAGTCATGATCATAAGAACACATGAGGTGTCAGCAGGTGCTTCTGATAGTTCTGCTACTTGCTATGTGAATTCAAGGCTAACCTTAGCAATCAATAACTCTGGCTTGATTCATGTTCTTTTGGGGCACACTTATCGTCATCGTAGTCAAAGATGTCGTGGAAGCCAATAGTCAAAGTTCTCCTGTGGAAGGCAAAAAGTCCATAGGAAATAGCTGGGAAAGAGGGAAGTATTGAGGCATCAATTGTATGGCAGCCCAAAGGCAATATTAGATGCTATCAAACGGACAATTCCTAGAAGAAGATCCTCAGGGACTTGTCCAGGCAACATTTGGGCCAGAAGGTAGCCATACACATCCTATAAAGAGAAATTATGTCCAACCCAGCAACTCCTGAATGTAGTCCTATTTATCTTTATCCTGACCCCATCATGCCAGGAACGAACGTCTAATTTATTTATTGCACCCTATAAAGATAAGAATTGTTTTCCCTGTTTTTCTAAACAAGATACCATCAAAATTGCAACTTGGCAGGGTTGGGCATTGCTAAGTTTGCTGTGTTGCCACATGGAAAATTAGACAGTAGAGCAACAATAAAAACAAACTGTTTTGAGTCAGCAAAGAACCGAGTCTCACTGTCAGGGCAAGCAGCACAGGAGAGCGGGAAGGAAGGAAATGTGATTGTGACCCACCTTCTTAAACTAATTGGCAGATGGAGAGATGGAAGCCAGCCGGAGAGATGGAAGATGTAGGTGTACCTAGGGGCTTTCCTCCTTCCCTTTCCAGACAGCCTGCGCAGGACTCGGTATTTCCTACCTATTTGGGTAATAATGAAACAGATCTTTTCAAGAGGCAGATCTGCACACAGCGCAAGTGCAGGTGACACACTAAAATAGACCACTCATGATTTATCTCGTTAATGATGCCCAAAAATCATCTTTTTTCTACCTCAAAACTAAAGTAATATAAATAAATTTTCCATTTATATGATTATTCAATTCATAGAACATACATATATTTCAATTCCTGATAAAATCTATACATTACATTCAGTAATATTCAGGAATGTAAAGATGGCAATATCCTCCTGTAGAGTAAATTTCCTTGCTGTTCCTCAAGGCAAATGAACAACAGCCAAAATGAACAGGGGTGTGATTTATTCCTTCCCATTGGCAGCTCTTCACTTCCTTAACTCTTCAAATCTAGTACTTTCTCTCCTCTACTAAGGATTGTCAAGCTATTCTGCTGTGCTGTGATGGCCTTTTGAATCACTGGATATTCTTAGGCTGTCATGATGCAGTTGTGATCTGCACTAGGGTTACAAATCAGGACCACCTTGAAGTCAGTGGTGGCACCATACCCCTCCTCCTTGTCTACGCACCAAGCTCACCAGCAGCCCAGGGAAGTTCTGGAACTGATTTTTCCCAAGTCTGGGACAATAAAGTTCAGAAATAAAAAAGTCTTGTGAATGAGCATGTTCTCATGATAGTTGGTCATGGAGAAATTTGCAGTTGGATTCAGGGTGCCCTGAGCTATTGATTATGTTGAACAAGAATTTGGGCTTGTATTTTTCAAAACTTGCAATCCAGTGCTCGGTGCCTAATTTGGGGCATTTGCAAAGGTGTCAAGGCAAGGCTACCACATCTACATATGTTAGATAAGCACTGAGTGCTCATCGCCCCTTCTGTAAGAATTTAGGCATATGAAGCTAAACTTTCCAAATGGCATATAATTTACATATATAAGCTTGGATTAAAAAAAAATATAAATTAGTAATTATCAGTACTTTGAGATTTGGCTACCAAAACTGAGCTGGTTTTAAGGGGTTCAATTTGGGATTCAATTTTTGGGAGTGGTGAACACCACCTAGGATGTTCCCTTACAGAATCTTAGTGTAGGCCATCATTTTTTTAAATACCTATTAACTTTTTCAGCATCATAAACAAAATATGCTTCATATTTCTTTCAACTCAACAGCTTCTATGTACATCAAAAACAACAAATTAATAAACCTTGAAGGATCCATTTGAAAACCAGGAATAAATCCTTCGTCATTGTCTTTTGTGATGTTTCATATAGCATAATGCTTTTCTGAAGAAAATTTCTCTTGATGGCCAACATCTGGTGTAACTCATAAGGGCAAGTTAGGACTCTGTAAGAGATCTGCAGGGCCCCCTAAAACATTTCTAAGAAAAACGAAAGACTTATTCCAACAGAGGCAAGAGAGTTCACAAACAAAGGAGTTATTCATAGCTTTATCGCAGCTTGGAGTGAGGGTGTGAAAATATTGAGAAAGCTTTGTCACTAATTTCTAGTCAAAGCTTGCAAAACACAATTGCTTTGCAAGCCTTATTTTAGCTGGTGAATATGTTTTAGTTTAAGTCACTGGTCCAGAACACGTGCTGTAGGGGTGGTTGCTACATCAGTCTTTCCAGCACAGAGCCACAACTGAACAAGGATTAACAAGCCTTGGCTATATGCAAAGGGCTCAAGGTTCCTTACAACCAATGCTTATGTACAGCCTCTTCTTTTGTGAGTCTGCCCCAGTTCTTCAGAATTATGCAAAAGGCAAACAAAACCCAGCAAGTCAATGGTTTTGGTGTATCCAAAATTTATGTAGCTGATGTTATGCTTGACACTTCCCTGCAGATCCTGGTGTGGCTTTACGATAACTGTTAGGGGTCAGTCACACTCCCATGGGCAGCCAGCAGAAAACTTACTGTAATTGCCAACCACCCCCTTGAGACAATGAGAGAGGCTTTAATTAAGCCTTTCTACGACTCCCTATTGAAACATGCAAGATGAGATTACACAGCCAGGTGCACCATTTTGTCTCTTCCACACTAACATTTGTGATATTTAAGAAACTTCATAAACTATTTCATTTCAGCCAGCTACACACAGGCAAATAGCAAAAAAAAATTAATAAACGATTATACTGTGAAGCTTCCATGTGGACTTCTGGCATAAGAGAACTACTTAAAAAAAATGTCTTTCTGTTGAGGAAAAATATAAAAAGCATGTTTCCCACAAAATAGTAAATTCAAGGAGCACTGTTTATTTGAAATCAAGCCATTTTTCAGTTATGAGTGAAAAGGGCTTTCAGGAATTTTGTCTCTTCCTGAGGACCCTAGTTGCTAATTTTGATGCTTTTAAAGCGGTATTTTCTTTTCTGTAAATGCTTTTCTTTCTTTTGTGGTAAACAGAATAAACTGACAGACTGCTCTACTGGCACTGAAATATATGAAGTCAACAAACTGCAAAAGAGGGAAACTGTCTTTCTTCCATTCCCCATCTGCTGCAGGCAGTTGAAGAGTTACTTATAGCAACCGTAGATGAGGAAAAAAATTCACACTGCTGTAGAAGTTGCCAACAGTAGACTCACTTGGAGAGCTTGGCTTTATTTGTAGACATTTCCAAACATTATTTGTTCTTTTTTAGGGCCTGTTTCAGTATCTGTCAAAGCCAGAGACAAGATTTCCATTAATTTCAATGGCTTTGGAGCAGATTCACAGAGGATAGCCTGCGGCACCTCCAGCTCTGGCATTTTTAGCACTTTGTGCATGTAGTCAAACTTCCAGTTGCAGAGAAAGAACTGGATGATGCTACAGAATCCATTCATCACAGATGGGAATCAATGGCACCTACTGGAAATGCATAGTCTGTATCACTGACTCAGATACATTTAAGTACAGTCTCCTTCATCATACCCATGTTTTCAGAGAAAGGATGTGTTTCTCATATCTAAAAGGACAAAAGGAGAGGGCTGGCTGCCAGCTTCTGCAAAGCCTGGCGAGTCAGCATGGCCCAAGAAGAAGGACTCTGAAGGAAATGTCACGAAAATATACAGCGGCCAACTAACTGAACAGCAGCTGCCCTCAGCTCTGACCTTTGCAAGAGCTTGAATATCAGTTGGGTTGAGGGTTCCCAGGCTGAAGCCCATGAAGTTTTGTATGCAGCCCAAAAAGGGACTCCTAATTTGCAGACATCCCTAGTAGAACGAGCTGGTAATCATAGTTATATGGTCTCTTCCAGGAAGGGGATGGATGACTGGGCACTGACTGGGCCAGATCCATCAGCTAATTACAATATGGATTGGCCTCCCCCAGTGATGGGAAACCCAGTCCGAATATTCACATCTCAGCTGCTCCCTATCAATCCATCTGAAATAACTGTGGGATCTGCTCCAAGGGCTCTATAGCTGAGATAAGTCTTGCTTTTGAAATGCAGTGGGAGAGAGGACATCCAGCACAGTGTCTATCCCTCCATCACAGTGCATTTTCTTCCCCTTTCCTCTCCTCCCCCGCAATTATCCTACCCATTAAACACTTCACCATGAACTTTATCTTGAAAACCCTGATCATAGTCCTCCTTATCCAGCTGAGCAAAGTGACTATGAACTGGAGGTCCAGAAAGGACTTTAGATTGAAGATTATTCTTAAACGCTTGCTGGATGCAGCACACATAGTATACTTTGGAAGAAATCTTTAGAGGCAGAGCGGGACTGGTGTACTGTGATATGTGCGTTACCTGCAGCTCAATGGTGGGACGCAGGTGGCATTTCTGCAATGCAGGAATTCAACCAAACATCCCTGTTTCCTGCATCTCTGTGATGCAGTAGCTGGCTCGCTGATCCACGTCTAAATATAAGCGCGTGCTCTTTCAGTGTCAGGTTATCGTGGTATAAATTAATAATAATTGCATCAAATTCAATGGCGTTAATGCCAAGAACAGGAAGATTGCAATAGCTAAAGATCCGTATTTGTACTGTATTTCTGTTAATCCAGTGGCCTTATAAACCTGATTGGTATCTTTTGTAAGGAATTTCAGAAGCACTTAGGGATTTCAGCTCCTAAATGTTGCTGGGCTGCCTTCCCAAAGTCCATCAGCAGCCTTTGGAATGTGCACACAGGCCTCCCAAGTAGTTCTGATGATTAAGGCAATACTTTAATCTTTTCTAAATCACTGTTTTAACTTTTGGCCTTCTCTTTTGCCTCCTAGCAGGTATGAATACTGTAGATCTATATAGCTAAGCAGCTTAGCTTTTAAGGGATGATGGGAGCATTTCTTTTGGGGTGTGGAATTCTAAATAGACACAATGCTTCAAAACAAAGCTTACTTGGGTCAGCTGAGATTAAGCTGCCTATGTGTAAACAGGTGGACAGGATTAATACGATACAGTAGTTACAGACATTGCATTAGCATCTGAAAGAAGCACCTCAAAAAATTAGCATCCAAAAGAAGCACCTCAAATAATAATTATTAAAAATAAAGCAACCTAAACCAATGAAATGTATCTACAAGAGCACTGTGTGTTTTCCTATCTCATAACTCCTTGTATTTCCATTTTCCTCATTCTCCTCCCATTTTTACATTGTATCTCTTTGATCCAGCTTTTATGTTCATACAATGATGCCTTCGATGTAGGAGCTTTATCTTACTTTCCCACATGTCCAACAGCAGCATATATCAACTTTATCTCCTCTGCTCATGAGGAAAGCAATATTCTAATGTCTTCTCTTCAAACTGACTTCACATGGAATGAGACATTTATACAATAGGCCTCACAATGGCCATTGCAGTGATTTTGCATCAACTCTTGTTGTGTGTATCCTCAGACACAATCACTGTTATATATTGGAAGCGATTTGTTCCGTGTTCTATCACTGCTGCTGTCGCAAGCAGCAAAGAGGAAAGAGAAAGGCTGATGACACGACAAGGATGACATCCCAAGCTTTTGAAGAAGGCAGAAAAAAGCGTGGTGGTGTGCTAAGCAAGACGAGTGCCACACAGGGCACTGAGCTGAGAATGTGGCTTGGGATCGCCATTCTAATTTCTCTTGCTGTATGTTTGGCTGTGGAGGAAGCAACCGTGGATGAAGGAATCCCTTGCTCAAAGTACCAGGTAGCTTTCAACCATTCGTGCTATGAGTTTGTGAGACTCCAGCGTTCCTTCACAAGTGCCCAGAGCTGGTGTGAGAGAGGAGGAGGGCACCTCATCTTTATTGAAAATGAGGAAACTCAAGAGTTCTTGCAAAAGCACATTGCAGAGGATCAGGAATGGTGGATAGGACTGATCTCAAACTCCATGCTGAATGAAACTACTGACGGTAGGTGGTTTTGAAATCATGTCTTCTTTAAAAATGTGCCAGCCCATGATGCTCACTTAACATGATAACAAATGCAATTAGTCCCTCTGTAGACTTCTGCTGAAAAGCCACTGTCTTTTGTTGCTGTAACTTCAGATTTCTATTCAGATGTTTTAATTGCCTGCTTCACTTCCCAGTTGCATGTTGTCACCCTTTCCATCAGATCTTGCGGTTGTGTGAGCACACAGTGAATTAGATCAGCTTGCTGACCCAGTGAAAAAAAAAATGTGCTGGGTTTAGGTCTCCAGTGGAAGAGCCAGCTGAGCCAATTCTCCGCGTTAGGAAGCGCTGCAAGATCTGATGCAAGGGAAATGGTAGAATCTTGAGTCTGGAAGTGCAGGGGGAAGAGGTGGTGTCTCTTTTAGTGGTTATATCAGGTTAAATATAAAATGTAATTGAAGATCCCTACGTGGACAAAACCACCTCTGCTTCAGCAGGAATAGGGATACAGTCCTGCTCTGCAGGCTCTGATTCTGTAATGGTGTTACTGTGGAAAATAAACATTTGGGACATGATTATTTTGTTTGCAGGGTCAATGATTTGGCTGGACACCTCAAACATAAGCTACAGTAACTGGTACAAGGATCAGCCATCTCCCTTCTCATCCACATGCGGGTACATCCTGAAGAATGCCAAGTATCAGTGGGGTGTGACTGACAATTGCAGCCAGGAATTTGACTTCATTTGCGAGTTTGGTAAGATATATAACAGCTGGAACTGAGAAGTGAGCATGCCACATTCACAACTGTGCATAAATTGCCTTGTTACTTTCAAAGTGGCTGCGTAATAACTTAACAGAGCTTATTAAAAGTGAACAAGCAAGAAGCCATATAACCCCAGCAGGTGCTCTTTTTTCTAGTGTGCTGATGTAAGATCTGATTCAAAGAAAGAAGAACCCTGGAATTGCTGAGAGATGTAGGGGCTCAGCAACTAGCCATTAAGGTCCAGGTTTCCAATAAAGGGCTAGTAAAATAGAAGTGGATCCAAGAGTAAATCTAAATGTGTAGCAGTCCATGCCTACAGCAGACATAAGCTAGCTAGTTTAAAGCCAGTTTGAGTAGTGCATGAGAGCATGTTTGCAAGAATAAACTCCCACAACACCGTAGTACCTGAGCTAGGTGGGACCCTGTAAACATACTCTTAATCATAAATATGTGCCAAAATAATTTCCATTTGTCACTGAAGCAAAAATACAGCCAGGCTTTCAGAGACACCACTCCTAGCAGCATAGAGTAAGCAAAAGTGAGAGCAAGTTTTTCTTGTTTCTTCTCAGACCCTTCCATCAGGTGAAGTTTGAGGCCTTCCCTGGGATAAGGCAGCAGACAGGAACTTGTACTTCCTGGTGGCATTTCAGTGCTCAGACAGAAAATTTACAGACATTGTGTCCCTTAAATTATGACCTGGAACAAACAGTCCTGGAAAGGAATGCTGACAGTATTGTCCCATTCAACATATAGATAGGAGGGGAATTTGTGTTCCTCGCACTTTGCACATAAGCCAAGCATTTTGAACTGTAGCTAGAACTAAGGTCATGAGCACGGGAAGGACAGTCTGGCTTCGGGTCACTAATATAAAAAGTTTTCGAATCCAGTCTGTGAGTACAGGTTACCACAAGCCCTAGAATTGCTGCTGTTCTGCTCCAGTACTGTACTACTTCTGACATAATTAACAAGTCGTTCCACAATCAGCAAAACTAATAAAGTTTTGTTTCCTGTCCTGATTTTCTGTTCCACATCCCCTCCCTACCCTCCTCCTCAGCACTCCCAGTTCACTCCTACATCCCCAGCACGTCCTCTGCAAATCCTTTTCCCTGCAAATCCTTTTCCCTCTCCCAGCTCCCTCCCCTGCAGTTCTGCTCCAGAGCTCCAGCCGTAGGTGCTGGACAGTTGAATCCCACATCATGGAACAAATAAACATCAGGTTATAATCCCTACTCCTAATAGAGGCACTGATGTAGCTCTTTTACCTAGCTATTAATTTTCATGAAATTTTAGGGTATTTTGAGGCTTATATCTATACATCAAATTTGGCTGAAGATGACTAACGTTAACAATGATTGGGGGACGTGAAATTGGCAGACAGTGCAATCCCTTAAGCTTATTTTCCTTGCAAAAACAGACTAAAATTATTTTTCCATTACAGCCACAGTAGACAACTGTCTGTTTGTAAGGAAGCTATCATCTGTTACCATAGGATCTAACTTAAAGCCCATTAAATTCAAAGAGTGTTTGCATTATTGAGCAACAATGTCCTCGCTACATCCATCATTCCATTACCCAAGAAACTGAGAACAGATTGAGGCAATTACAGCCTTGTTTTCAGTATCCACAGCCCATGTCCTTTAATACACATACATATTTCAATAACAGAGTAGACTCCTCTTTGCATGCAAGGAATTAGATCCGATATCCCAAAGAAACAAGGACAATATTTTCATTAGTTTCTCTGGGTGTAGAATGTTTGGAAGTTCCCGAAACTTGTGGGTGCTTCAGTTTGTCTCTGTAAAACAGGCACAGCGATACTTAACACCTTCACACCCAGCTGCTCTGAGGCTTGGTTCACATTAACATTGAGTTTGAAACTTCAAATGGAATGTAGAGGTAGCTCCAAATGGTACCACTGTTGGAATTTAATACCTCTGAATACTGATAACTCATCTACTTGATCATCTGAGATAGTTATGTGTGTACAAAAACTAACCAGACTGCATTCTGCCTTCACCCTTCCTTTGGCTATCTATCCTAGCATTAGTGTTCCTCAACAAAAGTAAGAACTTTCCTTCTTATTAATTCTTATTTTTTCTATTCTGCCATTTGGTGCTCCGTAAGTTAGCAATTTGTTGTATGAAAAATATAATTACTGAACCAGGGTTTGTACACAGGAACACAAACCAGGTCTGCACATTTTTCCAAGTAAAAGTTGCTGAGACAGCAAATACTATGGGAACTCTATACAAAGTAAAGAACAAAGAAATGCACGAGATGATAGTCCGCATTAGAATTTAACAGCAAATTTTTTTATCAAGCTTATTTAGAGAGTTCTAATCTGTAAACTGATCATGTTGCTATAGTTACAGCCAGGCTTAGATTTAGCCTTTAAATAACAATAGCACACAATTACTGCAGTGTGCACACACTGGCACTGTTAGGCAAGGTATTTAAGGGCAATGATCAAACCAGCAACTGGAGGACAATGTATTTAAACCTGAGACAGCTGAAACAAAAACATTCTTTTGTAACACTCCCATATGAGAGCAGTCTTTCGCATCCTCCTCTCCAAGGTATTAAGTATCCTGATTACTACAGGATACTAAGAATTCTGAGAGATAATTAACTGTCCCAGATTAATCAAAGAATGAGATGTAGGCATTTAGAGATATGACCTTACTCATTTGAGCAGTTCTGCTGAATGAAGTCAGCCAAATATCACCCAGGAACAAAGGTGTCTCTGTAGCAGAAATGGGATCAGGTCCCATATTTAATATGCAAACTATTCTCCAGAGCAATTACCTGAATATCATGCAAATCACACACTGCCAAAAGGCTCTTTCAGAAATCAGGAGTAACTTTAAACCTTCCAGTACTGCAGGTCAAACAAATGCTAAGTTTTTTCCACAAAAATATGTTTTTTTTTTAAATTAAAATATTTTGGTTTACTGAAAATGTTCTTTTTTTTTTTTCTTTAAAGGCAGTAAAAGCCATAAATCTATTCCTTTGGGTTTTACAAAAGGAAAAATACTTTACTCTTTGTTCTTTTTTTTTTCTTTTCATTTTCTTAATTGTTTAAAAGGGAGAAAATGAAAGAAAGATAAAAAAAAAGCAGGATATGCAGAAGAATTGTAGCAGGATTTATCAGAAATTCAAAGAGTTATTTCTGATTCTTTTTTCTCCTATTAGAATCTGGCAAGAGCATTGCTTGTGATAATTACAATGCCACTGTACAGTGTGGATCAGGAGAAGTTATTCAAATTGGAGAGAGCTTCTATGGACGGAAGACCCCTCACTACTGTGTATCGGAGACTCCCCTCCAGTATGATACAGATGAAGACTGTAGCTGGATCAGTGTCACAGATGAAGTAGCAGGTAGTATCTCATGGCACTGCTCGGCAGAAGCGTAGAGTATGTGCCAAAGTCCCTGGTCCCTAAAATATTTTCTCTTGTATTTCATTAGAGTTAGTGAATAGGAAAGTGGATTATTCCTAAAATGAAGGGATTCACAGAGAACTACTAACATGGAGGAGGCTCCCAGGTTGGATGGAAAGGAGGGATTTTGCAAGGAGCAAAGATTCAGAGAAGGGGAAGGGGAGAAAATGGAGAACAAGGGTTCCTCTCACTGCGTAAAGAAAATATGTGGGCACACAGACTCCCCGATGAACTCAATGTGAGGTGCTAGATTTGACAGAGATGGAAGAGAACACACCCATACAAACCTACCTCCAAACCAGGAGGGGTGAAAGGGCTGGCACCCATGGGGACAGGAGGGCAGGAAGGGATCTGCTGCTGCCTGCAGTACACAGCCTGCTGGAGCTACAGCGCTCCATGGCTTGCCAGACTAAACAGTGACTACAGCCTGTCCCTATGGTGATTCTTTGGGCTTCCAGCCAAAATTAAACCAAATACATAACTTCCTTTTTTATGCCCTCTAATTCAGCTTTGTACCAGGCAATAAGCAACACACTAAATTCAAAGTGATGTGGGAGGTTGTCTAGAAATCAGCGATGTGATATTCTTCCCCCTCCCCTTTTTGTTTCTGTCATCTTCTCTCATCTGAGCTGTTGTGACAGTCAAAGACAAAACCCACTAGTTCATATAAAACAGTCCTTCTTTCCAGGCCAGTGCCATGGTCTTCAGGCCTGCCAGGTGGCAGCGGATGGCATTTTCTATGGAGACCCTTGTCCAGCATCTGGAAGCTATTTGTCTATTCAGTACCACTGCAAGGAAGGTAAGTGGGAGGGGGCTGTCAACACCAAAAGCTTGTTCTGCTCTTTGCTGTAAAACTGTGACCATTGATATTTATCCTACAAATCACTGCTCCATCATCAGGGAAGAACCTGAAAGAGTGGTGACCACTAAAAACAGGCACAAAAATATAGCTTCCCTGTCCTTCCTGAGGGTTTTTAATAGGACACAACACCATGGAATTCAAACAGAAAAACACATTTAAATGAAATTATGTCCCAACAAGAATCTTGACCAGTAGCTACGGAAAAGAATCAGCTCCTTCTCACACCACTAATGCGTTCAAATTAGCAGGAGTATCAACTCAGTTTTGGAGAAGGCCTGCTCTCAGTACATGAAAATTAATTGAATTATGTAAAAATTGGAGACAAGCAATGGCATTGAATTCTGTCATTATGTTTTACAGGTCTGCAGCTGCTTGTAACAGATACATGCTTTGTCTTTGAAAATATCACAGTCAGTTTGAACTGGCTGCTCTCTCCATACTCTGGCAACCTTTCCTGCATCATTAGCACTGGAGATGGCCACGCTATTGATCCTTACTACCCTCTAACGTAAGATATATCCTTCATGTATCATCAGACAACCAGTGAATTTCGCTGCTTGCATTTTATTGACTGTCAAGTATCTTAAATGAGATGTCAAATATTAACTAGATTAATAATAGACCCTACATACAAGACACTTGGATTCTGCAGAAACTTGTTCTGAAATTAATACAAAATTTTATGTCACGCTGCCAACCACAATCTTTCTTCTGCTTAATATGATTCACATTTCTTACTGAGGGAATTTATTCCAGATCCTAAGCAGACAAAATTACTGAAAACATGTCAGTAATTGCCAAAGAAACAGGCAAGCATTGTTTTCTTAAGCCTAAAGAGTATTTTTAAATAACATTTAAAATAATTCAATGGCATTTTGGAGTTTTTCTTTTATTGTAATTGCATTAAAATTGTATCTTTGAAGGATCAAACATTTTTCTGCTGGATTTAAAAAACAGATTTTGCCCTAGTGCTATGAGTGTCAGAGAATGGCTCTAGAAATTTATTTGTCCACTTATGGAATCCTACCTGAGTCAACTAGAAAACTAAGAGTAGAAGAACAAAACCCCAAAAGTAGTAACATACAAGAAACAGAAATTATTTCAGAGCTACAGACACAGGCCTGCAGCTGTTAAGAAACTGGAAAAAAAATCTTTGATAGTGAACCTTTAAGTGAAATCTGTTTGCTAGCTCTAAGGACAGGCTGGCTGTTTTTCTGGGAAGCCCTTTTCCTTCACCTACTAAATGGCCGGCAGTCACGCTCATCTGTTTTCTGTGTCCAGTTTGATACCCATTCTTACAGGGATTGCCTTTTCTGGTCTGGTCTTGTCATTGCCATTTTTCTGAAGTCCAGTTAGAATGAAACCTTTTTCTTCAATACAACAGCAAATGAAAAATATCAAGAATAATATGTCCTGATCTTTATTTGCATTTACTAGGTGATACCATGGCAAGAACATAAATAGTTCAGAGAGAATAGTGTCAGGAATATTACTTATTTGCCCTCCATAGTGTATGTTGTTCAAGAAGGATACCCTTCAGTTCTTTTTACCATCTCCCTGTGCTTGTTAGTAATAATAGCAGCTACCACAGACTTCTTCATATCCATTCATCTCCTATTGCTATCAAGACCAGAGCTACACCAGATCCAGGAGGTGGTTTTGGGAAGAGATGGTTTTGCCAGCATAAGCAAGTACACAAGCAGCTGCACATAAAAATACAAAAAGAGCAAGGGATTGCTCTAACAAAATGCTGAGCAGCCTCAGCTTTCACAGATACACCTAAGAGATGGTAAATTGGGAATAAAATCAAGAATAGAGAAATTAAGGGCACCGTTACCCGTTCTAAAGTGCATAGTCATATGTCTGTGCTCAAAGCCAACAACACACAGGCCAGATCTAATGCCACGTGTTATGGAACTGTAATGTACCTACTTCATAGAAAATGTATCCATCCTAATAGTTATACTTTGAGAATGACCACCCCTGATATTCACCCTTAATGACACCATAGCTGGAACAAAGGAACAATCTTCAACCCCAAATAATCTATGTAAATAAATGAGGGATTACAGTGATTGCAGGAGAGCTCAGTCAGGTCAGAAATTTGGGAACTGTGACGACTATCAGCACATAAGGCTTCCCAGGACAGTCTTCCACAACAAGCAGCTGTTCTCTTTCTATTCTAGACTGGTCAGCAATGTCACATATAGATATTCATCTCCTGGAGAATTTACTCTTTCTGTGGAATGCACCACCAGCGAATGGCATGTGATGGCACAGAAGCGGGTGACTGTTCAAGATAAGATGGATCAACTGCGCATTACTGGGTGCTATAGCCAGTATGAAACTGGGAACAGCTCGTTCTGCCGTACGCTGTATGGGGACTTGTTGTCGATTCAAGTTGAACTCAATGGAGGTGAGGCTAATTACTCTGCACGATTTAAACAGCAGGCTAAATATTATGCTGCCCATGGGATAGAAGCAGGATTTTCATTATGCAAAACAATACTTCTTTTTAGTGAATGCTTTCCCTCTAATTGTTGCATTCCTGCAACTGAATGCTCTCAGCTCTATTGGAGGGGTTCTTTCTCAGAGCTATTACACGATCTCAAACATAAGTATGAATCCTTTTTCCTTCCACAAAAAGCTGACAAAGCATGAGCATAATTTTACTCACATGAATCCACAGGAGGCCAGTAGGAATATATCCATATTTGAAGTTAGGAATCTACAGAAATGTTTCTCTGATTGAAGGTAAGAAGATTCCATGCTGAGCTGGTAACATTTGCTGATACATATTTTTTTCTCACTTCAAGTTCCTGGCAGCCACATATATGCTTAAAAAATAAAATTCAGTAGCATATTTTGAATTCTCTTGAGTGCACTAACACTCCCAGCAGAAAACACATGATAGACTTCCATAAGGAACCTGGAGGGGCACAAAATCCTGTATTGCCACAGTGTTCTTATGACTCTTCTATAAACACCTGAACGCTGCACATGCAGCTAGAACCGGATGGCCTATTACACAAGCTGTGAGAAACTTTGAACTGTCTTTTTGCAGGCAATGGTGTGTCCTACATTATATTAGCAGATAACATGACACTCGCTGAATCCAGTGCAAAGGAAGGAATTGTCCCTCACAATCTGACACTGGACAGTGCCACTCAAGAGCTGCTAGGCCCAGGGATACATCAGCTGGAAATCCGAGCATCCAGCAACACAACCGCATTGGAGATCTCTGCGAGCTTTGCTGTTCACTTCATTGAGCCAGTATCTGGTCTTCAGGCTGCATTAGCTTCTCACACTCTGCAGCTGGGGGAGAATTTGGAGATAAATGTCTCTGTGTCTCACGGCACCCCAGATAAGCTGAAGTTTGAGGTGATTGGATCTAATGAAACTCACTCTCACAATGAAGATGGCCCTCATGGGGAGCCTCGAACGTACATCATTCCCATCCACTCTGAAGGTACAGCATGCTGATATCTTCTGTATTTCTAAGACACAACTGAGTAGAGATGTTCACATAAACAGCCATGGCACCCTGGACTAAGGGACAATAATGTACAGCTGAATTCGGTTGCGTTTCTAGCTGCTCAGACTTGGTCTGCAGAACAGTATGACCAGCACGGTCTTATTGATTTTTAGGTGAGCTAAAAAAATTGAACTGGCAAATGGGTTCTCCACATGGAGAGCGAAAGCAAAGCTTCACCAGATTTTTGCAATAAAAAAGACATAGTTTAGTTTTCATTACATGATCTGATTCAAGTACAAATGATGACATTTGTGTGAATCACAAAGTGTTTTCCTCCTGTTTGTTCATATGTATAACTTTTCAAGTTTACACTCCTCTGCATTTTACACTGCAGTAATTAATAATCTGAGGAGTTCTCAGTAGAGATGACAAAGAAATGGGGAGCTTTTCTGTGTGGCAGTCTCCAATACAAACTTACTTATGCATAAGCTTTTTAGTAATGTTTTCTTTCCATTATTAAAAAATCAAACCTTTTAAAATGTGGGATTCATGAGATTGTCTTTAAGAGTTAATTCAGTGGCAGAAGACAAAAATATTTCCTCCTCTAATGAACTATTCAAATTCCATGCCAAAGCTGGAGTGCTAGAAGCTAATTATGATTTCATTTTATGTTTTAAAATTATTCAATATTAAAAGTTTTATTGGGTTTCCTTGTATCCATTTGAACATCCCTTCCCTTCAGGCAGAAACTTTCAAACAAGACAGCTGGTCTTGCAAGATGCCTAAACTCATTTGTACTCCAGCATTAGCACACCTCTAGTTTCCTGGGTGGTAGCATCATAGCCAGCTGACAAAGAATAACATTGCAAGTGCTGGGACAAAGGCAGCTGAGTTATTAAAAAGCTGAGATAAAGAGGAAGAACATTCCTTGAAAAGCCTTTCAGTAGTGGAAACTCATCAAAAAACCCCTGAAGCTCTGAACAGAGAAGACTAGAATTTTCTTTATGAATTGGATTTTATATCCCAAACATGACAGACAGGTCCCACTGCTATTAACTGGCCATTTGTCTTCTCTAGGTACTTTCCTAGTGAAAGTGGTGGCCATGAATGCCTTCTCAAACATGAGTCTGGATCTTGGGTTCATCACTGTGTTGGCAAATAATTCTTATAAAGAAGGTAATTGCATTAATCTGACAGTGCTGGTTTTGACAACATAATTGTCTTTTTGCAATCAGAGCATTTCATGGAGTGTTTATGGTTTGCATCTAGTAATTGCTTTCCTTCCAGCAACAGTGCTACAAAATTTTGTGGAGGCTTCTTCCTGATGAAGGCAGATTCCCTGGCTTTGAAGTAGTCATAAATTAGCATCACTGTGTATGTCACACATTGCACATTTGCTATTTGTTCTAGAAATAATTAGTGGAGTTTATGGCTTGGGACATAGCTCCAAAACCAGGAAATATTTGCATCACAGCAGTCTCATAAATTGCTGTCAGTGAATGCTTCTAGATGGCTCATCCTTACATACCAGGAATAAACTGATTTTAGTACTAACCCTATTGAGACTTTTCCAGTGCTTTCCATCAATTTTTTCCGTACATCGATGAAACTCCATCAGCTTCTGTGAATTTATTTTGATTCACACCATTATGTTTGGAGAATCAGGATCACCTTCTTTATAGTTTGTGACTAGCTTGTTGTTACGATTTTACCTATTGTAACTTGACTGTTTATCACAGTTCTGGAGTCTGATTCTTATAGCCCTACCTTTCAGACTGTCGGTAGTCAAATTCTGTGTATTTAAGTTATATTCTCTGAGGATGTCTGAAAGCTTTACAGAGAGCACTAAAATATTCTGCTCTTTTTTTTTCATTAAATAGATTCTGCTACAGAACAAGGCAACTCCAAAACAAGTACCCCAAAGACAAATGTAAGTATTATTTAAGGATCTTTCTTTAAAATTGAAATGCTTAGAAAATTTTCTTACCAGTAAAAATGCTGCATAAGATATTGAAAAGAAGTATTAGTAGCAGACTAGATTATAGACTAGATTTGCTGTGCCCCATATGGTTTAACATAAAATAACTAAGAGTCTCTGAAACAGATGTGTTTACAGGCATTCAATCTACAGTTTGTAAAAGCCTGCAAGTAACAATTACAAGATTAGAAAACAATGAACTTTTCACAATGATTTAGTTTTGGAAGTTGAAATGTGCTTAGATGAATTTTTGCGTTATCTACTTGACTAATGGAAACCTCTCTTTGGGGGATTACCCTTCAAGCAGAGTTTAATATATTTTTATATTGTTTCTAAGTGCTTCCTGCTTCTGTATTGGAATGTTTAAGTTTGCAAAGAAGAAATTTCCAGTTTATGGCAAACTGAGAAACTAATGATACACCAATTGGTAGCAGCTGCACAAATTTAAATAATAAAATTGCCAGATACAATAATTTGTTGTCATTTTAAAGGTCTAGTTTTTAACCATAACGCTAGCAGACAGATGTCTGCTATAGGAGACATGCTGCTTCACAAGAAGACTTCATGCTTTACAGATTGACTATAAAGTGCATCAGAGGAAAATAAATCCAATTCAAAACTAAATTTATCGCAGTTCATTGCACAGAAAGACTAATTCAGCTACCTCCTTCTTCTCTTTATCTATAGCTGTAATGTATCCAATTCAGACAAAAAACAGGAGTGCCCTAGAAAATGTACTAGAAGCCAAAAGATTGTCCAAGGGTTAAAAGTCTCGGTCCAGAAGTGGCAAATTATTGGGAATTAGTTTCCTAAGTACCTGCTTTAGTTTTGAAAATGGAATCTGGGGTCCTAAGCCACTTAGGAGGTCAGGAATATTTTGCCACACAATTTGTCTGTGCCATCTGCTTCTGTTCCCATAGCTTCTACTGCCACACTACCACTGATCAGGGAAAGATCATTTAACTACAGATCTGCTTGCAGTGATTTGGAGTCTCATCTTTCAGACCTTTTTCATTATAAAGAAGCAAGAGACGTATGTGTTTATACATGCTCCTAACTGATACAATTACTTATTGTTTAGGATCACAAAAGAAAAAACAAAATATATATTAAACCGAGTCGCCATGTGGATCCTTTCACAACTGTTACATTTGGCTGGCCAGACAACAATAATTCCAGTTTTCTCTGGTCCTGTGGTATGTGCATTTCCTGAACTTTTCCACCAACTTCTATTTGTCAAGTGACAAACTCACTGTCATGTCAGATCAAGTGATGGAAATCTGACTAAAGGATGGTTTACTCTCTGGCTTTAAAGTTTGCCACTCACTGTACATGAAGAATGTCCTTCTACCTTACCCTGGTTTTAACACTCAACTAATTATGGTATATAATCTGACATAATACTCAGTTTTTGTCTTTTTCCAAGGGTGGCTACTCTTAGATTTCAGTTTTTCAAGATCTGCCCATCCTAAGCCCTCACCCTCATAGCCAAGAACTAATCCCAGGTGATTTCCATAGTTAGGCATTTGCAAGGTGCATGTGTCTTAATAAAACAGCAATAATTAGCATCAAATATAATGCAAAAACATTTATGGCTGTAAACTGGGTTGAGATTCAGGACATCTGTGCTCTGTCCCCATATTTATCCCTGGCCTTGTACGTTACCCCGAAGAATCTGTATACTCTGAACTCTGATGACCCACTTTTTAAATAGGGTTCAGGAAACTTGTTTCCTCTATGAAGCTCTTTGAAATCTATTGCAGAAAAATACTTTATAAGAGGCATGGGATGTTATGACTATTCTAATTATAAAGGAAATGTTTTGCAGGAGCTTGCTGGCCTGAATGGAACAAATGTGTGCAGCAACAGATAATCCTAACCAACCAAACTGAGGTGAAAATCCCACCTTCCTGCCTTCCTCCTCCAAAATCAGCAGTGACTGTCAGAGTTACAGTTCAAAACCATGATGGTGAGGAGAGGCAGGACGAGCAATGTCTCTATGTGACTGCAAAACAAGAACTGCAAGTAGAAATCAGGTCTGTTTTTAAACCCGAGTATTCACTGGTTAATATTATTATTACACAAATATAGTGGAAGGCTACAGTTTTCAATAATAATTATAATAAAGTGATAAAGTACTTTTTGTTGTAAATCTATTTATACTTTACCATCACAGGAATTACAGACAAAATGAGTCTTGTTGTGACCACATTTCTGAACATAATCCTTTTATAAACTGAATAAAATTATTCTCAAAACCATTTAGTTTTTGACCCTGCTACATCCTTTCAATGTTGGAGATTTCCATATGCACACCTCATTGAAACAATGGGAATAAAAGCCATGATATGTCTGAAATTCTTACTAGACAGCCAGATACACGTTACTGCTTTAAAAAATCTGTTCCTCAAGTGTCTAGTGCCTCACTGAAAAGCAGTGGCATTTCAATGATCTGCTAATATAATAATTTCAGGAGCTTAAGTAGAGACAGGCTTAATTTGAGAGACTGAATCAGTTTTGCAACATAAATATTTTGTGGGTTCTGGGCCTTAGTCATATTGAAAATGGAGATGAAGGTTCTTAAATCTCTTGCTTTAAAATCAAGGATTTAGCTATTTGTGAGTCATGTGTCACCTGTCCCATGCTGCAGAGCTTTTGCAGATTTTCATCAAATGAGAGTAAAACAATCAACATCAAGGACTATGACATCTCATCCACTTACTACTTGTAACTATCATCTTAATTCCTTACAGGTGTGAGGCAAACTGCAATCCAGTGAATGCTAGTGATGATGTTGTTTTGAGTGTCTCTGGACAGAAGGACTCCAAGGACATATATTATAACTGGTATTTAGATAACACTTTCCAAACCAAGGTGAGAGCATCAGCTTTGTCAGAAATACTGCACACACAAAAATAAACATCCATCCTGAGGGAGCGCCACGTGGCCTCAGAGTGATACTTTGTCAAATGGATGCTTTGGAAAGAATAGTGAACATCAAGACAAGGGGGTGCCAGGTTTGGGAGGGGTTATAATGAAGGGCACCAAACCACCACCCTGCTCCTGATAAATCACCAGAGAAAAAACAGCAAAGAGACTCTACTGTCATGTTTTCTTTTCTGTCTGATTTTCCAGTCTATGCCCCTCCCTTTAGCCTGTGGCCTGACTGGTTTCCGGCAGAACTCTTTGAATTTGCTTCAAAGCAACACATCCGTACTGAAAATGAACAGCTCCTTCTTGCAGACACAGGGAGAAGCTTTTCAGATTAAAGTAACAGGTAGGGGCAAGCAGGGTTTTTCAGACTCTGAGATAGTTTCTGCCATCATGACATCACACTGACGTTACACACACATAGCCTCGCTGACAAATAAGTTAAATCATTCCACAAGTTGAGAGCTGTTGCTTTTGTATGTGGGTTCTTGAAAATAATTCAGAGCTAAGTTTGTTCTGGGGTATTACACAGGAGGACAAATTCAGTTATCTTACTCCAATCTGTTAATAACTTTGTTAAGGCTCATCTGGAAATGAAGTTATGCTAAATACTTGATCAAATAACAGAGCTTTGCTTTATAATGCAAACACTACCACGTTTTTATAAATTATTTTCCTCTTATGGCTTACTCAGTAGCAGGATTTCATTTCTGATTAGGCCCACCCTGGTGTTTCTGGTGCCTGAACAGACGGCATCTTTGCTAGACTAGGCAAGATGAATGTCTGGAGATCAGTGCCGCCCGGGGCACGATTATTGCTGACGTTCTGCTCCCTCCGCTCCCAGCAATGACTCAGGGTGGCTACGGGGAGGAAACGTACCTCGTCAGCACCGTGCCTCCGCCCGACGTCCCCGCTTGTGCCGTGTCTCCCAGGCAGGGCTCAGCGCTCACCACGTTCAGAGTCTCCTGCAGCGCTCCTTGCTTGGTGGGTTCATGCCAAGCCAGTCCTAACAGGCAGCTCACATACTGCTTCTACCTGAAATCAAGTAAGTCCCGAGGTGAGCTGTTTGGCTAAATGCTTCTCTGTATTTCTAGCAAGCACTTGTTGCTGTCGCTAACAAGAGCAAAGGCACAGCCTGCTTCTGCTCCCCAGAGAGACAATCAGGCCTCCAGAGAGCAAGCCCAGAGCCCCCTGTTCCTGGAGGACCTGTGGTGCCTTTGTGGTATCTGGTAGATGACCCCCTTTTTCCTCTTTCAGATTCTCTCCTGCACTGTGGCCCAGATCCTGAACTCTTCCCAGTTTATCTTCCACTTGGAGAAAAGGAAAATAACTTCATTTTACATATGACAATCACCGTTAGCAACAACTATGGTGATACAGTTCAAACGAATGCTTCAGTGAAGGTACACAGAATTATCTTATTTCAAGATTAACTCAATACATGACCTGCGATTCGCTTTTGGAGCTTCTCCCCATTTTATGCTTTTTACTTCCCTCTGGATGTACCATAATCACCATTTTCCTGTCTAACAGAGACTATTCTCAGTGGACTCAAGGTAGTTAAAAGAATCTTCCATTGTCCTTTCTCTAGGATAGAAGTATAAAAGATTTGGCCATTGGGCAGCATAAGCTGTATTAGTGATTCTGGCGTTGCTCTATGTAGGCCCCAAAACCTCCTGCTGCTGCCCTAGTGCCCCAGGAAGGATATTCTTATCAGGCCACTAAAAATAAAACTTCAAAAATGGGGAACACCAAGTTCTGTGTCCCACTCTAGCGAGGCTGTCAACAAGATGATCGTGGAAGCTCTTCAAAGATAATTATAACAGCACTAGGAAAGCTAAGAACGTATCTGATTTCTTCATCAGGTCGGACACGCAGATATGACTGATGGGAACCTGACCCTGCAGGAGATTGTATTCGAGAAGGCAAACACCATCCTAAAAGATGGGAACAGCAGCATAAGCCTTTTCCAGCTGTATAAGTCAGTTACCTCAGTCCTTAATCAGGAGACCCAAGAGGAGAGCTTTAACATATCTGTACAGGCGGACACACGAAAAGAGGTCAGCCAGACACTCCTGTTCCTGCAGTACAATGCAATATAATGGACCCTTCATACTCTTTGACAGCTCTTAAGTAATAAAAAGCTCATATATCACCACTTGAAATCAATGGAGGTTTCAAGTTTCTGGTATGTGTCTCAGTGTTTGGCACAGGTTTCAGCTATTTTTCACTATTTACCCACATAAATAATTTATTCTACCATCCATCAGTAAAAGAATTTATTCTCAATTGTTATTGCATTAACTTAAAATCATTTGAATGATATTTTTAAACTTTAAATCGACCTGATCTTCCACAAACAATTTAAATATTAGTAAAATGGCCTCTCCTACAGGAGAAATATCCTAATTTTCCCAAAAAGTACTGGATAGCAGGTAATTGCAGTCTGTTCCTTTCAGCTACCAGCTTATGTTTCAGTTATAAGCTTATGTTTGTATAGTGCTTCAAGTGCCTCAGATGAAAAGATCTAGAGAAATGCAATGTATCCTTCAATTATGAGTCATTATTTGCATAACATCAATCACACATGGCTCTGCTTTCTCTGGAAGTGGCATTTATACAGTAATTCACATACATTGGTACAAATTCTCACAAGTAACTCTCCTTGCTATTAACGGACGTTAAGTGTACAAATTCTTTGTGTTGGGAGGTAACACAAAACTCGTGATTATATAGTTGCTAAGCCAAGTGGCATCTTGTCAGTAGACCTAATATCAGTTCAAATGATCCTTGTTGTGGAGTCCTACTTTACAACATAAATTACAGCAAGCCTGGCTGTCAATATACAGCACTACTTGCACAGTCCTAATTAGCATCTTATTCCTTTGCCTAATTATCCCTTTTCATCCCAAGCTCCGAGGGCTGATGCTGACAACTCTCTCTGCTGTTAACGTAACATCAGTGCAGACTGCTCTTAAGATGTCAGAAGTATTGAAAGAAATCACTTACAGGAGTGAAGAGCTGTCTGTCTCAGCACAGGTAAGAAGCAATTCATCTTGTATCTCCTGCACCCCACTGACCTTGGAAGAGTTTCAGTGCCTTAGTTATCTGCTCTTTACCCATTTTTTCAACTGTACCAGCATGTGTATTTTGACCAGAAGGGAATACATTTTGCTGTTCAGGGTAAGTGAATTTGGGCTCTCAGACATTATCTCAGCAACCGCTACAATCCAGGCCATGACTGTCTGGCCAGTTACATTTTATGATACATCTTTAAGATGGAAACCTTAACTTTTAGTCAGAGGCATGTTAGGATGTATATGTCATCTTGTAAAGCACTCTTAGAATCCTTAAGAAAAAGAGTCCAGGAGGGTTTTTCTAGAATTGCCCAGATCCATTAGTCCTTGATCCATGCACTGTCACAAAATGCACATAGGCAAGATGTCAGTGAGGCAGGAACATGAGAGCATCCAGAGGAACTGGGCACAAATGTTCAGATGGGTCTCACAAAAATATTTCTTGAATTTTATCTGGCAATATGACATTATTAGTAGATTATGCTATTTACGCATAAGGAGTGAGCACATGGGAGGAGAGAACAAACTGTCACTGGGGAAGTCTCCCAGATACGCTGGCAATAAAAAGAGCTGTCCTGATTTCTGATGTATTAAACAGTTGGAGGCAGACAATGGCTTGGGAGCATTTCAGCAGTATGTGGTTAACGTTGGCAAGACAAGAACATAGCTGAGATTCAGCACTCACCCCACAGTAAGGCTGCTAAGTGTTTGCAGACGGTGGGAATGGATATGTCCAAGCTTGCAATGGATTTTCTTGGCTCCCTCACCCCCCTGGGCTAAAAGCTGGCCAATGCTTTCACAAACACAGAGAAACCAGCATTTGGGCATGAAATAAAAATTGTAAAACTCATTCTCTTTTGGCATTTAGCACAGCACAAGGCCAAAGGTATTATTTGCTGTTAATCCAATGGGGTTTGTGGAAACTAAGATTGAAATGCACATGCACTTGACAAAATGGTGGCATTTTTTGGACACGCTACCCAAAGTATAACCTAATTTACTACATTACTGTACATCTAAACTGTATTCTTGCCCAGTGTTTGACAGCCAAGCTTACTTCAGATGTTATTCATGTTTTTTATGAATTAAATCTGTAGAAGCAGGCTGCATTTTTCAGGTCTGAAGTACATGTTAGTATACCACGTAGTATATCATCTCTATTGGCATTTGAAGCATTACCCCATCACAAATTATTATAGTAAAACCAGCATTAGCCAGAAGTAGTCCCACGAGATCACTTACATTGCAATACTCAATAAATGACACGTGTCACTTCTGTCATTTGTAGTACCAAGGCATATCAACTTTTCCTCTTGTTTCCCATGCAGGTGGAAGCTAGCAACACTCTCAAAGATGTCAGTGCTTCCTTGCTCACTGTAAACACAGAGGACAGCAGAGATGATCAGAAGTTAAAAGATGCAGCCAACTACCTATTTAATGCAGTAAGCAATGTCCTTAAGGCTTCCATAGAAATCAAAGCTACGAACACTTCAGTGCCAGAAGCAGAACAGGTAATTTTGGTTTCGTCCAGTTTGTAGTGGACCGTGTGTGAACATTTGCTCATTTAGAAGGTTTTTAAGAGTTCTGCTGCCTCTCATATTTTTAAATTGGCTTCATTGTGACACCATGATGGACTTGAATATCAAAGGAAACTCCTCCCCAGTCAGACCTGTTAGATGGCACAGTATGCTAATGAAGATGATAGAAGCCTCTTAAGATTTATTACATTTAAAGTTGGACAGGAGAGCACTGGACAACAGAGCATCAGTGCACAACCTCTAACAGATGACAAGCACACAGAGATTTTTTCAGGTTTGATTTTATCCCCTCCTTTTGCTTCATAATTCAAGGAAGCCACAGGTATTCAATATTCATGATTCGCTCCACCACTTCAAAGCTGGAATCAGCTCTGGTTGTTGCTCATACTTTTTCAGAAAGCCCACTCTGATTTTTTATTCAAGATTATGAAAGGTGTTTATTTTGTTCTATCCTTTCTTATCTATCCATGAATTGTCACAGTGTGCACAGTGTGCTTCCTGGGCTGAACATACTTTAACCGTCATCACTGCAAGGAAGTAGGGCATGAAATATATCTAACCTGAGAGAAAAGGTTATGAATAGTTCAAACTTCCCCGGGATAACACACAATTAATATGTAATTAGGTCTTGCTTTTGCAACTAACTTAACTCTGAAGTGTGCAGTTAAAGGGCATTAATGTACAGAAGTGAAGGAGTATATTGCATTAAATTGATGTCATGTTTGTAGTGCTTCAAATGTCAGTGTGTAGAACTTGAAAGTAATAGAATATAAAAGTTAAAGCTGTAAGATATATTTATTTGCTGTCTGCAATGTTTTAATGAGAATTACAGAAATTGAATTGCTGATTAGAATAACTTTCTCTGAGATTAAGCAGCACATCACCAAGTTGACCAGCTTTCTAAGACACTAAAAATTAGTATTTGTTCCTAAAAGGAAATAAAGGCAAATAATGTGCAACTTAATGATTCTGAGAAGCTTTGTTGCAAGTTTCCTTCTCTAACCCTTTTCCAGAGTTCAGTATCACACCAGCTCCTGAATACAGTTGAAAATCTACAGAGTGCCCTTCTGTTGGGGAAAGAACCGGATGATGAACCAACTGTCCTTACCACTCCTTCTGCCACCATGTACATACACAGGTAACAGTAACAGCGTCTCCCACCCAGCCTTCTCAGGGTTAATCACATTTGCCCAAATATTCATTACTTTGTCCGAAATGGTAACACCCAACTAAACGTTGCAGCATAAGGACAAGTTCAACAGTGCAAAGAGGGTGTCATTACTAACTGTAGTAAGAACAGCTTGGACTCCAATAAGCTTCAATGAAGCTACCTTAGAAATTCTCATGCTGTGTCTTTTTTGGCCAATGGAGAATTTACTACTATTTCCTGGATGAGGCAGTAGCTGCTTACCTTCAAAAATTCAGGTCATGCCAGTTAAGGTTTTTTTTTTTCTTTTCCAAGTTGCCAATAATGACATGTTATATAGAATTGTAACCACCTTGGCAGAAGCAAATATAAGCATGAGGAACCTCACAAGCATTCTCCTTCCCTATAATCATCCATAAATTGCTCCCCAAGAGCCTGGTTTTCATCCACATTTAACTATGCATTCAAATCAAGAGCATATTCACACAGAAACCAGGTACGTCTTTCACATAAGTACCCCTAGTTGGGTACAACTTCCTATCCACATACACCAATTCCACCCTTTTTTGATGATTCTGTGGTAGTGTTATGTGGAGTACAACAGCAGGGAAATATAATGTACGAAGTATTTACTGGTGGAGTTAGACATAGTTTTCCAGCTGAGTTCTACTCATGAAGTGAGAAAGCTTTTTCTCTAGATATGAAGTCCATGCTATTGACTTTTTTTTTGCTCTCTCTTTTATTCTGTTTTGCATGTGTCCAACCCTAACTGGATAGATTACAAACAGAAAACATGGATGGCACATCCATTAATATCTCCAATTCCAGCTCTGCCAGCTTTACTCTCCCACCTGCTTCTTCTCTCAGTGTTTCAGGAGCTGATGATGAAACAGTGGATATACGGGCAAGTAAACAGCTTTTATCTGACTCAGTCTGATATACAATTTACATTCTTAGTTGTTTTAGAATCCTTTCTCCTTTTACAATGAATACGTGAGCACACAAGTCATCCCTCCTGTCATGCCAAGAAAATATTTGCAATATCTTTGGTCAAAGAAGCCTTCACTTATAATAATTGCATGAGGCTAGTTCAGCAAGCTAAAGAGGACTGAAAGTTTAAATTCCCCATCCCATCAGCTCCTCACTTATACTCCTGATTCATACTTGCATGGCTAGAGAAGGCAATGGAATGAATCAATACCTATAAATCTCTTTGCTGTTTGTTTATATCTAACGCTCTGAGGAGGATGCAACAGCTTTGAGTCCATATCACCATTAAAACTAACCTGCACCGGTCATGTTTCACCCCACCTAGAAATAAATGACACCCAGATCCTGCAGGAGACAAAAGGCCTGGGAATAACTGATGATAACACATCCATCATCTGAATTAGGATATGGCCATATTTTTTTCATTGTGTCTTTCCTAGCTCTGCTAAAAAATGTCCACAGCCCACTGAAACCAGTCAAAACACGTCCATTGTCTCACCTGAGCATTAGGAAAGGCTCCTGAGTCGTCTCATTGGGCTGACAAGTCTGATGTACTCTTCTGTGCCTTGCTATCATAGTGGAAATATGCCTAGTGTTGGTAGAGTCACTTTGAAAGAGTCTTAGGCAATTGCATTTTGGTATCTGGTGCCTACAAGGCAAAAGAGTTACAATTAATGGGAAGCAAAATACATTGCTGTACATAAATCACATTTCAGAACCAAAATAACTTTCAAGGATTGATTTTGGCCTGCCTTAGAGATAAGGCAGCTTCTTATTTAAATCTGGATGCAGGTTTCTTTAAAGTTGAGTCTGTTTGGCTTTATCCATTCAGCAATTTAGAGTGTGAACATAATGAAATATTACCAATAGCTCAAAGCTGTTTGTTAATGTCTTGCTAATAGATGGTGAGCTTTGCCGTGAATCCCTTTTTCTCCACTGACACCAGTTTTGACATCAGTGGAACAGTGGGAGGTCTAAGTCTTACTGGTCTGGATGGCTTGATCATACCGGTCAGCAATCTCAGAGAAAACATTGAGGTAAACCCACTATTTTCTATCCCTCTCCCTCTTTTCCTTTTTATCCTTTCTCTGTTTACAAACCATCATTTTTGTTATCTTCTGTGAAGTGACTGCAAATGATGGTAGTGTTCATTACAGCGTATAACGGGATCACAGTGTCTGCATTTGTGATGGAGGGATTTGTGTGATTTGAAGAATGAAACAACAAATATTTACCTCTTTTCTTTAAAAAGAAGTATCTTATTCTTCATTTAAATGGATGTGAGAACACTAATGGTTGTGGAAAATTACTCCAGATTACAGTCATCTCGAAACACAGTACAATGTCCAATTTCATCATCCAACAGCCGTAGGTTCATATTGCTGCTGCTTGGGCTTCCTAGCCCATGATTAGCTGACGTCTAAATCATTCATCTATCACTTCATGCAGCCAGTGTTTCGCTTATAATCTCAGCTCTTTGTTCAGAATTGCACCAAGGGTCATAGACTTTGTGATGAGTCTATATAGGTTTCAGATGAACTTTTCAGAGGTTAGCTGATAATATCAAGAAAATTACTGTGCAACTGATATTTTTTGCTAGCCATGCTTTCCCCATGCTATGAAAAAAAGATTTTCTACTGTATGGCTGGATTGTGCTTATAGATGGATTGTGCTTCTAGAAGCAAGGTGTTTTGTGGTATTTAAAGTTATGTCTTTCTGTTTAAAACCAGATAATATTACCAAGGCCTTCAGCAGCTCAAGAAGACAGGATTCTGTTGAATCTGGGCAATTTTAGCACTTTTCAAGTGAATGTTACCTCAGAAAACACATCTGTAGTGATCCACCTGGAATCTGAACACGACATTCCACTAATACTCTACTTAGGGTATGGTTATCATCCAAATGAAACCAACTATGATATGAAAAATCATCTGTTCTGTAAGAAAACTGCTGGAGGTAAGAGACCTTGTCAGTGATCTGTGAACTTGTGCGTTCTGGGCTTCTGTAACCAAAAGGGTTTCACCTCCTGCAGCCAGTTAAGGGCACTCTGTATGGGGACAGCTCAGCCACAACTACAGCACATGCACATACTTGCAGAATGAGCCTTGACCGTGAGTTCAGACTCAAACTGGAAAGAAACCTCTCAAAGCAGTTTCAATCCATCATGCTTCACGGTTCACATCTCTAGTATAGAGTGTTCACTAACAGGAGCAAAGAGTGGGATGCCTTGAACAATGAGTCACTAAGAATTATTTCATACCTGTTTCTTCAGTTTATTTATTTGGTTATATGCATTACAGCTGCATACTTCTGAATTAGCATTTCTATATGTACATTGAAACTAAAATATTTATGTTCAAGGTGAAACAAACACCTGGGTTCTTAGCCCAGAAGAACTCATTTTTGGAGAGGGAACCTACTATTTCATGGTTTTACAAGACATGGCAATGGATTCCACAGTCTATGACAGGCTAACTATAGCTGTCACTTGCTTTGCATCCCGCTGTGTATTTTGGGATGAGCGCCAAGGGAACTGGAACAGCTATGGATGTCATGTAAGTAGAGAGAAACAAATCAATGTTTATATTATATATTTCAAAGCCAGCCCTTATAACCACCATCTTTTAGTAAAATAGCTGCCTTGAAATCACACCCTAAAATAAGATCATTCTGAGATGTTTTAATACACTGAAGAAGTTTAGTCATACCAGACTAAGCTTCAAATGACATTTCCATTTCTTGGGATGGGCTTCTGTATAAAAAGAATTGGAACCATTCTGTTCATGCCCATTTCTGGCTAGACATTAGAATTAATACTCCTTATTGGAACTTGAAGAATTATTTTCTGTGTAGCAGCTCTCCACACTAACTTACCAATCTCAGCACTGTCTTTTCAATTGCTTGGTAATTTATCTAATACCTTGAAGCCAAATGTTTTATTGGGAAATTTTTCTTGTTTTCAGGTAGGACCAAAAACAAATCCTACAAGCACGCAGTGCCTCTGCAACCATCTGACCTTCTTTGGGAGCTCCTTCTTTGTCATACCCAATGCCATAGACGTTAGCAAAACTGCACAGCTATTTGGTACATTTGTGGACAACCCCGTGGTGGTGACAACTGTAGGATGCATCTTTTTGATATATATAATTGTAGTTATTTGGGCTCGAAGGAAAGACATCCAGGATGATGCCAAAGTAAGTCTCCAGCTAGTAAAGAGTGAATGTATTTAGACCAATACCCACTTTGCCCAGCTTGTTTTAATAGGAAATCTTCAACCAGTCCTACTCCCTTCCCTGTAACTCTGTTTACTGGCAAGCATATGGATTGTTCACAAGATGACAAATTCCTATCCACAGCTTTAAGGAATCTATGCTTACAGAACAGCTAACACGCTGTTTGTACTGTGTTGTTCTGCAGGTGAAAATCACCGTACTGGAAGACAATGACCCCTTTGCTCAGTACCGTTATCTTGTGACAGTTTTCACAGGACACCGCCGCGGGGCAGCCACAACCTCCAAGGTATCAATGGCACCATGTGGTAAGGCAGTTTATGTCTAGAGAACTGGATGAATAAGGGAGCACCTGAGGCTATTAAATAGGATGGTTCAAATGCAACATCTAAGCCAAAAAGTCCTTTGATTTGATGAAAGCTGGAAGAGTATGCCAGAGGAATAATCATACACAGGATTGAGATGCGTGAGTTTTCATTTTTCCATCTTATTCTCCAGGTGACTCTCACCCTCTATGGACTGGAAGGAGAGAGTGAGCCACACCATCTGACTGATCCTGATACACCCGTCTTTGAACGTGGAGGAGTGGATGTTTTCCTACTCTGTACCTTCTTCCCTCTTGGGGAACTGCAGAGTATTAGATTGTGGCATGATAATTCGGGGGACAGTCCATCCTGGTAAGTGGAGATCTGGAGATCCTGGGAAGTAAAGATCCACAAATATTTTTTCCTTTTCTAGCACTTGAAAATTATCCTTTCTACAGTTCTAGAAAGGAAAGAAATGTTAGTTTCTCATTTTTGCAGGTGAATAGATCAAATAATAAATTAAACTGCAGGACCAGGAGTGCTTCCCATATCCTGTGTTCAGTACAGGATGGTATGTGTTCTGTGCCTTAGTTTAGACACAACCCAAGAAGCCAAAGGCCAGAGTTTGCCATTCATAGTCCTGTCAAGTCCTGAATTTCATAGCACTCAGTTACCTGTGAATGTGCCCTGTCTGTTTTTCTGACAGGTATGTGAATCGAGTATTGGTCCATGATCTGGCATGGGATCAGAAATGGTACTTCCTCTGTAACTCTTGGCTAGCTGTTGATATTGGAGAATGTGTTCTGGATAAAGTGTTCCCAGTAGCTACAGAACAGGACATGAAGCAGTTCAGGTACCTTCTGTTTTATGGACTTCTTTTTACTTTTGGTAGCAACCAGTCTAGAAAAGCAAGTATGCAAAAAAGATCAAGCACCTAGAGGAAAATGAAAACAAAGGAGGTCTTTCCATAGCCCTCAAAGTGCTCTGAACAAGGAAGGAAGGCTGGTTAATTAGTCTTATCATTACCCTAACAGTAATACTGGAAATATTGGTGTTAAAGGAAGATAGTCTGACAAGTCCTACAGAAACCCAAGCATCTTGTCTTCTCTTACATGTAATTTCCCTAACAATTTTATAGAAACTGCTCATTATTAGCTTTCCCTCCATGGTGTGGCCAGAAGGAAAGGACATAAGTAGCTATGACCATTCCATGCAAATCAAGCCATGATATTTGGCAATTTTTCATGGCTATTATTTCTTCTGACGGGGCCTAGAAGCATGCACAGGTCAGGAACCTTAACTACAGCTTTATCTTTCCCTCTCCTTACTAAGTATCCATTTGATTTCCCTCTCCTCCTTCCCAGCAATCTGTTTTTCATGAAGACCTCCAAGGGTTTCCAGGACGGGCACATCTGGTACTCAGTTTTCAGCCGCTGCCCACGAAGCTCCTTCACACGAGCCCAGCGCGTGTCATGTTGCTTCTCACTGCTTCTCTGCACCATGCTGACCAGCATCATGTTCTGGGGAGTGCCAAAGGACCCAGCCGAGCAGAAAATGGATTTGGGTAACATACCTCACCATTGCTTGGGTAGGGAAATATACAGACAGCAGAATCTAGAAGCAGGACAGTTGGAGAAATGGGCTTTTTCACAAGTGAGAGATCTGATGCTTCCTGGGGTTATTTTCACTCCTCCTCTCTGTTTGATCTTGACAGGCAAGATCGAATTCACATGGCAGGAAGTGATGATTGGCTTTGAAAGCTCCCTCCTCATGTTCCCCATCAACCTGCTCATTGTGCAGATCTTCAGGAATATACGGTCCCGGCCAGCCACGGAGGGGAGAGAGAAGAAGCCGGCAAAGAATGGTCGAGTGTCCCCAAGCCTACCTCCCACTCCACAGGTCACCCAGGCTGTCTCACTCACTCCAGAGGCTGTGACAAAGGCAAGTCCCTGTGGGTGCTCCCCAGTGAGTCCTGCACTGCCCTCTGCTGCCATGCACAACCCAACATCCCCGGTTTAACCGCAGAAATCTTCCCTGTCAGATGTCCTTCAGCTTGTCTGAAGCGAAAAGCCAACTACACACTGGTGCAAAACACTCATCTACCCATCTACATGGAATCCTCCACCTCATTAAGATCTGCCTATTTACATCCCAGCCCTTGCACAATTATTATGTGCAACCAAAATCACTGTGTTCAGGAAATAAAGCACACATTAAGGAAGACAGTGAGGATAAAAGGTATCATAGACCCCGTCTTTCTCAGCTAAGGTCTTCAGGCAGTAAGTTGTATTTTTGAATCCTGCAAGCTGTCTTGCTGAACTCGTTGAAATCTGCCTGTCACATCCAGCACCGTAGGATACACCATCCTTATCCATTCTCGAGATCTTAGCAACTGCTGCAGCTCCCAGCCAGCAGTGCCTTCAGATCACATCAGCTTAAGTCACTGCAGCCAGTCATTGCTGTGTCACTGCTGTCTTTTCTAGGATATAAGAAGAATTGCCAACTCGCTCTTTAAAGCTCTGAAGACTCCACCTCTCACTTCAGTATCAGATCTTGGAAAATCAACTAACATCAACACACTATTGGCACTGGTTGAGGACATCATCTGCCAGCAGAACAGAGCTGGGCAAGACTTCTATGATGAGAGCAAAAAGAAGGAGGACCCTATAATTGTCACATTAGGTGCTATGGGTATACAAGGTAAACAACACAATGTGATGTGCCTACTCAAAACTTTATAGTGAAAATGATGGTAACGCTGGATGTGATGACCCAAGCTCTTCTTACCTTCTGACTCAAAGGCAATTACAGAATCACAGAATAGTTGAAGTTGGAAAGGATCTCTGGAGGTTGTCTAGTCCACCATCCTGCTCAGAGCAGGGTCAGCTGGAGCAGGTTTCCCAGGATCACATCCAGTTGGGTTTTGAATATTTCCAAGTATGGAGTCTCCTCAAATTTTCTGAGCAACCTTCAGTTGTTTCACAGTCTTTTTGTCTTGTCCTTTTTTAATTCTTAGCCTTGTGCTCTTGTTACTTTCAGTCTGACTCTTAGCTTAAGCATTTATTTTCAATTAAACAATAATGTATGAGTAAACAATCCCACTGATTTCATTAAGATTTGCATTTGGCTTTTCCACTGAGTGTATCAAGCTACTAATTGCACAGGTAAACTATGAACAAATTAGCACTTGATCTTATCTGACATCTCTATTAAGGTTTTAGGACCTCTGTCTTACTAAGTTGCCTCCCGGCAACAGATGCAGCCCATTCCAGCAGAAAAGCATTAAAGCTCTATAGTATGTAATAGAGATGCTTTTGCATGTCCCTTCCAATGCTACTCTTGACTTTGTTACATTCATAAGCTTGAGCTCCAGTTCTGCTAACCTTTGTACTGGACAGTATTTTAATCTAGGGAAAGCTATGCTCATTTTCTTTTAAAAAAAACAATAATTCTTTACCTGCAGAAAAAACAAGAAGCCCAACTCCAGAGAAGGGAACGTGTGAGCGACTGAAATACAGCGATTACAATCGCTGCTTGTACATGCAACTCCAGCATGTAGAGATGGAGTTGGAATTACTGGGGCCCCACAAATTTCAGATGCCTCAGAGTTACACACAAGCTGTTCGTCAGGTTCAGCACATGAAGAACCTCCTGCAGAACCGGATCTGCTCATCAGCGTCCATCAGTGAGAGGTAACCTAGTTCTTATCTAGTTCTCAGTATAAGTAAGTTCAGGTCATGAATTCAAAACTGGTCAGGATGATGGAGCCCAAATAATTACTGCTTAATATGTGCTAGATAACCATTACTATAGCTGTAGAAACATGCTTTACTATTATACTATTGTAGGAGCAACAAAGAAATTTCAATGCATTGTGAACTGCACACAAAAGTAATAATGACAGATCACCGCTCTTTGTCATTTTTGCCTCCAAAATTGAATGTTACAGTGTAATGCCACACGATAACAAAGAGGTGGGATAATCACTGAGCTCCAAAGTCTCAGATGTCTCTTCAAATGTATGGATAAAGAAAAATTAATAAGCGGACAAAAGTACCAATTATCTCTATGGCCTTTACAGGGATCACAAGAGATGTATCCAGCAGCTAAAATGCACTTGTGGTTTCATTTGTCAGTATTTCTATTGGAGGTTCAATTGTGCATAAACTGAGAAGTAAATAAGGCCATCATATTTGGTTTGATTTTAGTTGATCTCTGCACACTTGCTCGTATTTTTGCTCACTGCACTTTTTGCTATCCATATATCCTATATAACTGCATTAGTTAAAGGACTGAGATTTTAAATCACAAGATGCTGCCTATCCCTGCTGAAACCATCGACTATCATTTTGGCTTCTGTTCCACTGCAGACTGATTTTTTTCTCTTCTGGTTGACTCTCAAGGTGGTCCCTTACTCCAAGCTTCTCTGGTGATGGCAAGAAAAGCTCTTCTTCCAAAGGACTGCCCTGGTGGTTTGTGTTCATTGCTTGGTTCCTTGTTGCAGCCACCAGTGGTGTATCTGGGTTCTTTACCATGCTCTATGGGCTGCATTATGGCAAGGAGAACTCCATCAAGTGGTTGATATCCATGGCCATCTCCTTCTTGGAAAGTCTTTTCATCACACAGCCCTTAAAGGTGAGATCCTCAGAAATACAACCCCTGGCCAATATGAACTCATTCTACAATTATTTCACAAAGACAATGTAATGTATTCTAAAGAACCACAGGATTTAACATGTAAAAAAAGAAGTCTTAGAACATGAGCTAGCAGATGATTCACAGTTCTGTTGTCTTTGGCTGACATTAACCCCATTAGTTTCATCTCCCTTGTTTTGTCAGAGTTTAATAGGTGATGAGGTTTCTGACCAGGGAAGACATGTCATATGACAAAATCAGTTTAGCTGGATAGACCCCAGTACTGTCCACTCTTCTCTTGTCTATGAGCTTCAGCTGCATGAATTCAACAAAGCCAAAGCACAGTTGTTTTCCTCCCATGCCTGGATCCAAAGGGATCCAGGTCAAAATCTGAGCTTATTTGTATGAAACGAACGTATGGTGAGTCTATAGCTAATTCTTTCCAGGTGCTGGGATTTGCTGCTTTTTTTGCTCTGGTTCTGAAGAAGGTAGAACATGAGGATGAAGAAAACACAGCTATCGATGGGCCTTTATCTGCACCAGGTAACTGCCTGTAAAGTGAGAAAATCTTAAAGGAAGTGAAGTGTTCTCCAAGCTTTTGGAGGCTTTATGCACAAATACATGACTCAGCTCAACTGAGAACTTGACTGGTTATCTTTATATACCTGAATCTTAGCTGACAAGGTTAGCAGAAATCACTAAATCCACAGGTGCTGTGACTATGTGCCTACCCATTAGCACTCCTAAGATCAAGGCAGAAGTGGAAACAAACCTAAATAACTGGTTTTGTCCCAGCTGGAGAATATATAAAGACCACTATATGTCTAGGTTAGATAAATCTTGCAGAACACTCAGAAAAAGAGACCACAAGGTCAAAAAGATAGAAGAGAAGAAGTTTTGGATCAAGAAAATAATACTTCCTTGTTTATCTTTTTACCACTGTAAATATATATACATGCACAATAAGATTGTTGTAAGATTGCCCCTGTTACTGGAGCACCTACTGGCTGCCAGGATACTGGTATTTGACTCCTTCCTCCCCTCCATCCCTGGCTTGCCTATGTCAGGAAAAAATAAGTATTCTCCTATATTGATTCACATTAGATCAAGAACACATGGATAGTCAATCACTTTTCAGTCTGTCAACATTCAAGGAGCACCTAGAATAATAAAATGCGGCAAACTGACTAAAGCCTTTATAATAAGAATTAATGATTCAGCACTATTAGTATGCAGTAACCATGCTTAAATATTTTAGCTCTCACATCAGACATAAGAAAAATCAGATACAAAAGGAGACTTGTTTTAGCTCTGTGCAGACATCTCAGTACTCATGGCATGGCTTGCAACAAGACCTGTAACTATTCCACATCCTGGTGAAAATAAACACCCAGTGCAAAATGCACTCTTCATCTAGATTGGTAGACCTTTATCTGACAAGCATATCTAAAACTCTCTTTCAATTAAATTTCCCTTTAAATCTTCTATGGAATTTCTCAGTTTACATACTTTTCCACAACCACAATTACCTGTATTACTCCCATAAACCAAACACTGGCTTCTGCAATCACTATCATGTCTTAAAAAAAGCTGACATCAGCAGACAGGAGTCCTAGGGCACAGCAAAGGATCCTGATCTACAATTTCCTCCCTGATCAGCCTCAGGCTCTGAATACATCACCTTCTGAGATGCTCAGCCTAGAGAGAGACACCTGGGCATAAACCTAACACACTGTGCTTGTCAGCTCCTTCCCTCCCCACTGTTTTCCTTACTATGCTAATTGTTTAAATCACATCCCCTGTCTTCCTAAGGGAAAGCAGTAAGTAGAACTGCTTCCTTATAATATCCAAAGAAACAAAAAGTAGAACAGAGATGATCTGTTAACTGATTTCAGGGTTTACTGCTCTCACTCACAGGTGATTCAAATCCTCTCTTTGGAGCCCGAAGGGACAGTAGAAGCAATATTTACCAGCCACCTCCTGCAGCTGATGTGGAGAAAATGAAAATCAGCTGTATGAAGGAGCAGAAAGCATTTGCCCTCATCAGAGAAATCTTAGGTATTATCCATATGTAGATTATCTTCTTTTATTCAATAATATTCCTCAGTATTTTTACATCAGTGAAAATATTGTTCTCTTGGGTGAAGAAGTTTTGGCATATCTTTAGCTTTTTACCAGTCATTATGGTGCAGAGAGAGGCTGTTTGGTGGCAGCTGCAAGAAGTGGGAACATTCACTGGAGATGGAATTGTGGCTGAGGCTTGATTTTATGGTAAAGAAACACATTACAGACACACGAGAGGTTAAAGAAAAGTTAAGAAGGGGAGGAGGAGGAGGTCAACAGGTAAATGAAGTGGAAATCAAATGAGCATATGGAGGCCATCTTTCTAAAAGCAGATAGTATCTATAAACTGATTTATACTCCAGTTTTATTTAGATAGTATCTATAAACTGATTTATACTCCAGTTTTATTTCCTCTTAAAACAATGGAAAAAAATACTTCAACTTCACATGAAACAAAGACTAGCCATTTTATTTTGAGTTGTCATGACTATTGGTGTTTAGCCAGGCTTCCCAGTTATTTTCTCGACTGCTGCTCATATTCCAAATGTGATATGTTTAAACTGCAGCACCTTGAAGTAGCTTGTGCAAATTCATTAGTGCTGGTCAGTTAGAATCTACCAAAGCATCACTAATAAGTGACGACAGCAGTAATCATTCATGCAATCTATTTCAAGCAGCAGTGTTAATTCTGAGCTCGCATATGCTGTCTCTTCTTGGTTTTTTTCCAGCCTATCTGGGATTTTTATGGATGCTGTTACTGGTTGCCTATGGGCAGAGAGATCCCAATTCCTACTACTTAAACAAACACATTGAGAACAGCTTTACAGACGGATTCCACGATGTCTACAGTTATCAGGATTTTTTCACATGGGCAAACACCACCTTAGTCAAAAATCTTTATGGATCATATAAAGGTACAGAGTCCCATTGTTTCACTTCAGCTTGCCAGATTCTGAAACATTATCTTTTATACATACCCCTAACTTGCACATGCATAGTTGACTGGAAAAAGAAACTGTGAGTGTATAAGGCTAGTATGGATTCTTATAATATGAATAATAGTGGATAACAAAAAACCTACAGCTTGACCCCAAGTTTAATGTGTCCTGATCTTTTCCTTATATTTAATATAATGCAAAAGTTCTGCATTGCAATGTTAGATTTTCAGGTATCAGTTTTATACAAGTTTCTTTCCATAATTTAAAAAAAGAATGGCAGATGGGTGTCACCACAAAGCTTTTCCTCAGGAGAGCTCTGTTTGCATCATGACTTAGGTCAATGTGAAGGCTAATTAAGCAATATCAACATGTTTCTATCTAGCCATATCCAGTAATAAATATGACCCATTTTTCAGCTCACATTTAAAAGTAAATATTGAAATACATTAGCAGAGCAGTTCATTGAACATGACAGACACGGACCAACTGTGCCCATATGGACACTGCATACAGCTACCCTGCTGGGGGAATCAAAGCAAGTCACTTTTCTCCTCCAGGCCTCAGTTTCCTTCTGTATAAAATACAGAAAGGCAGTGATACTGAACTCTGTTATCTCTGGGTGTTGTCTAAGAACTCAGTTCAAATCAACATGAGGGCTTAATTTTCATTACTATTTTGCTTACAGTGTTTTTTTAGAAAAGAATCTATAGCACAATATTAATGCATCAGTGAATCATACAGGAAATGAAGAAATATTATTAGTAGTTCTGTCATAATACAAGTGCTGCTCTTTTCCATCTCCTGTTTAGGATTCATCACAGATGGCAATTCCAAGCTGGTGGGTAGTGCTCGAATTCGCCAAGTAAGAGTGAAAGGAGACACTTGCCCTATTTCTCCCAAACTCCAGCACGTGCTTCGGGAATGCCATGCTCCATATTCCCTACAAACAGAAGATACAGCAGATTATGGGGAACACTGGAATGCTTCAGTCTTTGATAACTCCTCCGACCTGAGCTCAGCATGGCACTATCAGAGTCAGTCCAAACTGAGAGGGCACCCCATCTGGGGCAAACTGGCCATCTACAGGGGAGGGGGCTACACAATTCACCTGGGAACTGATCCTAAGAATGCCTCCAGGTACCACTTGTATTCTTGTAAATTACTAGTGTATCTGCTGTAGCATCAATGATGCTCTTTACCCTATTTAAGATTAATTTCAGATTGCATCAGAAGTTTTCCTTCTGTGCATTGTGCTGAATATTGTAGGTATTACTGTGGGGCTATCACTGTAGTTTATGTTCCTGTCATCTTGCTCCATGCTAGGTATCAACCAGGCTCCAAAATTAGAACCTTTTTCTCCTAATCTATATGAGGTAAATGATAGATCCTGAGGCATCTCAGGTTTAGCACTGGCCAATATCACAGAATCACAGAATCACATGCAGTTGGAAGGGACCTCTGGAGATCATGTAGTCCAACCCCCCTGCCAGAGCAGGTCAACCTAGAGCAGGTTGCACAGGAACTTGTCCAGGCGGGTTTTGAATGTCTCCAGAGAAGGAGAACCTGTTTCTCCAGAGGAGCCAAAAAGAAGCTTACCACTAGACTAATAGTACAAATAGTCCCTGTACCCAGACCTAACAGACCAGATGTCCTCTTGAACAGCTCTGGTTTACTCCTTCTCTATGATAATATCCAAACAGTCCTAACTCCTGTATGATACTGTCTCTTTCCTGTATGAGTTAGATCACTGGCTATGCATTTTTTGGCAGAATTCTCCAGTACCTTTTCAACAATGTCTGGCTAGACACCTTCACAAGAGCAGTGTTTGTCGAATTTACAGTCTACAACGCAAATGTGAACCTGTTCTGCATCATAAGCCTGATGTTTGAAACCAATGCTTTAGGTGAGAACCTTTTTTAAGTTACACATTTCTGAGGACAGCAAGCAATGCACCCACAGAGCGCAGATTTACATGCTGTCAATGTTTACCTAGTTCTTTATTCAGTAAATAGAAATGTTTTAATAAATCTAATAACAGAATCAATGCAAAATTTATAAACCATTTAGGGAAAATGTAGCATCACAGTAATACAGACCGTAATGGAATATCTTACGTTTGCTTATGCTGTGGTCATCTGCTGATGAAGAAAACACGGAACTGAAACTTAATCTCCAGCATTTACACAACAGGAACAAGAAAACTTATGTTTCCTATCCATTTCAGCTAATCAATACAGCATTAAGACAAAAGTACAAACAACAGCCTGTCTTTTGTTCCAGAAGACTTCTAATATATCACCATGTAATCCTACAATACATAATCTGGATACAGCAAAGAAAATAGTGAAACTAGATTCTGGTTGGAAGGCCACACAAAAACACTTAATCTGACCAGTAGCATCCCTCAGGTCTGTGCCAGTATTGGAAAATGCCCAAACCAGTCCACAAACCTGAGGTCATTTTCTTTTTAGAATGAGATTCAGATTTATATCGCCAGGTCCTCCTGCTACATTTCTGCATTTGTAGACCAACACAAACTCAGTCCTGCTGGGATTAATATCATACTATCATACAGGAGAGCGACAGCACTCTAAAAGCACTGTGATTCTGTGAAACTCCTATTGGAGGAAAATTTCACAGATCAGTTATAAGGCTACACACATAATCAAGTCTAAATATTAGTTTGATAGTGATGTTCAGTCCCATATTGATGGGAATGCAAGCACAGAAGTCTTACTGGTGAACTAAATTGTTTGAATGAAAACAGGATGATATAATCATCAGAGCACTGAGGAGAACTTTGTTTTTTAGGGGCCTTCTTCACAAGTGCAGAGCTGCAAAGTGTCCGGCTTTACACATACACCAGCAGCCTCCACATCTTTGTGGTTGCAGCAGAAGTAATTTATTTCCTGTTCATCGTGTACTACATGATAGTACAGGTAAGACCCAATGGAAAATTCATCTGACAGCACCTCCTTGTGTCTGGTTTACATTCCACTTACAAAAACTTCAGGCTGCCCAGTAAAGCGGTTGAGTTGCCGTCCCTGGAGGTATTTAAAATATGAGTAGACATGGCGCTGAGGGACATGGTTTAATGGTGGTTTTAGCAGTGTTAGGTTGGACTCAATGACCTTAAAAGTCCCTTCCAACTTAGACGATTCAATGTTTCTATGACTGTACTTTATTACAGTAACACTGCTGCTGACTTGCATCAATGGAAGATTGAATCAGATACTGTATCTGTGTTAAATAACAGGAAAGCAACATTTTATTTGCCTGGAATGTTGCTTTTGAGAAAGATAATGAGAGATCAGTGCAAGATGTAGTTTTATTGACATGCAGTAGTTTGCTTTATTGCGGAGAGGATAGCCCTAATCTTTAGAGGTATACTGTATGATACAGAGTCATGAAACTGAAACTGTAAAATTCCTCTTTTCACAGGGAAAACTGATGAAGACTCTGAGATGGAGATACTTCCACAGCAAGTGGAATCTCCTGGAGATGGCCATCATATTGATTAGCTGGAGTGCCCTGTCAGTGTTTGTGAAGCGGACAATCCTTGGGACCCGGGACATCAGCTACTACCAGGAACACAAAGAGGAGTAAGTACTAATGCTAGTTAGTGCATCCTTTGTTGGTGCTACTTATGCAGAAGCAAATCTATTTTCCTTCTTGGAATCTCAAGACAGAGAGATTCTATCTTAATAGACCTCATGGTCTATTACAACTTTTCTTTTTTTCTAACAGCTGTGTAAGCTTTAATGAAACAGCAAGAGCTGACGCGGTTCTTGGCTACCTGATTGCATTCCTAGTGCTTCTCTCCACAGTGAAACTGTGGCATCTCCTGAGGCTGAACCCTAAACTAAACATGATCACTTCAACCCTAAGGAGGGCATGGGGAGATATCTCTGGATTCATCACTGTTATTGCAATCATGTTCCTGGCCTATTCCATCGCTGTGAGTACCACTGTGGTTCCTGTTGGCTGCGGTTTGCTTCTGAGTACTGTCAGGCTAAATGATTTATCTCTGAATGCTGAAAGCAACGCAGCTTTGAAATACAAAACTGAATAAAGCTGCCTATATCTTAGGTTAGAAGCTTGGAGCCCAATTCTTCAGTGTAAGTGAAAGAGAAGTTAAAATATCCACTTATCTATTCTTTGCAAACTGAAATTTACTGCAAAAATCAAACACTGAGATGAAAAAATGGCTTCTCTGTGTGTAATAGGTGTGACAAAGAGCAAAGTACAGGAAAAATCATTTTCTGGATAAAGTTTAAATCGGGGAGAGTGCAGCAAGTGCAATTTTCTGTTTGGCCAGTTTTTAAGTGGGAAATAATTATTTTTCTGTCTGTCATAGGAATACTCATTACACAAATAAAAGTATATTTTCATTCTAATGAGATTAAAGAATTATTGGACTGCAATGTAAGTGTACTTACTTACGTATACTTTAGCTGAAATATTTCCTGTAAATCTTCTGGCAGTGTGATGTGGGAAATTCAGCACATCTCAATTGAAAAATTACTGAAGAAGTGGAAACCATCTGAGCCAAATGCAAACTGTCCTGTAAGGGACAGCCCTGTGACAAACAGCACTGGAACTAGTCACTGAGTAGCTTTAGGCACCGGTGTGGCCACAAACTGAACAGGTTAAATAAGTGATCAGATCAGTTCTAATCAGCCTGTTGTCACCTCATGCCAGTAAAGGAGCTGTAAAAGAAAGAGGCAGAGGGATGGAGAAAAAGGTGAGCCGGCAGCAGCTCCTATTTAAATCAGAGGCAGGAGGCCCACAAGATATAAATTAAGAAATTAGCACCTTAGTTACTGAGTGCAAACAAGGAGGTTGCCTGTTTGGAAGGCCATTGTTTGTGACCATGACTAATTTGGTCAATTATGTAGGGATAAATCTGCTCCTTGGAGGTGAGTTAAATTACTTTCATGATTTTGTCATGTATTTGCAGATTTTTTACATATCTAGTGCCAAGTTGAGCAATATAAGACGTTGTCATATCCATGGTAAAAAGTCTTACAGCTAAACACATTCAGAAAGTGTGAATCCAGTTCTTAACTCTAGGTTAGTCTTCTTCTGTGACCTTGTCTGGTGTTTCCCCTGCTTGTAAACCAAAAAACACCCAGAACACACACAAAAAAACTTCATGGCTCTGCTGACAAGCTAAGAGGGCTTTCTCTGAATACGGCAGTCATTAGTGGATTTTGCAGCAAGGACTGGGATTGTGACACAAGATGTGCCTTCTTTCCTCTGCAGACAAACTTGATATTTGGCTGGAAGCTCTGCTCTTACAAAACACTCTTTGACTCGGCAGAGACCATGGTCAGTCTTCAGCTGGGAATCTTCAACTATGAGGAGGTACCACCCCTAATTTTGAAAAGTGTATCACTGTATGATTAGCACCTCAGCTATCAAATATGCTTTGACCCAGCAAATAGAAAGGCTTTCAGTTAGTGCTAGACATTAATCTAATTTTGCAAGCTCCATAGCTTCCTAAAGCAGCCACCTGTTCTCATCAAGAAAAAGACACCAAGTGAAATATATCTCACATCCCATTTTGACTATCAGTAGATTCATAATGAACACTTCATTGAGAAAGGTGCCCATATTTTAACTCGATATGTTACTTACTGATTACAGAAAGTTTTGAGCAGTTTCCTTAGAAAGCTACAGATGGAAATGTGAGCAATACGCTGCATTTGTTCTGAACACACACTCATCAGCTTCCCAAGAAAAGCAAGGCCTTCCACAAGGGAACTTTCTTACATTTGTTTTTATTATTCTTGACTTTTTCGTTAAGTTCATTCAATTATTACAATATCCTTTGAACAGCTCATTGTGGATTAAGCTAGTTCTCAGACATCTCTGACTGTGAAGTCCTCCTTGGTGGCTATTTTCAAACCATGGATCCAACAGGGTATAGATAGCTTTGAAGATCAGTAATTGGGCACAAAGTTTTTCACCTCTACATCCCACTCATGTTGTTAATCATGAAAATACATTCCTACATTATAGTTTACGTGAATATTAGGGGTTTGGATTTTTACACAACCCTTTGTTGATATGTGCCCATGACAGTCTGACTGGGCTTCTTTGTAAAGACACTACTAAACAAAACCACACAGAGATTTCATCCATACTTTACAAGCTGAAGCATGATGGAGCTTCAGCTGTTCTGTGGATAAACAGTTGTCCAGCCTTGTCAACTTTCACATGAAACTTTCATACCCTTACAATCAAATGCAAACACTTAAAAAACCCCAGAGATTTCCCATATTAATATATCATATATATAAAATATTCCATCATATTTGTATTATATCATATCAACATAGGAAAGTGAATAAAGGAGTGAATAAAGTGAATAATACATCTATATATATAGCTATATCTATGCTATAGATAGCATAATTTGTTAGCTATAGGCATTATATATAGATGTATTATATAGATAGCATAATTTGTTAGCTATAGGCATTTTCAGAGACAAATTCCTTATTGTGTCTTAACTGCTTGTACGTATGGGTTTTTTGGTTGGTTTTCTTTTTTTTTAACAATCAAAATATGATGTCTTACCTTATGAATATTACAGGTCTTGGACTACAATCCAATTTTAGGCTCCTTCTTAATCGGATCCTGCATAATTTTCATGACATTTGTGGTACTGAATCTGTTCATTTCAGTGATTCTGGTTGCTTTTGGGGAGGAGCAGAAGCACTACCAGGTGTGTTCACCTAAGCTCTCCTGCCGTTTTTAACATTTATTGTGCCGTCATTACTCATGATTTAGGTATTCTACCATCGGATGAAATCCATATAAACTCAGTCCAACTCCTAAGAAGTCAAGATTTACTCATAAAGCACACTTCAGATTTTCCAGATTTACGCTGTCCATTCCTGTTCAGACAAGTCCCAGTTCAGATCTGATTTGTAGCCTTCTGTTCACGTACTAAATCCAGCCAAAGCCTTAGACTTGTGCCCCAGCACCACCAAAATCAGCGCCAAAACTGCCACTAAAGTCCTTGAGGACTTTACACTCCTTTCAAAAATGTCCCTGAGTGTTTGACCCATTCAACCTATTGATAGTATGGTGTAAATTCCAGCTTTGTATTCCAGTACTGTCCAAAATTCCTCTGTTCTAAACAAAGTCAAGGGAGATGAGAACAAAGAATCTTGTCAATAGAAAGCAAGATATATTTAGTTTTTCTCATTTACTTCATCTAGAAATGGTGGGTGGCTCACTCTATGTACCACCAGCTGTTATGGTAGCTGGCAAATGAATTCTGGGCTCCTGTAGCAAGATTTCCATGGGCTTTGACAGAGACAAAACTTCTTCTGTAACGTTCATCCTCACCCATGCCCAACTGGGACTTTTGTCTTGATAAACATATTTGTGTGATGTTTTGCTTTGGTGGTTACTTTAGCTCTGTTGTTGGAAATGTTGTTGCTCCGTTGACTGAAAGTTGGCCACGGCCGCCCCCGCCGGGCGGGAGCTCCGCGCGGCGCCGCCCCCCTTTCCCCCCCCCGCCTGCCCGCCCCCGGCAAAGATGGCGTGGCGAGCGTTCCGGCGGGTCGGGCCGGTGCTGGCGCCGCGCTGCCCGCGCCTCTCGCCGCCTCTGCCGCTGCGGGTGCCGGCGGTCCGGAGGTTGACCACCAGCTCGCTGGTGCTGTCCGGTGAGTGGTAGATAGCATAATTTGTTAGCTATAGGCATTTTCAGAGACAAATTCCTTATTGTGTCTTAACTGCTTGTACGTATGGGTTTTTTGGTTGGTTTTCTTTTTTTTTAACAATCAAAATATGATGTCTTACCTTATGAATATTACAGGTCTTGGACTACAATCCAATTTTAGGCTCCTTCTTAATCGGATCCTGCATAATTTTCATGACATTTGTGGTACTGAATCTGTTCATTTCAGTGATTCTGGTTGCTTTTGGGGAGGAGCAGAAGCACTACCAGGTGTGTTCACCTAAGCTCTCCTGCCGTTTTTAACATTTATTGTGCCGTGATTACTCATGATTTAGGTATTCTACCATCGGATGAAATCCATATAAACTCAGTCCAACTCCTAAGAAGTCAAGATTTACTCATAAAGCACACTTCAGATTTTCCAGATTTACGCTGTCCATTCCTGTTCAGACAAGTCCCAGTTCAGATCTGATTTGTAGCCTTCTGTTCACGTACTAAATCCAGCCAAAGCCTTAGACTTGTGCCCCAGCACCACCAAAATCAGCGCCAAAACTGCCACTAAAGTCCTTGAGGACTTTACACTCCTTTCAAAAATGTCCCTGAGTGTTTGACCCATTCAACCTATTGATAGTATGGTGTAAATTCCAGCTTTGTATTCCAGTACTGTCTAAAATTCCTCTGTTCTAAACAAAGTCAAGGGAGATGAGAACAAAGAATCTTGTCAATAGAAAGCAAGATATATTTAGTTTTTCTCATTTACTTCATCTAGAAATGGTGGGTGGCTCACTCTATGTACCACCAGCTGTTATGGTAGCTGGCAAATGAATTCTGGGCTCCTGTAGCAAGATTTCCATGGGCTTTGACAGAGACAAAACTTCTTCTGTAACGTTCATCCTCACCCATGCCCAACTGGGACTTTTGTCTTGATAAACATATTTGTGTGATGTTTTGCTTTGGTGGTTACTTTAGCTCTGTTGTTGGAAATGTTGTTGCTCCGTTGACTGAAAGTTGGCCTGTTTCACCTCAAGTAGAGATTTCCTCTTGTGACTCTCTCTGGCTTCAGCAGAAACCGTACCTGCTTCTGGGCTCGGCATCCCAGTAACTTTTTCCTCATTATTTTAGGCTTCTGAAGAAGAGGAGATTGTTGATCTGATGCTAATGAAACTTTTCAGTTTCTTCGGGATCAAGTGCAAGAAGGAAGAGAAGCCAGTCACTAATGACCAACTGGAATGACTTGTCAACAATTAGATGATAACCACAATGAAAAGTTGCTTTGTTTGCGGGTGAAAGCTTTACTTTCTATCAGTTGCAGCGACTAGACTTAGGTAATCCTGGCTCCTGACTGAAACGCTGTGGCGTTCCACCAACTGACGTGTGATTTTCGAGTATTAGCTAAGAAATAACGCTAAACCTAAGGCAAAACAAGTGTCCCACGCGCACCTCCTGTAGACTTTGCATCTGTATTTAATAAAAACTGAGCGTTTTCTGCGCCGCTTGGCTAAAACCCACTCGCTTTCCTCCAACCCGCGCCACGGAAAGATGGCGACCCCCCTCAGCCGCCTTTCTCCCGCCGGCCTCGCCCTCTGCTCCCGCCCCGGGCCCGGTAGCTTGTCCTGGCGGGGGGTACGAAGCCACTTCACCCCGGGGCTACGGTCTCCGAGGCCGCGAATCCCCCTCTCAGGGGCTGCGTCGCCGCTGAGGGGACGGGGCAACGGCTGCCCTGCCCGGCCCCGCCCCGCGCGCCGTAACGGCCGCCGGTAACGGCCGCCCCCGCCGGGCGGGAGCTCCGCGCGGCGCCGCCCCCCTT
>NW_015090842.1:5865113-5866698 GCF_001431845.1 Calidris pugnax | reverse complement strand
CTCCCCTTCTGTGGGGGGTACCGGCGGGGAGGGCGGGCCGGTGCCCCCGCCCGCAGCAGGCGCCGAGGGAGCTCGGTGCGATGTGCGGACCCCCGCCTGCCCGAGCGGTGCGGATCGGGGGGGCACATGTGTCCTTGCGCCCCCACGGCCGGGCGGAGCGGGAGCCTGCGCCGGGGCTGGGCGGCGGGACCCGGGGTGGCCGTGAGGGGCCGGGGGAGGCCTCGCAAGATGGCTGAAGGGCTCAGGGCGGCGGGGGGCAAGGGGTTCCTCCCCCGGCTTCTGGCAGCGTGGGTTCTACCTGCCCCTTCTCCTGGTGCTGGCCCTCTCCCGCTTCCTCCTCTCCGTTAATTGGCAGAAAACTTTTAAATCACCTCTGGATGCTGTAGTTTTTTTAGCGAGGTGGCCCTGTCCCCTTCTGGTGGCAGCTGCTGGCTTTGCTGGGGCAGAGTGGAGAGCCCAAACTTGAGGGAAGAAGTGGATGGTGGAGAGCCCAAACTTGAGGGAAGAAGCGGATCCCAGAGAGCACAAACTTGAGGGAAGAAGCGGGTGGCTCCTCTGGGATGGTTGAGCCAAACAAGCTCCATCCATTATCCCCTTTATTAGCAGTTGGAAGCTCGAAGGGCAGACGGGGAGCAGCCCCAGCAGCCGGGCTGGCGATGGCCACCAAGAAAGCCCAGCCACATCTCCAGGGCTAACAGAGCCTGGTCTGGCCTGGCCAGCTCCCGGGTGGTGTAGCGACAGAGGTGGTGAGGCAGGAGATGGGCTTGCACATGGGTTCATGACATGGTTTTGCACTTAATGTAATCAGTTCTGCAAGTACCTGCTGCTGGTGAAGCTCTCTTTGATAGCCACACGTCTGAAAAACGGAATCTGTGGTGCTGCAGAAGTCGGGGATGTTGAAAAGATAGGAGAGGTGGAGAATATGCTATAAAAGTCATGACTATGAGGTCATAAACTTCCTCCCAGGTAGTCTTTTAACCTGTTTAACAGCCTTCTCCTACAAGTGAAAGAAAAAACCGTTATTAGTTATTATTTGCAAATAAAGTGAGTCAAGACCTAAGCTTTTTTCACTACTCTGTTTAATATACCAGTTGTTTTTCTGTAGATATAACTTGAAGGAATAACATAAATTATGCTTCTGTTTTAGGCAGAGAGGAAAAACTTTGTATGCCTCTTTGTGGAGGTGTGAGTTTTCCTTCAGTCTTCAGGTATATATTTCTGAAATACTTAATAGAGGCAGGCTAAACGAAATGAAGGTCAGAATTCAGCATGTGGTAGTTAAGCTGAAACCAAAGTCATGTTGAAATGAATGAAGCTGGAGTAAATTTAGCTGCTCTTCTGAAAAAGAATGCTCACAGAAGAGACTTGATATGCTTTGACATTTCATATTCATTTAATTTGATTTATTTAATAGGGTGGTCACATAAGCTCAAAGTTCAAATTTTGAGATTACTTATTAACTCTTTTTAATTTGACCTTTACTTTATTTGCACTGTTTTTTGGTACATGGTTAGAATTTTTCATTTTCACTCTTTTTTTTTTTTTTTTTTTTTTTTTTCTTCCCCCCCAAAAAATTTTACTTCTT
>NW_015090842.1:5837304-5860415 GCF_001431845.1 Calidris pugnax | reverse complement strand
GGGGGTACCGGCGGGGAGGGCGGGCCGGTGCCCCCGCCCGCAGCAGGCGCCGAGGGAGCTCGGTGCGATGTGCGGACCCCCGCCTGCCCGAGCGGTGCGGATCGGGGGGGCACATGTGTCCTTGCGCCCCCACGGCCGGGCGGAGCGGGAGCCTGCGCCGGGGCTGGGCGGCGGGACCCGGGGTGGCCGTGAGGGGCCGGGGGAGGCCTCGCAAGATGGCTGAAGGGCTCAGGGCGGCGGGGGGCAAGGGGTTCCTCCCCCGGCTTCTGGCAGCGTGGGTTCTACCTGCCCCTTCTCCTGGTGCTGGCCCTCTCCCGCTTCCTCCTCTCCGTTAATTGGCAGAAAACTTTTAAATCACCTCTGGATGCTGTAGTTTTTTTAGCGAGGTGGCCCTGTCCCCTTCTGGTGGCAGCTGCTGGCTTCGCTGGGGCAGAGTGGAGAGCACAAACTTGAGGGAAGAAGTGGATCCCAGAGAGCACAAACTTGAGGGAAAAAGTGGATCCCAGAGAGCACAAACTTGAGGGAAGAAGCGGATCCCAGAGAGCACAAACTTGAGGGAAGAAGCGGGTGGCTCCTCTGGGATGGTTGAGCCAAACAAGCTCCATCCATTATCCCCTTTATTAGCAGTTGGAAGCTCGAAGGGCAGACGGGGAGCAGCCCCAGCAGCCGGGCTGGCGATGGCCACCAAGAAAGCCCAGCCACATCTCCAGGGCTAACGGAGCCTGGTCTGGCCTGGCCAGCTCCAGGGTGGTGTAGCGACAGAGGTGGTGAGGCAGGAGATGGGCTTGCACATGGGTTCATGACATGGTTTTGCACTTAATGTAATCAGTTCTGCAAGTACCTGCTGCTGGTGAAGCTCTCTTTGATAGCCACACGTCTGAAAAACGGAATCTGTGGTGCTGCAGAAGTCGGGGATGTTGAAAAGATAGGAGAGGTGGAGAATATGCTATAAAAGTCATGACTATGAGGTCATAAACTTCCTCCCAGGTAGTCTTTTAACCTGTTTAACAGCCTTCTCCTACAAGTGAAAGAAAAAACCGTTATTAGTTATTATTTGCAAATAAAGTGAGTCAAGACCTAAGCTTTTTTCACTACTCTGTTTAATATACCAGTTGTTTTTCTGTAGATATAACTTGAAGGAATAACATAAATTATGCTTCTGTTTTAGGCAGAGAGGAAAACCTTTGTATGCCTCTTTGTGGAGGTGTGAGTTTTCCTTCAGTCTTCAGGTATATATTTCTGAAATACTTAATAGAGGCAGGCTAAACGAAATGAAGGTCAGAATTCAGCATGTGGTAGTTAAGCTGAAACCAAAGTCGTGTTGAAATGAATGAAGCTGGAGTAAATTTAGCTGCTCTTCTGAAAAAGAATGCTCACAGAAGAGACTTGATATGCTTTGACATTTCATATTCATTTAATTTATTTAATGTATGCTTTGACATTTCATATTCATTTAATTTGATTTATTTAATAGGGTGGTCACATAAGCTCAAAGTTCAAATTTTGAGATTACTTATTAACTCTTTTTAATTTGACCTTTACTTTATTTGCACTGTTTTTTGGTACATGGTTAGAATTTTTCATTTTCACTCTTTTTTTTTTTTTTTTTTTTTTCCTTCCCCCTACAAAAGCTTACATTCTCTTCTAACTGTTGAGAACACTTCAAACTCATCATGGAAGTCTTCTGGTTTTCTCTCTCTTTTGTTTTAACCTTGCTTTACAAACATTTTATACAATATTATTATACTACATAGAAAGGTATTGGCTGGCTGCTTTGTGATGTATGTAATGTCACAAATGTTCAGCTTGGGTTTGAAATTCTGTGTCATTTTCCATTCTTATGGCTCATTACTCATTTCCAGTGGAATTCCTGTTACCCATAGGTTTAATGTCTTGACCTAAAATGATTTAATGATTTCTTCTGTTCATTAGAATATGTCCCAAGAGATTTATGTAGGTATAAATAATGCTAGCTGAAATTCTCTGGAATTTTTGCATTTTACTCAAAATTTTTTGCGTAATGTACTTGCAAAAACACATGTTGCTCTACCGAGGTCCATAAAACTTAGGGCATCTTCAAAAGCAAACCATTTATCTGGGACTTGCTTCTCTTACACATGTTCAGACATAAATAAGAGGATCGCTACAATTAAAACAGCTTAAAATTTGACTGATTCATAGTGGAAAGATTTTAGCAGGTCTACAGCGAGAACTCATGTTTTCCTTCATGTACAAGTTTAGAAAACATAGAAGGATTTGCAGAAGTGTAGTTTCTGTACCGGGTATAAGGAGTCTGGCCTCAAGGAAGAGCCTGAGAGGAGAATTTGGAACTCGGAAGGAAGGCCCAGCTGTGCTGCTCTGGCACCAAGCACACAAGGAGATCTGTTTCAGAAGTTATCTTCTCCAGCTTCTGTGACATCCCTTGCCTGATTGGATAGGTGCTATGAATGAAAATTAAAAATAAATTATTAAAAAAAAATAAAGGCGAGGGGAAGACAGTATCTATGGGGAAACTGCAAGTGAGAAAACAGCCAGTGCAGGCTGAAAATGCCCAGAGTGAGAAAAGTTCCATGTAAAATGTTAGCAAGGGAAATGTTGCCTGTTTCAATTACTTCTTTTGAAGTTTCTCCATATGACTTCATAGAAATAATTGCTTCTAATAAAAGCTAGTAAAATTTGCTCTGAATCTTACAGATCTAAAATATATGTAGCATTGTAAAATTGCTGTGGAAAGGCTTAACAGGGCCTTAAATATGTCTATTTTAAAACTATACAGAATAACTACTGTGCTCTTCTCACAGCAACAGTATTAACAGAGAGCAAATTCTTTTAAGTAACAGTTGCCTGCATTAATTTGCCTTAATTTTACATATTTCTGTGACAACATTAAACACAGAGAAACAGACTGTAGGAAATGTCAGGGGGAGGGAAGGGAATCGGTCACCTTAACTTGGTTGCAACTTTTTAAACTTCAACTGGTGGCCCTAAGTACTTCGAATGAGATGCTGTGATGCTGACACTGTTTCTAACGGGCCATTGACACTGGCCTTCCCAGGAATAATAAAGTGGTTGTCACAAACGAACACTGAATATGCTTGAAAAGCCCCTAAGCTATCATAGAACTGCGTAACTATAAGTACACATACATGGTTTAGATTTATACTTCTGTTTGAAATACTACTGTTCCTCCTGTGCTTCATCAGTCTCCCTGTGATAGCACAGGAACTAGTAATGCTCTCAGCAGAACACCTAGTGAGCTTCTACTGTGTCACTAAGCATGTCATGAGCAGAATAAAATGCTTCTGTGAACTGCATGTGGTGGTTAAAATGTTTTCCAAGAAAAAACAAACACAACTAACCTCCGTTAAACAATTTTAAGCCTACAAATGTCACTGTATTTAACCGAGCAACATGTCAATTATTTCTGAAATATCAAGTTTGTTTCCTTTTAGCCCGCAAATTCACAGACAAGCATGAATGGATAACAGTTGAAAATGGCATTGGAACAGTAGGAATCAGCAATTTTGCACAGGTATTGATCTCTCCCCCCTTACCCAAGCCTGCAATGTTTATTTATGTGTACCTGCTCTTGTCCTTGCTCTTTGGACAGTTGCTGTTTTTTCTGGTTCTTAGTTGCATATGCTGTACACTGAGCATGATTTTTGGACGTGGATCTATCGCATTATTTGTGAAAAGAATGCTGTTTCAGCACGCTGAAAAATTCCTAATCGCTCCCAATTGAGCCCACGGGGAGCTGAACTTGATGAGACACTTAATTGTTCAGCAGAAACCTCCTTTATTGCTTCAGTTGTTATAGGCCTGAGGAGTTTGTGGCTATGTGATGAGGGTATCTTGGACTTTTTAGGGCAAATTTCCCTTGACAATGAACACAGTGCAATCCCTCTGGCTAAAGAACAATTGTGAACAGAAGTACAACATGGCAGATATTTCTTACTCTAGGATAGGAATTCCTTTGGATTTTTTATTTTGGTTTTTTCTCATCCAAGTATTTGATTTGGAATAAGTCACAGACAAATTCAGGATAGAGATTCACTGTACGTGAAACTTAAGAAAATCTAATGTGAGAAGCTATCAATGAAATGGAATTAGCATTTCTTAGGACAAGCAGCATTTCCTGTAATCTCAGTTTTCTGTAAACACTAATGCTCTGTAAGAACCCTGGTCTTTTATGAGATAGAGTACGTTGGTCAGTGAAGAGGCCTGTTCTGCTTGAGCCAATTCATAGGATGGTGAGGCTCCTTATTAAGTCAGTAAGGACAAACTCTACACTAGCAGCTCTCCAGTTGTCCGTGTCTCTGGGGAGGAGTCATTGCATTTTCTTTCAGATTGCACTGGAAGTAAATCCTCTGTGTTTGGTAACAAATAGATAATTCCCTCAAATCATTGGGAACGTTTTCCTTTAAAACAGTTGTTGCTCCAGTTGATGCTTAGAAGATCAGCAGATGTTATTTCTCAGTCTGCCTGAAGAAATCTGTATATAAACCTTGTAATTCAGCCTGAGGGTTATTAACACTGTCATAGATAAACAATAATACAGCATTTGGCATATGATAACAAAACAGCTTTGTAAGTTAAATGTTTAAAAAGAAAAAGTGAAAAACATGCAGTCCTTAAAGAATGAGAACTAGATTTCCAGACAGACATTTCTCATATACAGATACTAGAGTTACTGTATCAGATCTCTGCTATGTATAGTTTCTTTAATGTAAGTTTTGATGCTTTTGTTTTTCTTTTAAGGAAGCATTAGGAGACGTTGTTTACTGTAGTCTTCCAGAAGTTGGGACAAAATTGAGTAAACATGGTAAGTTTCAGCTGTAATTTCTAAGGAAGTAATTATTCTATTCATCCCACTTTCCCTTTGCAAAGATGAATTTTATTAATTAATCTTTATGTTCATTAATACTATTATAAATATTCTGGATGGAAAACTCGGGTATTTCTTCAGGTATTTCAAATTCTGTCTGACCATGCAGAAAGTTGCAGAAAGTACCTGCTCGTTAAACTGTGAAGACATTTATTTAAAACCAAATATTTGAAATATCTTTTGTAATAATTCTATCTATGCTGTTTTTAAAACAATTATGCTTTGATGTGGACTTGCTAGTGTTTAGGCTGGCTAATATGAAATGTGTAACTGCAGAAATACGTGAGTTGTATGATGAGAAACATCTAATTGATATCAAGCTCTGATTTTTTTCTATGAATAGATAGACCCAGTAATTTTGGGGTATCTACTATAATTATAGGTTTTTGCTTATTAGTGACATACAAATTGTTACATTCTTAATCATTCAGTTATGTCATTTTTCCATGTTAAGGAAGAGTGAGCATTAACAGGCAGAAAGGAAAAGCCCATCTATTCCTGTATTTACATGGAGAGCTGTCTTGCTAGTATATGAAGAAAAGACTGTTATTAGCTTCAGCCATTGCAGAAAAAGAATGTAGATTTACTGAGGTAAAGTAGCAGGCCTTTCTTTTGCCATCCTTCTTGTGGAATAGGTCCATATCGAACTATTTTGGCCAAATCTATTACACTGCATTGAATGGTGAATGCTAGACAAAAGTTCTTTCTGTTCAGGGTTTTAATTAACCAACTTGTAGTTGTGTTTTATCTGAAGGAATTTCATTTCCATTTAGTTCTCTTTTCTACCCATTCTGGCTTTAGTCTAATTCCAGGCTTTCCCAGAACATGTTGTTCTTTGGTTCCTTGTGCTGATGCCTATGTGCTCCTCTGACAGCTCCTCCAGCCTCTGCCTTCTTTGCTTGTGGCTTAGAGTTACTCTGGACGAAGGCTGCCCCAGGCACCATTTCCACAACTGCCTACAAAACAGGGGAAGGGGGAGAGAGGCTGGGTGATTCTGAATACTAATGTGTGTTTTCCAGTGAGTGCAAATGTAACACTTGATAGCGTTTCTGAAGAAAAACTGGGATACCTGAAATTGTGGCTGTGTCTATTTTGCAACGGAATTACATATAAAAAGGTTTAAATTATAGATAAAAGGTGTATTTAGGTCTCTTGCAGCAAGAGTCGAATGTGGTATCATATCATACCACACACCGTGGGGCTTTAGCCAAAAGGATTAGCCAAATGTAAGAAATTTCCATCCCTTCTGTAGGAACCAGCTCGCCAGTGTTATGCGAGTTCCCCAGAATAATTCAGGAGCATAACCATCAAATTTAATACTGCTGATAACTGTCATAAAGTTGGTGACTTCAGTCTCTTTGACAGTTTTCTTTCCTCAAGATCAAGACCCTTCTTCAGTGGCTAGGTCAGCACCAGAATGTCTGACTGAAAGAAATAAAGCACTTTGTATTTTCCTCTGAAAAGCGTTCAATCATGTTCTGTGTTTCAGATGAGTTTGGAGCTTTGGAAAGTGTGAAAGCTGCTAGTGAACTCTACTCTCCTCTCTCGGGAGAAGTGACCGAGGTTAATGCTGCTCTTGCAGATAATCCAGGCCTCGTCAATAAATCTTGTTATCAAGATGGTAAGATGTCATTTTTAGCTTTCAATAATGAATAACACCTGGATTCTTGCTATCACAAATGGCTCTGCAATCCCTAGTTCTTCCAGTTCAATGGTGTGGAGGCTTAAATGGAGTATATTGAATACAGTTCAAGCCCAATAAAACTTAACGTGAAAGAGTTATTATAGTTATGTCTTTGACAGCTGCTTTACACTGTGCTCTTTTCAGACATAGGCAGTGGTTGGATTTAAATCTATTTCCCTTGATGGCATTTCTCTTTTTTGGTCTCATAGCAGCTCATGATAGAGAGAGGTCAGGCTCTGGGACTCTGTCTGGGCTGTGCCCCCTCAATGCCACTGCCAGAGACAGTACGTCTGACTCAAAAAGCCATTTCTTATGACAGATTGCGTATCTTTTAAAGTATTGAAACATTGGTTTGCCTGTACAAGAAATCCTGTTGACTCTACCAGTGTCACAGGGCTTGTTTGCCTACTGGGAGTACTTGTCTAAGGCAGTAACATGAATAAGTCTTTCTTGTAGGATAATAGTAACTGTGTTTCTTTTTTAATTTCCTAACTACAGGTTGGCTTATCAAGATGACTGTGGAAAACCCCACTGAACTTGATGAACTGATGAATGAAGATGCCTATGAAAGATACATAAAATCCATTGAGGAGTGAGCTGGAATAATGAAATAAATCCATATAAAATATTTCAGTGTAGTTTGTCATCAATCAGCGAAGCACAGAATATCCAGTTTCGGCAACCTCAGAAATACCACTTTTCACATTTACAAGGCCATAAATAATTGCAGTGATAAAAATGTTTAACATCTGCATACCTGCAAGGGCTTTTTATTCTATTGTCTGATTTATGTAACTTCAGGATGTTACCTAGAATACTTTGGGAAGCAAAATTTGCTAAAATATGTACTTCCCAAGATTCATTTGACAATCAACTTCAGTTAAAACAGCCTTAATAGGTAGTTCTGTAGTAGGTACACGACTGTTCTCATAACCTGGACTACAGCTTTCCCTCAAATACTTTTTTGTTGCTCCCAAGATATTGAACAGCAATGTCTCCCTAACTTCCTAATATTTTTCCTAATTACAATTGCAAAGATGATACCAAAAAAGGAGAAGCCATATCAACTACCTCTTTGCATGATTTTTTACTTCTTTACAGATTTTACTAATCCTTTGTTTTCCTGCTTCATTTTACTATGTAATCAAATAGTTTTGCTTTTGACATTGATTTATATGCTGTCTTAGTACGCAAAACTCAGGCAATAATAGTTTATCAAGGTTCTAGAGTAGGTTGTTCAGGCTGTATTTTTTGATTAGTAAGTGCTACCTCTGTCACAAGTAATTAAGGAATTCTCCATTCTGTGTGTAGCAATTGCAGTGATTTCAGAAGAGTAGATACTTGTGAAAATGGTGTGATCAGTAGTAGTTTGACATCTGTATCTCGGTGTCTGTCTTTAAGATCAAGTAAGCAAACTGCTGTAATGACATCACAGGAATGAAACTAAAACTTCCCCTTTGCAAACCAGTGAACTAAAGCAGCTGATTTCATTTGACTTAATATTTAATGAATCCACAAATGTGCGCTCAAAGTTGATGTGATGCCTAACGGTAAGAGCTGCACTTCAGGAAATCCTAACAGTACAGCAGAGTTTTGGTCTGAAACTTTTTTCCACAATTTTAAAATGGTGATTAGAAGCCAAGCACAAAACAGGAACAAAAACCAAGTATCTGTAAGTTGCTCTAAGAAGTAGTAGGGGAATGTTTGATCTATGTAAGATGACAAAGGCAAAATTCATATTTCTTTGGAAGTTCCTTTCAAAAGCACAGCCCTTCAGAAGGGCAGAAATACACTGAGTTATACAGAAACCTTTCTAATGCATAAACACGTAGGGCTTTCTTTAACAAGCTGAAGGGATGTCAAAGTAATTGGTGAGTTTTTTAAATCCTAGGAGCTAATTTTCCCTACACAAGTCACAGATAAAAGCCCTGCCAAGGGAGACTCCACTGTGTATTTAAGATAAAACTATCTTCTCCTTAGGAGTTAAACTGCAGAGTAACCAAGAGGGAAGAGTGGTTGATAAACACAAGGCTCCAGTAAGCCCAGTGTAAATGCTTTAAAACCTGCCAGCACTTATCCATTATTCACAGTATCATACAGTATTTATTGTGACATCCTTCAGGGCCCAGAGAGGTGGGAGTTTGATCCTGGCACTTCCCAGGTTCACTGTGTCCCTGCGGATCTTTGACCTCCCTGTGCACTTTCCAAAGAGAAAAATGAAGTTTGTTTCAAAGGAGAATGAGCAGGCAAATAGAGACAGGAATGCATGAAAATGTTTCAGTTTGATACTGTTTCTTTCACCCTATTTTTAACAACTTACTTACTAGAGAGGAAAAGGCCCTTCATCCCTTGCCATGTAACACATGACCCTTTTGGATCTCCCTTTAAAGATCAGTTGACACCATTGCAATGCATTTTTAATACAATTTTTTTTAAAACATTTGTATTCTTTCCTTTTAATGAACAAAATATGAAATAGCAATTTCTGTAATCCTCTAAGAAACCCAGGGAATAGTAAAAACTGGCAAATCTGATCTTTTCCTCACGTATTGCCCTCATCTGTGTGTGAGCAGTTATAGAGTTACACGAGTATGGATAAAGGGCAACTTTCTGGAGAAAACCCCTGAAACAGAATTCAAGCCCTTCTTTCATGGTGTATGAGTTGGAGAATGGATGCTCTTTTGCTTAAAGAGGACCAGGAATCTCTCTATCCCTAGTTCTTTTAGGGTTTTATATGACCTTAAAGCGACTTTATAATTTTCCCAATTCCTCTTAAAATGGGAACGATAAAATTTAGGTGTGTCTTCTGTGGTTTATGCTGAGAGCTCTGGTGTTCAGCAGTTATTTGGGCCAAAGAATGTCTATTGGAGCAGATATTTTTATATCTTTCTACAATCCACTCAACTACCCCAATTATGCTGCCAAAAGAATATATTCTTCCTTGTTTGAGGGATGCTGCCCAGGCAGAGCTCATCCTTCCAAATAATTCCATAACTCCACCAGCAGGAGGAAGCCCCAGGCTGACCCCGTGCCCTGGTTGGAACCAGACACTGCAAGAGCCTGACTGTAAAACCTGCCAACGTGATCCATAATGAACTCCTTTCATCAAAATAAAAAGGTGGGGTGAATGTGTGTCAACCTTGGTCTATAAACACAATTTTAAATGCTTTTGTGTAAATTGTAAGGGAAAACGTCCAACTTGCTCACCAGTGTGTGCTCCCTACAGAAAATTAATAAAGGAGATGATTTTTTACAAAATAACCACTTTACCTGTGACCTCTCTCTTAAGTTTGATCCTGAACTTGAGAATTTAACACTAATAATCACGGGATAATAAAAATTATAGGCTCACTAGGGAGATTGTTTTTCTGGCAAATTATGATTTTATACTTCTACAACCAAGAATTATGTCTCTGTATCTCCTAGGGGTTAATTGTATCATCACCTTTCCTCTTGCCAACACTTTCTTTCCGTTCCACAAGTACCAACCCCTTTATCTCTCAAATTGTCTAAGTGAATAATATAAGCTAAACTTGCAACTCATTTTTTTATCCATGTTTAATTTCGAAGATTTTTCTTAATCAGTTTTTCTTTATCAGTTTTCTACCAACACCAGTCCTGAAAAGATTGCATACCTTAAATTTTGTCTTGTTTTCAACCAATGAAGCGCTGCCTCTCCCCATGAATCTTGACCCATCATCAGTCAATCCAGAAAGATCCTCAGCTCCTCAAGTGAGCTTCGGGCTTTTCCCTCCTGATGGTGGGAGCCATCACACAGCCAGACCCACAGGAAATGCCACCACCCGCGCTGCCTACTTTGGAGAAGCAAAAGAAAACCTAAGAACAGTGCGTAATTAATTAATTAACACGAGTTCACCAGTGGGTGGAATGCTTCAGGTTGTCAAATGGTGCTGCTTTAAATAATTTCAAGTTACAAAATAAATTCTTGCATAATTTCTCCACAGGGTGGCACTCCAAACGTTAAGGATGGTAAGAGAGGGACAAGGAAAGGAAGCGAGATCCACCTGGTTTTCTAGCTCAGCTGCTTGGTCACCAAAAGCCAGGGCAGAGACCCCTCAGCCTCTGTGTAATTTAATTTCCTGGGTCAACTTCAAGATCAGGAAAAAAATATGAGTTCCACGCATGATGCCAGCCATTAAGTCAATGTCCATCAGTGTGAATTACCAGCAAGACACACTGCAGGTGGCTCAGACAAATTCTGAGAGCAGCCTAGGAGTGCAAGCATTGCCCTCATCTGTGTGTGAGCAGTGTTTATAGAGTTACACAGATGAGAGTTTGCCTCACAATATCAATATCCCTCTCTCCCTGACAAAGCATAATTCAGCCACTTCAGACCTGATCTATTTTAATGCAGTACAAGTGCCCCACATCCTCCAATTCAGCCACTTCAGACCTGATCTATTTTAGTGCAGTACAAGTGCCCCACATCCTCCGCTATCAGGCTGTTTTAGGAGTATGGATAAAGGGCAACTTTCTGGAGAAAACCCCTGAAACAGAATTCAAGCCCTTCTTTCATGGTGTATGAGTTGGAGAATGGATGCTCTTTTGCTTAAAGAGGACCAGGAATCTCTCTATCCCTAGTTCTTTTAGGGTTTTATATGACCTTAAAGCGACTTTATAATTTTCCCAATTCCTCTTAAAATGGGAACGATAAAATTTAGGTGTGTCTTCTGTGGTTTATGCTGAGAGCTCTGGTGTTCAGCAGTTATTTGGGCCAAAGAATGTCTATTGGAGCAGATATTTTTATATCTTTCTACAATCCACTCAACTACCCCAATTATGCTGCCAAAAGAATATATTCTTCCTTGTTTGAGGGATGCTGCCCAGGCAGAGCTCATCCTTCCAAATAATTCCATAACTCCACCAGCAGGAGGAAGCCCCAGGCTGACCCCGTGCCCTGGTTGGAACCAGACACTGCAAGAGCCTGACTGTAAAACCTGCCAACGTGATCCATAATGAACTCCTTTCATCAAAATAAAAAGGTGGGGTGAATGTGTGTTAACCTTGGTCTATAAACACAATTTTAAATGCTTTTGTGTAAATTGTAAGGGAAAACGTCCAACTTGCTCACCAGTGTGTGCTCCCTACAGAAAATTAATAAAGGAGATGATTTTTTACAAAATAACCACTTTACCTGTGACCTCTCTCTTAAGTTTGATCCTGAACTTGAGAATTTAACACTAATAATCACGGGATAATAAAAATTATAGGCTCACTAGGGAGATTGTTTTTCTGGCAAATTATGATTTTATACTTCTACAACCAAGAATTATGTCTCTGTATCTCCTAGGGGTTAATTGTATCATCACCTTTCCTCTTGCCAACACTTTCTTTCCGTTCCACAAGTACCAACCCCTTTATCTCTCAAATTGTCTAAGTGAATAATATAAGCTAAACTTGCAACTCATTTTTTTTAATCCATGTTTAATTTTGAAGATTTTTCATCAGTTTTCTATCAACATCAGTCCTGAAAAGATTGCGTACCTTAGATTTTGTCTTGTTTTCAACCAATGAAGCGCTGCCTCTCCCCATGAATCTTGACCCATCATCAGTCAATCCAGAAAGATCCTCAGCTCCTCAAGTGAGCTTCGGGCTTTTCCCTCCTGATGGTGGGAGCCATCACACAGCCAGACCCACAGGAAATGCCACCACCCGCGCTGCCTACTTTGGAGAAGCAAAAGAAAACCTAAGAACAGTGCGTAATTAATTAATTAACACGAGTTCACCAGTGGGTGGAATGCTTCAGGTTGTCAAATGGTGCTGCTTTAAATAATTTCAAGTTACAAAATAAATTCTTGCATAATTTCTCCACAGGGTGGCACTCCAAACGTTAAGGATGGTAAGAGAGGGACAAGGAAAGGAAGCGAGATCCACCTGGTTTTCTAGCTCAGCTGCTTGGTCACCAAAAGCCAGGGCAGAGACCCCTCAGCCTCTGTGTAATTTAATTTCCTGGGTCAACTTCAAGATCAGGAAAAAAATATGAGTTCCACGCATGATGCCAGCCATTAAGTCAATGTCCATCAGTGTGAATTACCAGCAAGACACACTGCAGGTGGCTCAGACAAATTCTGAGAGCAGCCTAGGAGTGTCCTCAGTGTAATTTTTTCCACTTTCCCCCCAGTCCTCGAGACACAGCCTTAGCACAACAGTCCTCAGCAGGAGAGTTTATCCCATGGTATCAGGATGAGAGTTTGCCTCACAATATCAATATCCCTCTCTCCCTGACAAAGCATAATTCAGCCACTTCAGACCTGATCTATTTTAGTGCAGTACAAGTGCCCCACATCCTCCGCTATCAGGCTGTTTTAGCTGTCAGTTGTTTATAGTGTTTAATTATTTATGCTATTGAATGTGTTTTGCTTAGAGCTGGATTTTTATGGAGGTAGAGCGCTTGTACCTTTCTCCAACCACGAAAATCAATCTGCAAGGCAGGAGGATGAGCCTGCACTTCTTAGGACCCAAGATACATACTTCTGGTTTTCAGCCATTGCCCCTCTCCCTTCTTCACTGCTTGGGTCTGGATCAAGAGAAAATGGCCCAAGGATTAATTTCTTGGCAACTCCTACCTGTTCTGAGAACCCCTCACTTGTGCCACAACTAGTAAGGCAAAGAGTGCTAAAATTGGTTAAATATCACTGCACGGCTCCTTTTTTTCTGCACTGTATCATCCTCATCTACAACTGAAACATTTTTGCAGCTTTCTATTAGACTAAGGGGCATTTCTTATATCAGGTGGGACAGTTAAACATGGTAGATAACAAAGAAAACGCAGCTATTCAATACCTCAATAGGAATTTTTTTGTCTACTTCCCGTATTTTCCAGAGATTTAAAGAGTAACCGAAGGACAACACTCCCCTTCAATGTGTTCCCCTGCTTCTACAGGATCTAAAGTAGTGTTTCTAACAGGGCATCTAACAGTCTCAAAAAGGGCTGCTCTTCAGAGGTAGGGCAGCCAACCCCTATTTCTCCTTTCCACCTGCCCCTGTACACATGGAGGGTCACAAGGAAGAAGCAGCAGTCATCCTCTGATGACTCTGAAAGGTCGTGGAGAACAGGAGAGGTGCCTGAGGACAAGAGGAAAGCCAGTGTCACCCCTGTCTTCAAAAAGGGCAAGGAGGAGGACCTGGGTCAGCCTCACCTCTGCCCCTGGAAAGGTGATGGAACAGCTCATCCTGGATGTCATCTCCAAGCACGTGGAGGAAAAATAGATTCCAAGAAGCACCCAGAGAGGGATGTTAAGAAGTAGGAATTGTTACTATGATTTCTAGTAGTACTACTGTATGAATACTTCATACATTTTAACACTTGTTATTAATAAGACTATCTACTCTATGTAACTCTCATTAAGAGTCAGATGAATTCCTGTAGTCATCTTTTGTCCCATATAAGCATAAAAAAAAAGAAAAATTAATCCAAGACTAAAGCGCAATGTAAAACTAATCTTTTTCTCTTTTTTTTTTAATTTTAGAGCACCATGACTTCATCATAATCTTCACCCAGAACTGTAATCTCATTACTTCAGCATCACTCAAGTGTAACAGCAGTTTTAAATTCAAAGCATATGTCTTACCAAAAAGAAAAGGGGAAATCACACTCTGTTATTCTAACTATTAAGAGTCTAATATTTATATAATGGTATCTTAAGAAAGCAGTTCTGGATTCTGTAGTTTATGTGAACTACGAGTTCATTTTTACTTGAACAAAAAGATTAGATAGACATTAAATCAGAAAACATTCCCTCCGGAAAAAAAAAAGAAGTCTGGGGGTACGTTTTAATTAGTTTGCCCTTCCAAAGAAACACATGAAAATATTATTATTAATCATAATGAGACAGCTAAGCAGATGTTTCTGAAAGAATATAGAAAAATGAGTTGTACTAATTACACAAGAACAAACGTAGCATTTTTTCTCCTTATGGCTATATGGCTTTTATCTGTATTATAAAGAAGGCTTAAAAAGCATCAGTTAAAGAAAAGCCAAAAACTGTTATCAGCATTGTAAGATAAGATGCTGCCTACAGTGAAAGACACATTATAACAATTCAAGAAACAAATATTTTAAACTCAGCAGTTAATAGAGAAAGAATATTTGGAATAGTCCTTACGATTCATTTCTCCAGTACCGAGAGAGCTTCAATTCTGCATCACGGCTGGAGGAAAAGGCACGTGCTGGTTAAAGAACTGACTTGACTGCAGGTACTGCTGAAGCACACGGGGCTTAAAAACCTTCCTCCCAGTCTTTCAGCACTGCAAAAATTTAAACTGTTATTTTTTAAAATATATATATATATAAAAAAAAAAATCACAGTTTTTTTCACAAATCTCATGTCTTCCTTCTATGAAAGCCCCTCCTTCCTCTCCTAGAAGACTGGTGTTTCTGTACTTTCCAGCACGGGCTTTTGGCAGCTAAACGTTGAGCTGGTTCAATGTCCTAGTGACCATAACGATGCAAAGCCAGGAAGGAGTGAGGACACAAACAGCTTAAAGTACAACCATCCCTTTCTGAACTACAGGCTGCTAAACTACACCTGAAATGGAGTTAATAATACAAGGCTAAAGACAGCTACACACATTTATGCCCACCAATAATCTCATCCTGTCTTCCTGAAAGCTGGCTACACCTCAGAGGAGCTGGTACCAGCACAGCCCAACACACTGCAGCTTCCACAGAGAACACCCTCCATGGGGACTGCCTGAGGACACACTGGAAAATCTGGCCCAAACATGAGAGATTTGTCCCCAGACTCGCAGATGCATCACAACATGTCTTCATACATCCCCTACGGTTGAATAAGAACATTGTTGTTTCAGATCCTCAACAAAAAAATAACTCATGGTTTGTCAATTGGAAAAAAAATAAATTATATTCACCACATGCTCACAATTTGTATCATTAATCTTTAATGACAGCTAGAAGCTACAGGTTTATAAATATATATTTTTCATAATTGTGACAACAGGTGACTAGATGCAGTTTTGGTGGAAAATTGTCTGAAATACTGTAAGGCTAGGTAAATTACAAGGCATTATTAGAAAATGTCGATTTTGAAGTTTTGGTGTTATTACGTGACTTTTACAAATACTAGAAACAAACATTACTTGGTGAAATATAAACATCGCAGAAGAAACTACAACCAGAAGTAATTTACCAGTTAAGTACATAGTTAAGAAACAAATTTTTTTTGTTTGCTTTTTAAACAAAGTCAAGGTAAATCAAAGAAACAGTAATAAAAACACGGTCTTCAACAGACAGAGAGAAATAATACGTGTAACAGCAGAGGGGAGGAGTAAGGTTTGTTTAAACCGTTCCAAGCAGAGTGATTTTGTGTGACAGCAGTCAGTTTTCCTGCCTCACGAGACGGATGGATGCCCAGACATGGGCAGGTCTCACACCCAGGCAGAGCTGGTTTTGTATCAGCTTTAAAATGCATGAGCTTCACATCAGGGTGCAGCTCCGGGCACACACAAGCATTTGTTACACCACAGTTTAGAAACCAGACTTGGGAGTAATCCCAACCAATTTTACTTTTACAACTTTTGATCAACTTTAAAATCATATATATTAGCTCTTTGAGTTTAAAAGTACAATATAGTTTGGCTTATTTTTAAGATAGGGAAATACAAAAATTTTAAAACTCACAATAGTAACACAACTCCTCGATCTAGAAGGTGATATAGAATAAAGTACAATGTGTGAGACTTCATTATGCAATGTTATGACATATTGTTTTGTTACTGTTATTCAAAGGATATGGTTATGATTTAGTGAAGTCAGATTAGACAAAAAGAGCCTAACGATATAACACTATTTAAGACATACAGTTTCCTTAATGAGGCTTTTAACAAAATATTCTATACACAACACACCAATACATCAACTATACCAATCAAGTTTATCCCTAAAAAAAACAACCAAACAGGTGCACCATGATATTGCATAGAAAGAAATCCCTGGTATTAATACACTTGCACTGCAGACTAGGACTTCCTCCCCGCCTTACTAAATCAAAGCACATACCTTTTTTAAAAAAAAGCACATATCACATTTGACATTTTTCTTCGCTATATAACTCTTTGGAATCGCTACTGCATGTGTTATTTCAAGCATATTTTTATTCTGCATGCTATTGTTTAATGTTAGAAAAACTAAAATTGAAAGGAAAACAGCTTTCCTGCCTCTCCCCCAAAAATATAATGGAAAATAATCTTCCTATGTTCCATTCTCAACAACAGAAAACTCAAATAAAATCCAGGATAACTGACCGAAGATGATATTCATACAAGATGGGAAAATCCAGGGTCAGAAACCCTCTCTGCAAAATAATTTAAAAGTCATATTTATAAGTTGGATAAAGAAAGAGTCCAACCAATAGTAAATGGTTTTATAGCTCAGTCTTCTCTGTGACCATGGAAGACCTACATTCAAGTCCAAACACTAGTTTAAGGAAGTGCTCTTACCGCTTCACTATTTTAGGGCAATTATCTCATATAAGCTTAACCTGAGAAAACCTTTCTATTGAAACAGGTACCTTTCCCTCAACATGTTCCATTTTGAAAAAGCGTCACCATCTTCCATTTTTAAAACACACTGATCAGCTCTACATAAGGCTAGGGGTTTTTTATTTTTACAGCAAAACTGACTATATTTACTTCCTACCTTAAACTACTTAGGTTTCAAAAAAACCTTAATTTCAGTGCTCCAAAATATTTTCATCTCGGTAACGATGTACACATGAAGTGCACACAGGAAATAGATGATTTGCCCAAAAGCCATGCATTATAACTGGAAGGTGAGAGTCATTTTCTTCAGTTATTCCTTATAGTGAGCACTGATCTCATGATATAAACTGTGCAGAGAGATTAAATCCATCCAAAAGTTTTAATGATATGCATTATGCAGCATCAAATAAATAACAGTAAAAGCTTAAATCCACAAATAGATTTCATAAAAAACTAGAACTTCTGGTTTCAGACAGAATATATATTTAGAATATCTGTGTAAGAGGTGAATATATACAATAGATGTATTTTGTTATATTAACTATAGTCACAGTTAGGTTTGGTTTTTCTTTTTTTTTTTTACTTAACTACATAATTGTAGAGGTATAGCAGGAAGACACAGTTCTGACTGTAATTTCTTTCACTGTACTAAGGGAAAATATTACCAAATTATTCTGGCTGCTACAGATACAGGATTTCTGGCACAGCTGAAAATGTGTCAGGAATTAGACTGTATTATTATATTTTTAGTATAAATTTCAGTTTAATGACAAAGCCATTATCAGACTTTGGGTGAGAGAGCTAAGGAACACACGAGATTTCTTCCCAGGAAATGCTGAAAGGCACGTAAAAATTTCAATATATATTTAATATTATGTTAAAAAGCAGATTCTGTGTGTTTCTGTAGGTTACTTGACATTAAAATACAGAATTAGCAGATGTTTGCCTGTTGGCCCTATGGAAAAAATGTTTCATGTATCTGTAAAGAGATCACGCTTATGCATGAACAGACATTTGTTCATTCAAGTGGAACATTTTCCCCCCTCACATACACTGAAACAAAGAGTGTGCAATTATTCTGTTGTTTACTCAGATACCGAGGCACACACATTCACATCAAAAAGTTACTTGCAAACAGGAAAAGGAAAAAAAAAATTAATTTACCTGAAATAATGTACATTTATTGAAAATGAGGAGGACCGTTTCAGTTACTGATTTTACACTAATAAATAGTACTATGTTTAGCCCACTGCTATTCTGCTTACAGTCACTTAATTGTTCTGATTCCTGTTAGGATTTCTAATAATTAGGGTAGATTTCAAAAATATTGCCATGAAAAGCCTAGAAATACATGCAAAAACTCTACCAGTTTATATGTGAAGCAGCAAACATCAGTGTATATCAGACATACAGTACAATTTGACTTGCTGTATAAAATATCATTGTATTGCACATAAAATAACATGGCACATTTCACAAAGCTACAACTTTGCACAATAAGTGACAGACACATTTTTACATCTGCAGAGACATAAGCAATGACTAAGTCACTTCAAAGTGAAGCACAGGACCTAGGGGTTATTGCCTAAACCATTCTAGTATCAGTTGGAAAGAAAGGTGACATGGGCTCCAGTCATGCAAATAAAAATACAAAGAGAGGACATTTTTTTCCAGAAAAAGGTTGGCTTGAAAATTTTCAAATATTTCACTTTGACCGTGAAAGTTCTTTTTGTGGAGCTATGTTCTTTAGAAATGCTGTTTTAAAAAGTTGTCTTGCTCCTGCTCCCATTAAAATGATTGAAGTCCCGCCAACTTGAAAATTATCCTCTTCAACATAGGTTTTTCTCCTCAGAGTCACAATTTATGTAAATATTATATAATTACTATTTGGGATTTTCTTCTTTATCTCCATTTATTGCACTGCTTCTAGCAAACCACTCAGAGATAGCATCAGACTGAAGCTAAAGGACTGGAAACTACATGAATGATACCAGAGGAAAAAAATATTCAGTCATTGCAACTGAACATAGTTTTGGAAATCTGAATAAATCTTCCCCGAAAATGAATTAATGTGATAGAAGTGAAAAATGTGTAATTGAAGTCGTGCGGCTTTGACATATACCACTGATAAATTTCTATTAAAACACCTCAAACTTCTTCCACAGACTTCATCAATAGCATTGTCTATTCTAAGCTGACTGGGCACAAACTTACCCAGGCTTTAAAAATTAGGTGTTTATAAATGTTTCTAGAAGACCATGTCTTTTACTGGACTTGCACACGTATGACTGATCACCTGTGACCAAGTTCAAGCCCAGAAAGTTACCAACGAAATGTACTATTGAGGAAAAGCTTAACTGCTTGAAAGGTCGGGAGTCTGTTTTGTGAGACATCCTTCTGGTATGCTACACTCCCAAAAGGTTTAACATTCAGATTTATTACCTGATAAATAGGGCCATAAATAAAAAGCAAAGAGCAGTAATATCTGAACAGTTTGCCTACAAAATTTCAAGTGAGAGCAACAATAATTTCACTTAAGTCAAGAAAAAAAAAAGAGAATAATACAATAACTTGCTAGTGTACTTGATGTATGTACATCTATTTAGTTATTCCCAATCTAGTTTAAGCTAGAACTGCTATAAGGAGATTTTAAAATTGATTTTAAAATTATTAGAGACCTACAGATGCTGCATAAATCAAGTGACAATGAAAACTACCTTTCACTGGAAAAAAAAAAAGTTCTAGAATTAGAGTTATTCACTGTTAAAAATGGTTTTAGCACCATTCATGTTTCTAAAGCCATTAAAACAGTAAACAGGAAATCTTGTGACATCTTTATAAGCAAAGTTGCAGCATCAGTTAATCTAAAATGCACAGAAACTATTTTTTTCTCCAAGCATTTTCATCCATCTATGGAACAGTTGTCGGTTCACTATTTGGGTAAAAAAGGCCAAGCAAAAAGTGTTTTGGAAAGCTATAACACATCAGTAAAGAGACATTTGGCTATATTTCCACCACATTTCAAAGTGCTTTCAAATGGAGACAAGTCCTTTTCCTTCTCTCCGGTATTAAGGCTTTTTTTTTTTTTTAATAAGTTTAACTAAAAGACACTTGGGGTTTCTTTACCAAATACACTATTCAATTTGCTTTACCATGAATTCTAGGTTTATAAATGTGTACTAACAATATATAGGATTACAGTATTACAAGACCGGGGCCTTAATATTCTAAAATGTAAGCTACTCAGTAGATCTTGACACTATATTTCTTTTATATTCTGTTTCCATTAAAAACACAGGGATTAGAAAACTGGGAAACTAAAACCAAGTTACCAGTACGACATAAAGTAGCCTTGCTATTATTTCTATTAAATCAGAAGCAGTGATCTAGAGTGATCTAGAGAAATGAAATTAAATACTCTTTTCCCACCAAGTTTCCAGACCCTTTCGTTTTTTCCCCTGAATTTATAAGTTTAATTATTCTGACTGAACCAGCCCCTCAGGAGACAAAACTGCTCGCAGTTCCCATCAAAGTCAAAAGGTTCTCCAAGAACTCCACGTTATTCAAGCCATTACTCATTGGACACTTAAACGCTTTCGAGGAACACAAAAATGCAGTTAAAAAGCCACATCTGATTCCTAAACAATCTACAGAAGATCCAAAACGTTAAAAGCCTGACCTTGCAGCCCTTCAAAATCAGAAGATCACACTGCCATTGTTCTTACTGCTCTAGAAGCTGTATTTGTAGAGGTCCCCTCCCCTGCAAAAACACATACGTGCCTGATTCCTGGAAAATTAGCACCCAGATTTGGCACCAGCACAACCTGTATTCAGCTGAACTCCTGAGAAAGCAAGTTCAAAAAGGAAAATGCTAGGTTTACTGCTAATGTAGCTTAAAACATACCTTTGAAGGCAGAAGTCAGCATACTCTGTAATTTTTATTGATAGATTTTTATATGGCGAGATATGACTTTCTTCAATTTGCCTCCCAAATTTAGCCAGTTTTGTGAAATCTGTCACTTAGTGAAATGACTATGAAAAATTTGGAGTATTTTGTTTTTCTTTCTGAAAAGAAAGGCTCCTGCATTGATACCTTTAGGCATAGGAAACACAATTAAACTGTTAACGGGAACAGAACCAAAAGTGTTGTTTGGGATGCGGACCAAAATTACGGATTCAGCTCTTGCCATCTCAAGTTCCTTTGCTGCAATTCCACGACTTTCCGGCTGAACCCAGCAGAGGCAGCTTTATGGGACCAATCCAACTGGAACAAACACCAGATCCTGACAACCCTTTACAACGACATGCCATGCCACGTGAATTTTACAACAAAACACTTCCTTTGAAAAAAAAAAAACACAACACCACACAACAAAATCCCTCAGTGGATCACATTTAAATTAGAATGTGCCATTATTTTTCTTCTCTTAATATGTTGAAACACATGAAACAGGGTTCGAAATGAAAAAAATATATAAATATATCTTTGTTTTAAACCAATCAATCATTTATACAGCACGATGAAACACAACTACACCTGAGGGCATCCATTCTCTTGCCTTTTTTTGAGTTCAAAACCGTAATTTGTCTCCCTATCAGGCCCCTTAACCCCACAGGGCAATTAACACCAGTGGGTCAGCGTCTGGTAAGGCCCCCAGCACCTCGCCGGAGCCGGGCTTTGCTTAATCAGGATTAGACACACAGGATGGCCGGACGGATGCCCCCCTGACACTGCCCTCCCTGTCACCAGCACCTGACCCCGCCGAGGTGACAGCAGGGAGCCTGACCCTCCGGCAGCATTTCCTTGCCCCTGCGGATCCCGGTCCTGGGCTGGTAAGTGCCGCCAACTCCCGCTCCACAGCCCGGCGGGGCGGCTGCGGCTGGGGGCAGCCATCGCTGCAGCGGGAGGCTGAGGTGGAAACACGGCCCGGCCTCCCCCGCCGACCCTGGGCGGTTTCCCCTCGACGTGGGGAGTGAAATAGAAAATATAAATTACCCTTCTGTAAACGGAATTCAGGAAAACGTGTCCCGGCGACCTACAGAGAAGCGGCTGGACGCGAGGCCCTCAGGGCCCTCCCGTGAGGGGACCCTCCCGGCGCCTCAGGGAAGGCGGGACCGGGCCCGATGGCCCCTCAGGTCCCCCGTCCCCTCAGGGAAGGCGGGCCCGGGCCCGATGGCCCCTCAGGACGGGCGGGACCGGGCCCGCGGATCCCCCGTCCCCTCAGGGAAGGCGGGCCCGGGCCCGATGGCCCCTCAGGACGGGCGGGACCGGGCCCGCGGATCCCCCGTCCCCTCAGGGAAGGCGGCCCCGGCCCCCCCGCCGCCGCCCCCCGCCTCAGATGAAGTGGATCCAGGCGGTGCTGTCGGGGTCGTGCAGCGGTCCGGGGGCGGGCGGGCCGCGCTGTCGGCCCCGCAGCCGGTAGTTGGCCCCTTCGTTGTTGTCCCAATACTCGGCGCCGGCAACGCGGTAGCGGACGGCGAACTCCAGCGTGGGCTCGGCGGCACCGGCGGCGGCTCCGAGGGGCAGGAGGAAGGCGAAGCGGTCGGTGAGGCCGTCGGCCGGGCCGGCCGGCTGGTAGGCGGCGGGCACCTCGGCGCAGCTGGCCCAGCGGTTGAGGGTGTAGCGCACCGACACGGCCTTCTCGTAGGCCAGGTTGAGGACGCGGACGGCGCCCCGCAGCCCCGCCGGCTCGGCCCGCACCCACTCCAGCCTCACCTTGTGCTGCCGCACCCGCTCGGCGAAGCCGGGGCTGGCGCCGGGCTGCGGCGGGAAGAGCGGCTCCAGCAGCGGCGGCGGCGGCCCGAAGAGCACCGGCTCCAGTTCCCCCAACGCCGGCGGCTTCCTGGTCTTGAGGAGGTCGGCGGGACGCGGCGGGGCGGGCAGCGGGACTTGCGGCAGGTCGGCTTCGCAGAAGTGGCGGACGGAGGTGAGCTCCAGGCCCAGGGAGTCGGCGAACCGCACCGTTTTGCGGCGAGAGGGGCTCTGCTGCAGCGCCGGGCGCAGGCTGCGGTCGCCGGGGG
>NW_015090842.1:5794354-5837164 GCF_001431845.1 Calidris pugnax | reverse complement strand
GGCGCGGGCACCGAGGTGTGCAGCGAGCCCGCCTTATCCATGGGGGGCTGCTCCTCTACGGGACGAGTCTAGCGCCCGCTCGGCGTGCTCTGCCTCTCGCCCGCACCCGGCGGCGGCGGCGGGATGGCCTCGGCGTTGTCCCCGTGGCGGCCGGTCCCGGGGGATGCCGGCGGCTGCATGTGCCCGCAGCGCTGCGGAGGTGCCGGGGTCGGGCGGCGAGAGGCGGCCCCTCTCATCCTTCCTCCCCCATGGCTCCGCCGCCTCGTCCCCGCCGCCTTCCCCGGCGACACCCCCGCTGCCGGCGGCTCCCCCGGCCCGCCTCCCCCGGTACCGCCGCTACGCCGGCCCTCTCCTCCTCTTCCTCCTCCTTCTCGCCGCGTTCTGGGTCTTTCCTCGAGGATCTCATCCAAAAAGAGGAGGCGGGAGGGATTCCCCGCTGGAAGCATTAGGATTCATAGCGGCGCTCTGCCTCGTCCCGATCCCTTACAGAAATAGCTGCTAAAAGGAAGAGGCAAAGCCGGGCTCCGGGAGATTAAAGGGGCCGATAAGAAACAGCTGGCTTGCAAGTTGGATCTCGCAGTGTACATTTAAAGGAAGAAATCCAGCTAATCTGCTGTAATGCGTTTATAGTACATCTGCTGAATAAAATACACCTGCCGCGGCCCTGCTACGCCTTGCCCTCTGCAGGAACAGCAGCCCCGCTCTCACACGGAGGGGCTGGTTACGAAACATAAACCTTTTTGCCTTTTCGGAAGAGCCTTTGATAATTGCCGAGCAATATTCAAATGAATTGCAGTTTAATGAAAAGCAGGCTCCGGTGCGGCCAGTTCAAGGAGCTAAAACTCTATTTTAGCAAGCCGCTTCATTCCAGACTTTCCGTAATCTGGTACTCGTTTTTAATTAGTAAATTGCATTAAAAGCAATGATCCTGCCACCCTGCCAGGGTCTGAGCCTGAACTGTGTTGACATGTGATTCTGATTTAGCTTCTGAGCAGGAGGTTTTACACCTCCATCGTTTTATCTGCAGCACTTGGTGTTCCTTTGAAAGTCTAGGCGGTGGAAATGCGGCTGATGAGATTAATGGGACAAGTAAACCCGATAAGAACCAAGAGTTAAAAAAAAAACCAAACAACCCACCAGAACACAGGGAAAAGCTCCCCACTGTCTCATATTAGAACTATCAGCTTCAATTCCTTTATTAATAAGTATGAAAATAATTCCTAGCTTATTGCCCCTGGGTTCCAAATCTTTTTAATGATAGATGGTTCATAAGTAGGGAATGAAAAAATATGCCCAGCAGTGTTAAATTTGACACCATTATGCTTCCCAGTGATTTGTCGTGTCATTGTCTTAAATTAGCAGGATGATCATAGGTTTCGAAAAATTAAATAGTAGTAACATAAAGGATTTTAACTAAGTTCATTAGCTCAGGATCTTCACACTGTCTCATTTGTCCTTTAACACAGACTATGGGAAAGATTTGTTAGGCCTCTTTCCCGTGCCTCCCTCCCAAAAATCAGTATTTCAGGAAAATAACATGAAGTCACATTTGGTTTTCATTTACTCATACTAACATGGGAGGAAAGAAGAGACCCACGGAACTGTTCAAACAGACTTTAACGCTACATCCTTTAGAATTATTTTTTAGTAATTTCTCTCTGCCATAATGAAAGTTTTCTGAGGAACCAACACTGATTGGTTTTGCTGATGTTAATTAAAACCAGTAAACTGTAAGAACTTTTTTCTTTTATAATGATATGCAAAATTTTTGCATTTTTTAACTATTGTGAAATCTAACAGGACTAATAAACTAAATTGGTTTAAACCTGATTACACATTCAGTCAGTTTGGGATGTGTCTTTGTGGTGCACACAGAGAACATGACTTTGGAATAATTTAGCTTCTGCTGTACTTTACACAGTAGGGGTGCCTTAGTAGAGTTCGACTTCCCCTCTTCTGGTAATTTTAGTTGCCTAACTTCTTCTTAACATACACTTGTGTAATACTCTTGCATTTTGGCTTTTTGAGGCCTCTTCTCCCATAACCTTCATAAAATTTCACAGAACAAAGAAAACCCCAAACCAGCCAACTCCTTTCTTCACTGGTGATTGTAGGCAACGTGGCTCATGGAACCGAGTTGAAAATACAGATTCCCCAAAGTTAGTAAACCAAAGACTGGCATAAAAAATGAGAAAATGAAAAAATTTCAGCTGAGTTCAGCTCTGGTCATCATCAGGTAAAACCTGATGGTTCTTCAGCCTTGCAAGAGAATGAGAAAACTGTATGGGCATGTGGATAGAGGAGAAAAGGGTGGAAGGAGACTTGATATAAGTGCGTGCCCACTGTAAATCATTTCCCTGTGGAGTAGAGTGGGAGAAAGTCATTTACAGGCTTTTAAAAAATGGTATTTAAATAATCAAAACATGAACTCACCAGCTAATCCTAGAGGTGCTCACGTTTTCACCTGTAATTTCCCACAGACACCTCAAGCTCTGACACACCTGGGGACACCTCAGCCTCGTCTCTGCTGAGCACTGTCACCATGTAACTCCACCAGCCTCCCCAGCAAAGGTATTTCTCACTTTTCTTTTTCTCTTGAACATTCCCAATGTGTCTTGCTGAATCTCCCGTGGGAAGTATGATGCTGCTTTCTTTTTACTCTCCTGCTCACTTGCCAAGGGTGAGGCTGTGGGAATTCTTACCCACATCCTTCATTTCTGAGGCTGGTCTTCCTCCTCTCAGGAATTTCAGACAGAAACAGTAAATGAAAGTTTTGAGGCCAGAAATTTAACAAACATGCACAGAGACATTCCCTCAAATAGCCTGCAGCCTTGTGCATCCTTCTGTGATGTGGAAACTGTGGTAAGAGCTGAAAATGGGAAGCATCAGGCCCCATTTATAAAAGGAAGTGCTTTTGGTTGTGCCTACTGTAAATATTTGTACACAGCAAACCCTTAACTCCTTAGAAGCGAGCTAGCACCGCCACACGTACAGAAACGATGGCTTAATATATGCAGTGGTAGGCACTCATACACCACCCCCTCTCTGTCTTAATTTAGTTCACAAAATTTCAAACGTGTAAGTTTAAAAGTCTGATCTGTTTGTTTATACTGCTATATTAAGGATGTTATCCAAGGCTTTTAAAAAAAATAATACTGTCAATAACAAAGCTGATAAAGAAATCATTAGTACTGACCTACCTAGCCCCTTTAAAGAAATACCTATTATCTTTTCACTGGAAAATAATATTTTTATGACGAGCTAATTTTGAAGGTGCCAGCAGGAACAGAGCAGTCATAATGTAAACTCTAGAGCTCTCTGGTGTTGCTGTAGCAGAGGGCAGGGGAAGCAGAAGGTCTTACATTACAGCTGGTGTCGACTGACTGAGGAAATGGCCCTCAGGCGTTGCTTTAATTCCTACGGATTCCTCTCCCGTTTCAGATTGAAATTGCATGCTTACAGGGTAAAAGTTTATCCTAATAACGTTGTCCTAATAACTTTTTGTCGACCCGTCTCTGCGTCTTCCAGCTGACATCAAAAAATTTTAAAGACAGCTGAGGTAGCACGGGGTGACCCTGACATTTCTGCCGTGCCAAACCGCATTTAAATATCCCTCGGATGCCTGAGAATTTCCAACACACCAGGCAGAGACCTTTGGTCCCCTTTTTTGTTAAGACTGAAATGATTCGCCAAAAAAAAAAAGGAAAAAAAAAAAAGGCAAATGAACTTGGAGCTTTTCTTCTGCTGCCATTTATCAATTGTGCTGCCTGCAGGTAATCTAGGAGAGAGCAGATGCTGGCGCTGGGAGCATTAGGCAGAGCGACAATGGAACCATTAATAGGGAGCAGCTTCTGAGTGCTGGGGCTTATCCAAAGTGGCCTCTGTCACATGTCCACTTTAACTTTCCAGAACAGGTTTATTTTTAGTCAGGAGAATTGTCGGAAGATAAAATGGATGTAAAGGCGAAGTGCATTACCATTACATCAGCTTTGGGGATGAGGTTGGGACTCGGTGCGTGTGTCGGAAAGGTCAGCTTCTGCTCTCATTTGTCTCTCTGCAGCTCTTCTGAAGCTGATGAACTGCGTAGGTGTTAGGCTAGAATATCACCCCCGGAGTTTAATAATCATATAGGACTGTGTGAATCCGAAAATGGTATTTAATCTGACAGTTTGTAAGCCTTGCATGATACACTTGCTCTCCATGCTTATGCTTTAAAAATACCTTCCCACACCGCTTCACATGAACGATTAACTCAGACTTTATTTATTTCCTCAAGAAAATATCTTAGTCACATCTCAGAGAAGTGCCAGATTAGAATTAGGTAATATGCCTGAGGTATATATATATAAAAAAATAAGTATTCTGTTAAAGAACAATGGTATCGATCTTCTGTACCACATATTCCCTTCCCCTAGCCAGGACATGCAGTCTTTATCTATTAGGATGCAACTTGTGTCATTCACAGAGTTGTAACAAGGACATTTGACGTCAAACAAAGATCAGTGAATAACTTCCTTAAGAGCTGCACCTGCTGCTGAACAGAGAAATGTGACACTTGGAAAAGTTGCTTTGTGGTTGGCTTTTGGTTTGTGGGCTTTTGGGTTGGGTTTGTTTTGTGGTTTTTTTAAATATCAGGATCCAAATGAAGACACAATATTAACAAGAAAATAGAATTCTTAGAGTTTACCTCAGTTCACGACCTTGTGAATCTGCCTTACTGTATGATGAAGCTCAAACACAATTTTATTAGTTAAGCATTAACCACCTCTGTTGACTCTAAGGGATTGGCTTAAGACTTCTGGAGACAGCATAAGCTAAAAAAAGCCTCAATTAAGGCTACAGTGGAAAAGAAAAAAAAAAGTGCAAACTTATATATCTCAATTTGTGGAGAAGACGATAAAGAGCAATTAAAGTATTTTTTCTATATAAATAGTTCTATATAAATAGTTTCTATATAAATAGTTCTGCTGTTTTTAAAAGGATTGTATGAATCTTCCAAGATGAAACTTCCAAGAATTGCCAGTTTTCGCTTAGCCATGTTGCCAGCTCTTGACAACAGCACAGGTCAAGAAGCCAAGACCACAAGAAATCAATCAAAATCAGAAGGTGAGTTAAGCATAGATGCCACAGCTGATGCAGCTTCAGAAAGGGAAGAGATTTCAACCCATTCTAGTTAGTCTGACTGTTGTCCTACAAGGTGTGGCATTAATATGGAAATACATAACAGGTAACGCTGTTCATACATTCCAAGGTGAAATGAAGAACCTGCCAATAAAAAAAGAACACTGTATGGGGAACATGGAAGATACGAAAAATCCAGCAGCTGTAAGGCATAAAAAGATCTGAATGGCTCTGAATCTTTGACTTTAGGTCTTCACAAGTACTTCCACCTGCGAAAGATGCCACTCCCAGGGACACTTCAGACCCTTCTTGATAGAATTACAAAAGCTGTTATCTCTCAGAAGATGCTTAATGGTGCTTCAGCTGAGATTGCTTCCCATAGGCACAGAGCAGAAGGGTGAAAAAGGAGCTGACATCGTGAATGATGAAGTCAGGGGACAAAAAAATAGAAATTCATGAATCGTGGCTTATCTCAAGCCAGACAAAGGTCTCACTCCTGCAAGAAGGCCCTGGGCAGTTACGCTGCACCGTGCTCTTCCATCAGACAAAGGTATTGCGACTGCTTCTAATCCTATTGCTTTACAAAATAAGAGTTGCATGTCTGTACACAGATTCTGCATACAAACCAAAACCAACATACAAAACGTGCTGACATCCAGTGCTCTTTACCCTGTAACATCAGGAACAGAAATGCTGAGGTCAAGGAAGGAAACGAATCAAAAAATGCAGGAGGTTCTGCTGCTTTCTGGACTATCTCCCTTAGCAGTCAGCCACGTTCCAGGGGCTGCCCTGCCATCTAGACTGACCTAACATTTCTATATTGTAATTTCATGCTTCTTTTAAAGCTTGTTAGACCATGAGAAAACAATAAAATTTCCCTATGAGCAATGTGGATATTTGCAGTTTTTGTAGATGCTATTAATAGCATCATAAGCTGATGAACACCAATTACTTTCAGGTAGGTTTAGTTTCTTCCTGACCATAAGATAGATCCATTAGAGCCTTAAATAGCTTATTCTGGGGATGAAGTGCAACCTCTTCATTGAGATTCTCTCTGAATGACTACGGTAGCCTCGCACGGTAATTAGGTATGTGATGATGCTGAGCACTGAAGCAATGCCTAACTTTAGGAACATTCTGAAATCCATGCCTACCCTGCAAGGCATTTAATAATATTCTTAATTTACACGGCGCTAAATCCTATTGAACTTCACAAACAAACATTTGCATACGTTCCTTGCTAATTTGGCACCTAAAAGAAATGGAAACGACCTGGAAAGCAGGGAGTGGTGGGATTGACAGTTATTTACAATTATTTTTTCTTACTCTTTGTTAAATAGATTCATTTTTTAATCCTGTTAGTGTGCTCTTTGCTTCTTTCTGTTTAATATGTATTCTCTGCTTTCTGATATTCACTTATTCATCTTTTATCTCATACTAAATGAGGGACTTCCAGATGAAGTGTTCTTTTTGCTTTTTCTTTGACACAAAAGCAAGTAAAATCACAGCCTTTCCGCAGACACACGGGTAACTCCAATTCACCATTCAGGACAGAGATTCATTCCAGCTTACCCTTTCCCTCTTTTGATGCTTTGATAAAAATTCAAAATAGGGAAAGAAAATACCAGTGCAAGGCTCCCAATAGCATATGGTTTCCACTTTAAATCAGATGGAAGAATTCAATGTCTTTTTAGATTTATTTCTTTACTAATAAACATGTGCATGAATGTAGTTTTTAGCAGTTTCCTGGCATCAGTTTATTAATAAATGTGTTTGACTTCAGGTATGTCAACATCAGAGCTAAAGAATAATCATCTTATAGAGGCACAGTTTAGTTAAAATAGGTGATATATATTCTATGTATCTAAATAATCATGTGGTTATTCCCTTAAAAAAAAGGGAGGATGACATGGCTTCATCTCTTCACCCAACACTCACGTGAAAGACCTCTAGAGAAGAACGCAGGAGCTGAGTGCTGGTGTTAAATAACAGCTCCAAACAGTTGGCTTGGTCTCCTAATACAAATTCTCCTGGGAATTGCTTAGGGAAATCTGGAAATCTTTTAGAATGCTCATTGGTATAGAAAGTACGTTACGATTCTTTAAGAAGTATATCATTAAGCAGGGTGGCACCTCAGCTGGAGGTGCAGAGTGTGGGAGTTGTGGCACTGGAGGTTACAACAGGGACACCATTTTTCTGGCAGGAAATGTGATTTTCCAAGCGAGGGTGGGTCTGTGCTGGAGGGAGGAGTGCCACCTGCTGAGCAGCCAACAAAATAGGAAACGGCACAAGGAAAGAATTACCGACTTCTGCATTCCCTCACTCTTCCTGGAGAGCAAAAGCTAAACATTTCCATCCAAAATGAGTCATTTTTTGTACCTGTTGGTATTTTTTTGCAAGTCAAGGGGGAAATTTATACAGAGCCTATTAAAAAAATTATAAAGATCTATTAAAAATAGGTTATTATATTTGATCTTATGATCTATGTGCATCTTTTACCTCTTTCACTACTCAGGATATCTGAAAATCTCAGCTGATGACTCTCTGGAGTCAAGCTCTCTCCCTGGTTTCCAGGAAACACAGTTTTTTTGTTGTAGTAATTTGTCTCAACTGCTGTTCAGTTCTGGTGCGACACGTACACAGAGGCACTATCACTCCGACAGACCAGAGACACCCTCCAACATACCCTTCTCTTCCCTTCTTTGTACCCTTCCCCCTGTGGCAACATATTTTCTAATCCTGTTTTCCATATTTAGATATAAAATACAAGCTCTACAAAAGAAGCATCCGTCACAAATAGTCCCAGCATAAATAAATCCATATATACTCATTGCAGTCTCATTTTCCACTAAATAGAAAAATTAAAACATACAGGTGTCTATGAAAAGAGTAACATGTTTTGTAGTCCAGAAGATCATCTCTCCCATTCAGACAACTGAAAACACTGTGAAACAACTGAAAAATGAACTGCATTGCCAATTAACAGTAAGTAAAGCCAAATTTGTTTGTTATAGTGATTATAAATTGCAGCCATTGCGTAAATTCTTTAGGACTATAGAAAAAAATGTTTAAAGTTGCAGGGAAAACTAGAAACTTTATTTCGAGGTTTTCCAGTGTTTCATGCCAGGTGAGATTTTTGCTGAGGTTTTGGAAACTGTGAAATCAGACAGATTAGACACAAGTTTTACTACAACCTGATACAAGATCATATTCCTAAGAATTCGCAGATTATTGCTACGATACCTCTAGCAGATGACCAGAAAAGCTGCCAACTAAAGGCCTAGAACATAAAGAAACAAATACACGACAATTAAACCATCATAAGGTTAATTAAGTTTTGTGCCCTTGAATACACTGGGTTCTTCTACCACAGGAAACAGCAGCTTCTTGTTTACGTGTAAATTCTCTCAAGAATAAAGCCATTCCCGTTCAAGGAAAGGAAATAAACTTCAGGGCTAGATCAGCTAGAAGTGCTTCCTGCAGTCAAGGTGCCAAAACAAAACAAGGGAACAATCTGAAAATACAATGATGGAACACCTGAAAGTTTAATTAACATTTTCTCCCCTTTTGTTTTAAGTTCAAACTGCCAAAGGACTGATTCCAGAGGACTCACTGTCAAATCCTGGAGCCAGAAAATCTGCCTCTCTCTTTAATTCCATTGTTTTGACTGCAAACAATCAGCTTGCCAGCATGCAATTTCTTTAAGTGAAGGAAATTCAGGAACTAAACGCAAACTGGCCAGGGATGCTTTCACTGCCAGCAGAAGTAGTGCCTTCTCAGCAACAGCAAACAAGAAAGTAGTTAAAAAATACATGAGGCTTCCCTTCAAAACAGCCATTATCTTCTTCTCAGTCCGTGCTCAATGAAGAGTTGAAGTTTGTCCTGCCTTTTAGACTCTCTACCATTTGTGAAAGTTTCATGAAGATCAGTCTGTCAAAGTATCTTGCTTTTGTCCATAGGCCAAATCTGTTCTGAATAATGAAAAGCCTGGAATAACCCAGCCTGAACTAAGCAGAATCATCCCTGCAACAGGACTAGGGCTGTCACTGCTGAAAGGACAGTCAGCATCTCACACATTTGGCTCTGTCATAATTTTAAATGCTTTGAACAGGAATTTAGTTTCTAGATGCTTATGAGATACTCCCCCCTGGAAATCCCTTCTGTATTTTGGTACCACGGGGGCTGAACACTGCCCCGTGCAAATACTCACATCCAGCCCTGCTGGAATGCACCCAATTCCGCACCAATTCACACCTACACACGGGTTAACTTACAGCAGAGAACCTCTCCAATGGATTTGTTTCAGGTTTATGAAATGTAGCATTTTGACATTCTGATTACATTTGTGTTGTGAGCTTAAACTTCCTGGGATTCACTGAGAAGCAGGACTACACAGGAAAACTTCTGCAGCCTCTGGAGATCAAGGACTGACATTATAACACAAGTCCTAATTTACAAAATCTCTACCAAGTCAAAAGATACCGAGCTTTCAAAAGGTAAGATGTTCAGGACCAAGGGGTGGTACTTGCCAATAGGCACTGAATACCCCACCCGTGCCCCCTCCTAGCCATTAAAAGAGAAGGCAAAAGTGGATTGAAGGTAACTTTATTCCAAAATATGTACAATTTACAGGATGAAGTGCTTCATTTGTGAACAAAACGTTTCAATACTTGAGAATAACTTACTAGTAGCTTTATGTAACATATCAGTCTCCAACAGAAGGAAATATGAGACAGTATTTTGGCACAAGGTTTTCTCTGCATGCATTAATATATTTAAAAGTTTCACAATGACTAGGACAACATTCCTTCTTTGGGATTGTCACTTGTAAAATAGGTCTAAGAAACGAACGCTTGCTTTTGTCTGCTCCTTGCAAGCTTACTGGCTTAAATAGCAAGAATTAAACACGGACATCCTTTGAAAACTAAATTTGTCCACTAAATCAAAATCCCACCAGTGATGAGAAGAAAAATATTTTAAGGACATTTCTTAGCCTTATTAACTCACACATTCTTTGGGAAATACTCACCCAGGAGATTTATTACTCATACATTCCAAATAATTACAAGTTTAAATTAGATCATAATCAGGTGCTGAATTCCGTAAGCTGAAAAAATATATGGCTATCTTTCATAGCTGGCTTTCTCAAAGATGCACTTGCAAATACCAGTAGGCAGCAGCACTGTCAATGGAGCCCTGCATGCAGGCGCCTGAAGCGTGCACGTAAAGCCTTAGTTGTTGTGAAATGCAGGTTCACATCACCACAAGTCATCTATTATATTCCATTGCCTGTTACTTGGAGGATACTGCCATCAAGCCAGTGTATGAAAAAGCATCAGAAATAAAGGGCTTCTGTTACTGAACTCAGCAGTTCCTCCAGGAGTTTCGCTGTCTCAGGCTGTCCCACTGCATTGTCAGTGAAGCGGAAGAGTCACACGCACCAACAGACGTACCCTCAGCCCGACTGCAGGGCAATGCAGAGCTGAACGACGTGGATCCTTGGGTCTGGTTCATTGCATAGCAATGGCATTTTAAACAACACAAGTCACTCACGCTCTGAGCAGCAAATCCTTCCAGCACATGTTTAAATTCACATCAGCTGATATAAAAAATAAAACCAAAACAACAAAAGGAACAGAAGATGGACGTTTGCACCATGCGTTGAAGCTTGCTACCACCGACCAACCCTGTCCTCATAGTGTTCATATAAAGATATTAGTGGAAGTCTGTGCCACTAGGAACACAAGCACAGCAGCACCTTAAACCAAACATGAATAACAAGCTTGCAAGGCCCAGAATGTTAACAACAGTTTGGTGTGAATGTATTTGGAACAGTAAATTGTACATTAAGATCATGTTTAAAAAAAATAACCCATCAGAACTAGATTAAAGCAAAGGAAGCTGTACAACCTTAACGATGAAGGCAAGTACATTTGGTTCATCTCTGAGCTGTCACTTCAGTAACATACTCTTTTGCAAGCTGAGCACCCCACGTTGATTCAGTATTAGTCCTGTTGACTTATATATTTGAAAGCCTACTAAAAACCCAAGATCTCAACACTGCCAACACATCTCTACCCAGCCTCACGGAAAAATCAATTCAAATCTAAGCACGTGAGCCTGTGCTGGCAGGACAAGGATTTCAAACAGTCATCTTTCTTTGTTCTGTTGCCTCTACACAATCGAGGTATATATGACTAACAGGGAAATTCAGCCTTTTGTTTTCAACAGAAAAAAATGACTGCATGACTTAGAACAAAAATTTGTAAGGAGGGTTAGTTACAGACGTGAAGTTACAGACACTGAACTGTTCAAAACTAGAGGAGTTCTCACAAGGCTTGTTTTACAGCTGTTTCATTTACAGCTGCAAGTATTCTTTTTTCTTTAAGACATCATATCCTTTGGGAAGTGAAATGGTTTTTGACACAAGCAGCTTTGCACAGCTAAGAATACGTAGCGTGAGCAAGCTCTGGCTTTAAACTACCAATTTCTCCAGGCTGACATGAAGAGTTGGGGGAGAATTCCCTCCCTACCCAGAGCAGAAAGGAGTATTTACACGCGTATTAGTGGAAACAGATGCAAATGAAGCTAAAAGTAGAAGAAACGTACATCTACTGTCACACAAACTGTTAACACCGTGACAAACATGGAAGGCAACAAGACAGATCTCTCATTTTTCAGCTGGTTTGTGCTTATGTTCTCATAGAACGCGTGTCCCAAACTGGCTGTTTCATTTGTTTCAATTTTTTATATACCGGAAGAAAAAGCTCCAGTGAAACTACAAAACTACTCATTCAGTTTTAGATTAGCATTACACAGGCACCCAGATCAAGATCCAGCAATCGCAGCATAACAGAATTAAGCAAGAAACACAAAGAGTAAGTACAAGTAACGTTAGTATCACTTCCAGATAAAAATTTGTGCTAAGAGACTATGAAGAACCCGATGTTAATTTTGTATGGTAGTTCCAATGGCAGCAGAGGATACAAAAGAGAGTAAGCAAAGTAAGAAGTCACTGCTGACCAATACTTACAATAGAGACACTGCCTTGAAAATCAGAGACAAACTGCAGAGAAAGGGAGACAAGTATCATTTTAGTACTACCAAGAAATAGTTCTGATTGAAGTTTATTTTAAAGAACTTGTTCAATTTGAAGAACGAGTAGTATTCAGCAACAATATTTCAGATCAGGTTTCATTAGGTTTCTTGCCAGATTCGGCAAACTGTGAGGTCTGGTCGCAGTCTTCACATTTTCACAAAAATACTTAATAAATCCAAACTGAGTGACAAAGGACCCAAACCGGTTTCTGACTTTTAGGAATAATTTACGGAGAACCAAATTTGTGAAGAAAGAAGTCAGAATGAGCCGCTTCCCTAAGGCAATGCAGATGCATTTAACAATTTCTTAACACTGCACCTGCAATAAAAAATTTCATGTTGTAGCACTGTGTTCACCTAATTAAAGCTCAAACTATTTTAAACCTATGGGATGAGGGAAGGGAATGGTATTTCCATGTTCTAATAAAACACACAAAGCTCATAAATATTTCTAATTACAAAGTACAAGGAATGACTAACGATTGCATTGTAAGATTGTGTCCACATAAACCTTAGTTTTTTTCTGATAGTCTCTGATGTTATGAGCTTTGGCTTGCACCGCAAGAGCATGGCAATTCTCATTCTAATTTGTAAATTAGTTTCCCAAGTTTTTGAAATGCCTCCTGGTCTCTCGGATGGCTACAGTTCAAAGCCTTCTGCAATTCTGCTCCTCATCACCTAAGATTCCTCCCTTGCAGAAAAAAGACTGACTTTCTAAATTCAGAGGTAATGAACAGTTTCTCATTTCTCCTTTCTGCAGCTGTGGAAAATGCAGTTTTTCCCCAAACAGTCAGAGTCCTTTAAAGTATTCCTCTAGGAACCAGATCTGTAGTAACTGCTTCTCTTTCATGTGTCAATACAGAATCACAGAATCATATGGGGTTGGAAGGGACCTCTGGAGATCATCCAGTCCAACCCCCAATGGACAGCTTGCTCATGGAAAACACAGAAGCCTATGCATATATGAAGAAAGGTTTTCTGGTATTTCAGGCAGGGAGAAGAAAAAACACTTAAAAACCTGACGATGCAAAACTACTAGAAAAATACTACAGTAGAATAAATTAACCTGGTTTTGTCATTTATCTTATTTCTCAATTACAAAGTAGGGAGGTAAATAAGATTCAGGTATATCTTCAGCAGAAGTAGAATTACAAGCAATGCCTTCCTTTTTTCAATATATCCCACCTTTAATATCAGAACTCAAGACACTGTGAAACCTGAGAGGGCTTTCCCCAAAGCAAAATTACTGTAGTCCTGGAGGAAACTGCAAGATTCCTTTCTGCAGTTTCTTCAGCCAAAGACTGGAAGTGTGTGAACTTGCACCAAGAAAGGCTGAAAAATTAAACGGGCAACAGCTGTGGCTTCAGCAGTTTTTCAGGAGGAAAATAAGGATTTCATTCAGCCAAAGACTGGAAGTGTGTGAACTTGTACCAAGAAAGGCTGAAAAATTAAACGGGAAACAGCTGTGGCTTCAGCAGTTTTTTCAGGAGGAAAATAAGAATTTCTTATTCATATTTCACGCTTACCATATTAGCGTGTTGACTATGGCAATTTAAAGAGGGGTAGGAAGAGACAAAAGAAACAAAAGGTATTGCTCATTTCCAACAAAACAGGCAGGCTGCAAAGGATGAGTAACAACTCCCACATCTTTGAGTTGAGAATATGAAGCACAAAGCGTAGTGAGTCTTCAGAAACTAAGGCTTGGACATACATTTACTGATGGGCTGCCCAGTAAATACGCAGCCAGTACCTCTCCTCTCACAATGGAGGAGTAAAGTCTGTTACAGGCCCAGGAACTTGACACAAAGAGGTTTCTCTTTTCATTTAAGGTAACAGAAACAAAAATCTGGCCAGCACAAAGCCAGAGGCCTACATTTTGCCGGTATTATAATAAGAGATAAAAATTAGTTAAGGCCAAATTCCAAAATACATTCTCAACTGGCTCTTTTTTTTTTCATGCAAATAAAAAAACCAACTGCAAACAACGGTATGAGGGGCAAGATGAAAAGTAAAAAAAAATTCCAAGAGGTCATGCATTTCTTCTCTGAAAAATCAGTTGGTTTGAATTTGACAATACTCAGAAAAACTCTCTCAAGGCTACAGATCAATGTGCAAAAGCAAGATACAGCTGTTCTGAAAGGGCTTCTGTGAGCTGATCTCCCAGCTCTGCTATAGCTCCGTGTTCCAGTTGGGTTTGGAAGTGGGAAGTCCAAAGCCAGGACTGTAGGTGGAGTGAGTATTCTAGAGAATTTAATTTCCCACTTCTACAGATTTCTGTTAAGGTAATAGAGGTATAATCCACTGTAACGTTTCTCAACTTGTATCTTAATAAAGCTAGGAGAATTTCAGCAAAAACAAATTATTCCAGTCTTTGAGGCACACACATTGTAATATTTGCATCTTACAGACAGAAATAATTTAAGCAAATCCCCCCTGAAGACTCTAAATATGTTAGTCCCATTTATTATACTAGCTAAAAGGACAACATACTAATTCTTCCTACACTTATGTATTCCAAGTCCTTTTCCTACCCTTCAAAGGGCATCAGTGCCATTCAGGGGAAAAAAAAATTTTAAAAACCTACATGTTCTTAATAATAAATATATTCAACAACTCAGGAGTCTATGGGGGCCTAGTGTGTTGGGACAGGTATTTGGAAAATACCAACTTATGCAGGAGAAAGAGCTGTGAAGGCATAAAGTAAATGAAGACGATACAGCTTACTATGTCCATGCCGGATTTAAAATACAAGCTACTAAAAAAAGTAAACAGAAGTAGCTTACACTAATAGAATCCTCCCCCGTTAAGTTCAGGGAAGCATCTGAATTGGACAGGTCAGGGTTTTGGTCCTGCACATTGGAACCCTATACGTCAGCCAGGAATAGGTAGAGATATATATATATGTAGAACAACTTAAAAAGTTCTTCTGTTTAAATGAAAGCAGTTATCAGCTTTGTAAAGAAGTCTGAGGAAAAAACCATAGGCACCACATAATCTTTTTTTAAGGTTCAAATGTACATTAACATGTTACAGCCCCCCTTTTCCCCCTCATTTATACACACATAGCTTATGTAAAGTTACATATTCAATAAAGTACCTTCAGCATGAAAAGTCTCTTAGGCCGACTGCTCACGATAGCTACATTCAATAATGCAAAGTGGATAACTTGGTCAAGCCATCTCTCCCACCCCAATAACTTAATTTCAAACCACAGGAAACCGTTCCATGACGTAGTGCTCAATGGCTGGGCTTGTCAGAGCTCTGAAACAAGGAGCACAGCTCTTCACAGGTCTGGGTTTCTACCGAGCTGAACTGGGACTCCATTGTATTCCAGGCTAAGTCAGCCAGGAGAAAGTCATCCATTGCTGTCTGCGTCTCGTTGCTGGTAAGGAATAAACTCCCCAGATTCTCAAAGCAGCTATCCATAGTCTGTGTTTCAGCACTACTCAGCTGGACTTTACTTTCAATATTCTGAGTAGGGATGTTTTTAGTAGCTGGATATACTTCTGTCTGGGTTTCTGTGTCAGATGAGTCAGTACTCATGGAGAAACTAGACTGCTTCAGAATACTCCCTAAAGGCAGATGGGTATTACTGTCCAAAAAAAAATTCAAGTCTGTCTGTGTCTGGGTATCAAACATCTCCAAGCCTAAGAAGTTAGAATTTCCTCGGCAGCTGTATGATTGAGTGGCACTATCTGAAAATAAGAAATCAGTCTGAGTTTCAATGTCCAGCGACTCCAGAACTGGCTCAGAGTTCAGGGTACCAAGCTCGCTCTCTTCAGTCTGAGTTTGGATATTGGATGCTGAGAAGAACTCTTCAATGTCGAAGTCTATTCCTGTGCTCTGTGAGGGACCAGATGGCAGATGCGTGTCAGCGTTAGAGCTCGTCTCAGACAAAAGGCCCCGATTATCCAGCGTCTGGCCAGACATGTTTCCTGAAAAGATGTTCTCCAGATCACTTAGGAGGTCCATTGTCTGGGTTTGATTATCCATCGTGTTCTGAGGTGGAAGTATATTAGTCTGTGTATTGAAGCTGATAAGGGATTCAGACTTCACCGTATCTTGACTCGGGCTCTTGCTGTTACTCCTTGGCAGCAAGGTTTGATCTATATTCGCAGGCATTAAATTGTTTTCTGGGAGCTCCATGTGAGTAGAAACATTATATGATGAATCAACATTGTCAAAGATGTCACTGCACATTACAGCCTGGTCCATCTGCACTCTGCCATCGATGGAGTCCTGCGTCCTACTGGTTTGAGTCTCTCTAGAAACACCACAGGTTGGGAAACAAACCTGACTGAAAGCATCGGTCTGAGCAGCTATGGATGAAGTCAGTTTGGAAGCAGGCAGCAGCGTCTGCGTTTGCACACTGATGGGTAAGGAAACCTGGGAACCAAATGACAGATCTGTCTGAGAGCAAGAGGAGACAGAAGAATTGGGAGTCCAGGCTGCCCCTGGTACAAAGTTCTGTGAAATATAAGATAAGTCCGTTTGTATATTTATTGAAGAAATTTTATTCTTGTGACAAGCGTTCCCCAGCTCTTGTCCCGTGTTATTTGATGTCACCTTATCCAAGTCAACTTGTACACCAGTACTTACTGGTTCACGGTCAGCAGAATTTGTCACTTTTGAAACAGGCATACTATCTTTAAACACAAGTGTTTCTGCCTCCAGTGCTGGAATCAGAATTCCTATAGATTGAGGCAATAAATGAACAGTACTTACAACCGAACCTTGATTATCAACGGCCACTACAGCAGGTTTGACAGCAGAGTCTGTTGCAGATACATATATAGGCAAGTGAGCAACCTGCATCACAGGGAGTTTAACCAAAGCCACCTTGGGCTTTGGTAAAAGCATCTTCGGTGTACATTTTGGCTGCATTTGGTTTGTGAAGTTAGAACTGCAGGAGCCTTCAAGAGAGGCCGCTAGTTTCACTTCAGAGGATTCCAGTTCCTGAGTGCCAGGGTTAGGATTGTGTGTATTGATGAAGGCTTCATTTGCTTTCTCTGCCAGCTGCTGGTTATGTACCGAGGTTTCCATTTTCCTTTTCTTACTAGGAGGATCCCTGTGAACATGAAATTAATAATTTATACTCCATTCAAGCACAAAACATCTGCCTTCCATTCCTTTGAGTCATTGCATTAAAAATACAAATGGAAGTAACAGATGAGGCTGGGTATGAGAAGACAACGAATCCTGATTAAAACATAAAAAGACTCCATGAACTCCAGCTTTGTAAAATTTAATTCCTCACTCTCACATTTAAAAAAGAAAAAAAGGTTCACTCTTTTATGGAGACCTATTTCTAAATGGAGGTGGAAGTTTAGATGGCTTCTTCCCCCTTGTACATTAAGCACTTCGATTTGAAGACACATTTAATTTGTTAGTTTGATGCTAACTCAGACTGAGCATCAAAGGGACAATGCTCTTAAAATTCGTGTACAAGTAAAGGTCTGTCATGGAAACGGAAGATACAATTAGCGCTCTTTCACACAAAACTTGATTTTGCAGCAGTTGAATCTCCAAGACAGACGGGCTAGGCCTTTATGAAATGTATGTACATCGTGAGACAACTATAAATCTAAACATGCATGTATAGGCTTTAAAAAAAATAAAAATTAAAAAAATCCACTAATACTTGCAAAGACAACCAGATTGTAAAAGAAAATAAACCGAACTGCATTCCTCACCACAGTTAGAAGCTATAAACATTTCCAAATCATCTCTACTCTCACGCAACCGTAAAAGCAGAGGCAACAAGAACCACTAGCATTTATGCCGTGCAGTCCAGTATCATCACTACTTCTTGCTTTATACGTGGGGAAACTTGATCTTATTGCCTAATCAATCATCATTGCCTTCAACCAAATAGAAACTACTAAAAGCAACGGAACAAAGAAACTGGAAACTGCTTTGCAGCTACAACAATGTGAGCCTATTTCCAATTTCATCAACAGAAAGGAAACAAACAGCCAGTACGTGGGAGACAGAGGACTTGGTGATGAATATAAGTATCATTACTTAATTACTTCACTTTTACCTGTGTTCTGCAGGAATTTCATGGCCAGTTCTGTAAATATGAGAGAGTAATGCTGTTCTGCTGGCGTAAGGGCACCCACAAGTGCACTGGAACGTCTTGCCACACACCTCTATGTGCCGCTTCAAATACCACTCTGTACCATAGGAGTTACTACATTTATCACATTTGTGCTTCTTTTCAGCATGCATTTTCATAAAGTGCTAAAATACACAAGGAAAAGTAAACATTAGCCTTCAGCTAAGATAAAAAAAAAAGAAAATCATGTTTAGGGGAGACATTAACTAATATTTGCAGGTTTTTTTAGTTGTTAAATAGCACTGAAGACTGTAATAATTTTTTTTTTAAAGTCTCATTACAAAAAAGTTACAAGCTTAAAAAAATCAACAGAAAGAATTTAAACTTTGCAAATCTGCTTGTGCTATGTGCATCTTAAACCACAGATAAAAACATGAATGCGTCCTCCTGTGGACATTAATAAATCTATAACTGAAACTTGCCAAAGAGCATAGTAACTGTATGTTGCAACACACACATGCTCCTGAAGATCCACAGCTGAGCAAATAGTCTCAAGTCAAACAGATCAACTTCAGAGCAAACACCAGAATTTCTCCTTTTCATTTACGGTACCACGTGCCAGCCACTCCTCTCCTATGTTCTCCCCAGCTTATCACAGGAAACCAACAGCAGAAGAGTGCTTTTGTCACTCACTCGTGCAGAAACAAGTCTTACATGTTTTCCTAAACAGGTAATTAGTAAACAAATGCATTTTGATACTGAAGCAGAGAAAAATTCCTCATTCTTGACCACTTGAAAAAGCAGTTTAAAAGCATCAGCCATTTTGTAAACCCTTATTGGTTGCTACTGTGATTTTTTTTTCCCCTCTTTGTTCTTCATCTTTTTAATTTGTGCAGGGGACTGTCTTCTAGTCTAGCAGAACATACCGGCATCTGCCTGATCAAAAGGTTCAAGTCCTCTAATATCAACATGCAAAGATGCCAATTCATTAACCATATGCCCATGTGGAGTTTCTGCACACAATTCTCCAGCTTCTGGATATATGCTAGAGAGGCTCTGCTCATACCAGAATGCTAAAGTGTACACTCTCCAGAGTAGAGACAGTCAGGACCAAATCAGTCATGAAACGCAATACTTTAGGAAATAGGAATACCTGTTTTACAAGAGAAAATTGGGAAAATGGTCTGTTTGGTCCTCTAGGGCAGCCTTCAATAGGACAGCAGTAGAATTTCTGTGAAGTTTTCAAACCCTTCCTTATTGGTGCATTAAGTTTTCCACCCTGAAAAAGAACCAGTTGAGAAGTTGACAATTCTACAGGTTTGCGACAATATTCAGAATACACATCCACACTGGCTCACTGAGTTTACACACCTCAATGAGTTGAAGGCACTTTCCTACATGATTTGAAAGTTCAAATGGAGTTTTTCAACCTATGTGGACGCTACTTTGCAAACAGATCATCAAAATTTACCAAGTGAAATCACAACAAGCTCTACAGAGCAGTGTATTGGACTATTTACTTCTACCAAGATACTCACTGCCCCAAGGCAATCACAGCCACCGTCTGTGTTACTTGAGCCAAAAGGCTTTCCCTACAGACACCACACCACACCGTCAATTCGCCGGTTTTCCTTGTTAGTAGCACAGTCTACTATTAAAATTAGTCACACACTGTGAAACACAACACTTTCCTGATGCTGGAATTCTGGTGGCACTATTTAGAGTTTACTTGTAATTAAATGAAAAATGTTAAGTACGCTCTGCCACTTAATTCAGATCATAAACCAAATCTCACTTAAGTCTACAAAACTAACAACTGGTACGTTAATTCTGAAGCTCCAAAACTTGCTCAAAGAGGACCTCAAAAATACATGTAAAAATCGTCTGGATTGTTCAACCACCCAGAACCTATTCCTGCTGAGGACAGAGCCATGGAAACCAGACAAGACAAATATCCTATCTGAAAGTGTCTCAGTGGAAACATCAGGCATCTGTGTCTAAGCATAAAATTAAAAAGTGAACTATTAAAAATCTGATGCTCAGAGTAGCTGTGGATCTCCTTACATCCTGAGGCTGAGGAGGAAGCCAACCAAGTCCCCAGAGTAGTTCAGGATGATTATTCCACCAAGATGATTATTCAGGGAAGAATTACCGGAGCACACCCTGCTCGAACTCTGCACCTGATTTTCCTGAGCATGACGACAGCGACGTCAGCAAGTGGTGAAATGTTAATTTTATACCAGTCACTCCCTAACTGCCTTCTTTGGGCACATCTCCAGCTGCTTCGTGTTTACACAGGTTAAACCAAACATAAAGAATCCATCAAGCGCAACAGTTGCCCCATGTGAAGCAAACAGAAAGGATGTATCTCTGCTGCCAGAACACAGAGGGGTTCACAGCTCACCCCCCCTTCTCACCCAGCCACCGCCAGTCACGACCCAACGACTCTGTGCTGAGCTGCTCGGGCCTTGCACTAAGCATTTTGTTTTCATTTCAGATCAGTGGGACACTTCCAATGATTTGGTTTTTTTTCCTCAAATCATCTCTCAATCGAAAATACCCCGTGCAAAATGTGAATCCCTTCAAGCAATATTTCAGTTATATTTCCACACACTCAACCCTGCTTCTTGCCTACGTTGCTGCAAGTTCATTTTTCTTAATGACATACCACACTCAAAAGAAGCAAAGTTTAGAGCCTCTTGAAAAAAATGATCACTGCCCATTTCATCAAGAAAACCTGGAGTAATTCTCTACAAAGGGAGTTTTCATGTAAGGTTTGACCTTCTAAGCAACTTTACATAAAGCAGTTTTCCCCATGGACATTCCCCACTCATTAACAGGCCTGTTTCATCTCTGCTGAATAACTAGTGTGATTATTTTTGCACCTCCTAGAGCCACTGCCCAAAGCAGGAACATGATTCAAAGAAATCTAGTTGTTCCAGCACCACTACCCCCAGTTACATTTTTTAACCCTGAGTTTACCCAGAAACACTCCGAGCAGATGCCAGTCTCAAAGTCTTCAGGAGAAAAAAAGATTTGTCTTTAAATCAAAAATATGTTTGGTCTCTCCCACCGCAGATGAAATCAATGTGCTTAGTAAGGGGCAACTGGAGTTACTTATTCCTAAGTAGAAAGTTATTCAAAGTGGGTTATATTTAATGTCACAACCCAACAAATGATAAAGTAATATGGGAAATAAGTTCAGGCACTGAACAGGTAAACCACAGTCAGGTTATTTAAAACTACTTAAGTACTAAGGTACAGGATAACACCAAGTGTTTAAAAGCCATACAAACACGTGTAAGATGCTTTTTAATCAGCTGGAACAGAAACGTTGGAAGCACAGATCACACCAAATTTCTTGTGACAAGTTGAGATACACATATAAGTAACCCCATCCAGACAGTAATCTTGTTTTGACCATCTTCAAAGTCCTGCCTCTAAATGGTTAACCTCACATCTTCTCACAAACCTGTCTGGCCAGTCCTATTTCAGACACTCTCACAATTCCTTTCCGTGTATGTCTGATTTTACTTCCCATGCTTCTACAACAGCCACCCACCCCAGTCACTGGTAGAGATCTGTTCAATTAACTTCTCAGAAGGCAAACACTTGTTTTGTGAGGAATGCTGACATTCAGACAGGGCCTGTGCCAAGAGAATGGGAAGTAACAATCCTTGCTACTGATTTAGTCCTGGGAACTTAGTCCTTGCTTTCCTGCAGCAGAAAGTCTTACTCCAAAGGACTAATTTAAAACAATAAGTTACAGTAGACGGTAGCCAACTATTTAAAACATTTTTTTTGCAGCAGAAGATCATACATTTCATTATTAAATAGCACAGAGAGAAGTGCATTTATTCTTACTATAAAAACTATTGTGGCAGTGTAATATTTGCACTTGGGTAACCCACCCCAAGGGTGAGCCACCCTTCACCACCCAGTCCACCCCTGACCTGCTGTCACAGGGATCCCCAGGATCCTCTCCTTTACACAAACTCCTCTAGCTTCATTTTTAACTCAGACAGATGCCTTCCCCTCCTCTCCATGAAAAATACAGACAAAAGACCAAAAAATCATAAAAAGTTTCAAGCCTAATCTATTAAGTGCCAGTTTATATCCACTGTTCTCATTTTTTATTGGCTTAGTTAAGCTAAAGAGCCAGAAAACAAACATTTATATATCAACACTTCATCATATCGTCTTTTGTTAGGCCAAACAAGCCAAATTCTTCTAATTTCCCTTTGTCAGACACGCTTGCTATTCATCATCCTTAGTAGCCCTTTTCTACACCTCTTCTGGGTTCAATTTAGGTTATTTGAATCAGATTCCAACCCTACAGCAGTGACAGAGAATATCGTTCTGACCTATTTCGGGATCGCCCTTCTCACAGCAGTGTTACCCTCAACGCTCACAGGGCCAAACAGATTTTGCAAGTTTCCTATTTCAGTTATTTCCGTTAGAAACCAGGCCTCATCAAATGTTTTGTTCTCAGTTCACAAGCCTATAACCTTGTACTACTGCACTTGACACTGTTTTTAGAGGGTAATCTTGCTTTCCTGTGGAAATGCCCTCCCTATGCAGCAATGAGGGGATTGAGAGCACCCCCGGTGAGCCTGCAGAGCACACCAAGCTGGGTGGGAGCGTTGATCTACTTGAGGTCAGGAAGGGGCTGGTGAGGGGTCTGGAGCACAAGTCTTGTGAGGAGAGGCTGAGGGAGCTGGGGGTGTTCACCTGGAGAAAAAGAAGGCTGAGGGGAGACCTTCTCGCTCTCTCCAACTCCCTGAAAGTAGTCGGGAGGTGGGGATCAGTCTCTTCTCCCAAGTCACAAGACAAGAGGAAATGGCCCCAAATTGTGCCAAGGGAGGTTTAGATTGAATAGCAGGAAACATTTCTTCACTGAAAGGGTTGTCAAACACTGGAACAGGCTGCCAGGGAAGGGGTTGGGTCACCATCCCCAGAGGTATTTAAAAGACAGGTAGATGGTGCTGAGGGACATGGTTTAATGGTAGCTGGGCACGGTTAGGTTAATGGTTGGACTTGGTGATCTTAAAGGTCTCTTCCAACACAAACTATTCCATGATTCTATGGCAATACCTCATAGCTTTTGATATCAAAAGATTCTACTGGTGCTACTTTTATTAATGAAAATTAACCAAGTCAACCTCTCTTCTCTCCAGCACTACTACCTTCTCTTCTTCCCCAACAGCTGCTTACCATCTCATTTGCTAAGTTGCCTCTTCATTAATTCCTTGTGTTTCACTAACAAATGCAATCTACCAAATTCTTTTTGTCTGGGGAATTCATTCTCTCTTTAAAGGAAATACTAATACTAAAGTATTAGTCCAAGTCCACCTCTTTCTGGAGAAATGGAGTAACACGCACCTAGATTTACATCTTTTTACATTTATACCTTTAGCATTTCACTCAAGATGCATTCTCAAACTGTGCTTAACACTGAAGATATTTTATCTAAGACACAGTACAGAAAACTTAGCTTCCCTTAAGCCTCAACAACATTTTAGTCTCAATTACAATGCCCTTGGACTAAGTCAGATGTTCCCAAAACTCTGCATGCATCCATGTTTCAGTATTTGCCCAAACTATCACAAGACGTAGTAATCAGGTGTATGAAATATGTTATAATTCCACGAGGCACCCACAGCTAACAGCCGCCTAGGGAACTGCTGAGAAAGCAGCATCTCCTCATCCCAAAGAGAACTTCTGTTTCCCACAAGCTGCTGCACACGCTCTGGGGAAGAGCTCCCAACCAAGACAACTGTCTGCCAAACCTGAACAAACCTTCTCAACTTCTATTGCACCTCCACTCATACGTACGAGCGAGATAGAACACGTAACACACACCCATGTGCATGTAGCACGTATTAGGAATCGAAATAAAACGATCAGAGATAGGAGATCGCAACCTTACTTGACGTTATTTCCTTTTGTTCACCAGAAACAATCCCGTGTAACACACACTTGATTCTGTAATGAGCCATTTCACAAAACAAGCATGTTTATTGTTTGCCCACTGGGGCTGTGACAAAGTTTTCCGGGAGTAGGATTTCTCCTGGCACGCCTGGCATTCCGATTTTGAGAGAAGCAAGGACATCTTTCTGAAAGGCCCACACTCTGAGACTCGCCAGTGGAACGGCGCCTCTCCTCCCCCCCCAGCACAGGCTGTGTTTTCTCAGGAGTACTATGGTAATGAGGGCTCCTTTCCAAAATGGCATCCATCTACAGGTTTTTTTGGGGTTTTTTTGGCTCACAGACATTTTTAAAAAAACAAACAAAAAGCCCAGCATAACACCGCTCAGCGTTTGGCTGAGGGGGACTCGCCAACTGCTCGGGGTGGGAGAGGCAGCGTGTTTGCACCGCACCTCACCGGGGGGGCCGGGGGGCCTGGCTGCAGGGAGAGAAACAAATACAGAAACCGACTCCTGAAGAACTTTTAACCGCTTTTGGTACGTTTGAGGCCGGTTAACTGGTTATTTTCTGTCAGTAATTTTGGCGGAGCTCTCCACACGGCCGGTCAGGCACCGGTGTGTGTATACAGATACCCGCACACCCTTCTCACCCGGGGGGGGGTTTAAACACCCAGACGCGCTTCGTTCCTCCCATTTTGGGATTCCCCCCCTCCCCACACCTTCCGACCCTCCGCAGAGCGAACCCCACCAAACCCAAAGGCCGCAGCCCCCCCCGGGCCGCACCCCCGCGGCCTCCTCAGCCCTCCCGCCTCAGGGGGGAGGCCGGCGGGCAGCGGGGCAGGGCCGGGCCCGGCGGGACGAGGCCCCCTCCCCTCCCCGGGCCCAAACGCCGGCCCCGGGGGGCTTCGCGGAAGGAGGAGCCGCGCCATTCCCTATCCCCCCCCCCTCTCCCCGGCCCGAGCGGGGAGGGCGGTACCTGGAGCGGGTGGGCCTTGCTGAGGTGCATGTTGAGGGCCGGGCTGTTGGGCAGGACCTTGCCGCAGCCGGGCACGGTGCAGAGGATGTTGGTCCTCACTTGGGACAGCTCCGTCACCGAGGGACGCACCAGCTCGCCGGCGGGCGGCACGTCACCCACCGGGACGGGTGCCGGTGCCGGGGGCCGCCCCAAACCCCCGCCACGCCGCCCGGCTGCCGCCGCCGCCATGTTGCTGTCAGCTACTCCGGGGCACCCCCCCTCTACTTCCGGGGGCGGCGGCCAATGGTCACGGTCGGTGATGAATATTCAGTAGGGGCGTGGCCAGGCCCCGCCCGCTCCCCCCCTCCCCGCGGGGCCCGGCAGCGTTTTCACGGTAAAAAAGGGGAATAACGGTGCATAACGGGGCCAGAGCACCCGGAGCGGCGGCGGAGAGCGCAGTCTCCCCTCCACACAGCGGCTCTTCTGCGGTGGTTGCTCTGAACTCACATTTTAGAACCAAAGACGCAACACAAGGGAGGTTCTCCCCTATAGTTTGGGTAGTTAAAGGAAATAATTGTCAATACCATTCAGGGGGGAGTGTTAAGGGGGTTGTGTGGTTCCCTTGTGTTCATTGGACTGCCCCAGCATCCCATCTACACGCATTCTGCTGCTGGTGATTAATAAAAAGGTACCTTCTGGCTGGAACTGCTGCACAGTTCCTCTAAGAGCCTTGAAACGTGTATGTGAAAATCAGAAACGGACTCCTCCGTTGTTAGAAGAGGGAGGGAGAGTGCCTTTCCCAGAAACAGGCCTACTGGCAGGGATGCACAATGGTACCTTTACAATTACCTTTATGGTAAATCACTACCATCTCAGGCATTGAAGTTATTTGGGAGAGAACATTAAGAAGTAGTTGCAGAGTGGAATGCGTACGGGAGCAGTAATGGGTCTGACTCCTGGCAGGCTCTGCCAGAGTGTGAGCAAGAGACATTAGGAGGCCACGCTTAAAAGTTTATCACTCATTTTATTACTAACACAAAACCCGTAGTTGTTTCAGAATCCTAATATTGCAGTAAGTATTTTGTGAAACTAACATTTAAATGACACAGGTGTAAGTCCCAAAAACATATCACTATCAGATAGTCCTAAACTAACTTCTTTTTACTTGCAAGTTACACCAAGATGCTGAAAACCACAACAACCCAAAAGTCAGTGTGTGTTACACCACATTTCTAAGTCAGGCCAAACAAACTTCTATGAGAAGAGGTAATTTACACATTTATTTACGGTTTGAAAACAAAAGCATTCCCATACAACCTCTCTAAATATTTACACAGTGCCGTGAAGTCACATGGACTGTCTCTGTACATTGACACATCTAAACGGAATCGGAAATTCCCTACACACCAGGTTTCCAGGTAACAGAATTAAAATAGAAACACTTGTACACTGTAACTGGATCTTCAGATCAAATTAATCTCAAAAGTGATGCAGCAGGTTACATAACAATACCTATATAATTACCAATTACACTTTACCAACTCCAAAGAGCTCCAGAGCTGTCATTTGCATTAGTGAACGTCGCCGTCTTGATGCTGCGAGTGGGAACTCGCAAGGATCACAGAAGGATCAAATCTGAATTCAAAGTTCTAAAACATGGTCTTCCTCAAAAGAAAATTATTGCCTTTTTCATTGCATCCCTCCAAGATAAAATTTCACAAGACATTTATAGCAATAGAAAGATTTTTCTTTTTCTTTTTTTTTTTAAGTATTTATTGCCTGTTGCCCTTGGTGAGTAAAACCTCTGGATCTCAATTCATACCCACTAAAGCTGGATGGAAACTTCTTGCTGACATCCCTATTCCTAGAGTCCCTTCTCCCCCACTGCCCTGTAACAGTCTTTGAATCTAATCTTCACCCACTAAGGTAAAAACACGCCTGACGGGCCGACAAGCAGTTTCCCTTGTCTGAAGGGGACTATTCACATGTGGGAAAGGGGCAGGTGTCTGTCACTGGGCTGGACTGGAGCCCGAGTGAGGCAGCCACTGAGAATATCTTCACCATCTACAGCTGTGACAGTCAATTGAACAGCTACAGCTGTCACATTGTATCTTTATTAAGCTTTAACTTCTCAAATAATATTAAAAATACAGTTAAGAGCAATCACCACATTTAGATTTATAATAACCACGATCTCTGTTTAAGCTTTGCAATATATGTTTTTTTTATTATTCAAGTAAAGGGCTAACTCTTCTGTTAAAGGTAAATGTGGAAAAATAATTCAAAGCAGCCATCGTTTGGAAAAAACTTTAAGGAATTATCAAAGAATAAGTTATTTTCTTTAAGATGTGTTTTAAAAAGTTTATGATGATTTAGATTAATAACAATAAGAAATGAGTTCTGTGTTTTGTATGAATCAATTTTAAATTAAGGGCTTACAAAACTTTCTGGTAATACACCTTTTTTCTCTCTAATTTTAAAATAATTCCTAGCTTTTTGTGGTATACATGTAAGCAGTGGTGAAAGTGGTGCATCAGCCATACCTGGAGGGAGAGAGAGATCATTATAGCTTCACTCAACCAATATTTACCTTTCCTAACTGTAATAAAACTAAAAACACAGCTTGAGTATCCATATACAACTAGTAATTCTAAGAACAAACTGTATATACTTAGACATAAGTTTTTATAGTGACAACTTCTTAATTCTACTAAATTTCTATGTATTTCTAAACAAACTATGGAGGTTCCCCTTTATGCAAGCTAGAAGCAGAATGTAAGATGACAAAAATATTTAACTATGGATTTTTTTTCCTCTATTTTAGAGAGTTGGAACACTTACCTGCTAGTGCCAAGGATTTCAATGATTCTAAAAGATGGGGACTAGAAAACTTGACCAGACATCTGAAGGGTTCTTTTTTATCCAAAACATCCATTTTAGGATCACTTTTAAACATTGTCTCAAGCTGTTAACACAAAAGGTAACCAGGGATTTTAAGCAATGAATATATTTTATGTATAGGTTATTATTTAAACATTAAAAACGCAGTATGTGATCAGACTGTATCTCATTTGTCTATAATGTGTGATGTTAACATGATTCCAGCTGGAGGAATATTTAATAAAATCAGAGGGTGCCACCAAGTGGTAAACAGTTTTCTGCTGAAAGAGGCGGCCAGTTCAGTAATAGTAGAAAACATTAAGTATCTCTTAGAATTCCCTATATGTATCTATTCATCAGCAAAAAACCCATGCATCATCCAAGCTAAATGATGGTGTTATCTGTAGTATGAGCTTTGTATGTACTTCAAATAACCCTAATATCTCATGACTCAATACCCTGCTGGTCAAAGTCTACCTTTATTACAGCAAGCACCCAAAATGGTTAGTTCACAAGGCTGAAAGACTGAAGCATGATCTAGTAGTCTGACCAAATCTCAATGCAAATCTTTTTCTTAAAGATTCTTTTACCTAATTTATTTTGAAATGTCCTCCCTAAAGTTTAAAAAAAATAGAAATCTAGCATACCTTCAATTTGCAATTTAATGTAGCTACCACTATGTTAAAATTATAAAAAAAACCACCCAACAACAACCCAAAATTTGTTGCTTTCAGTACCCTATATTGTGCAAATTCAAGTTTCGGTTGGGGACCATCACCAAAAGCTTCCCGAGTCAGTCTCTGTATTCTTTCTTTCTCACTTTTGTTTTCTTGAATTATCCTTAAATCTGCTGCAGGTGAAAAAAAAGAATAGAAAATACAGAAAGACAACTTTGTCAGCTGATATAATACTGTTTTTCTAATCAGGTGATTAGTCCAGTGAAATTCTGAAGATAATAATTATAAAGAATTCATCACAATCTTTTATTCATAAGCTACTTGTCTCTGTCTATATTTTCAGTTCTTACCAAGCAAAAAAATCTAAGCAAATAGAAAAGGAGATACTGGGCATTGAGTATTTTTGGTTTCACAACTGTGTCCAATGACAGTAACAGGGCAATAATTACCTCTCATAATGACAGCCAGTGCTATGGCACCTCACAAGGGATGGATAATGTGAGTGTAACATACCTACATTTCCTAAAATGAATCTCATTTCATAAGCTAACAGTAGTGACATCCAAACTGCAGTTTAATTTAAAATATACATACCAGCTTCTGGTGCTACGTTTCTTTCTTGCAGAGGTTTGGGATAATAACTTTGGAAGTTCTAAATGGAGACACAGAGGAAAAAATTTTACTTCACTTCCACTTTTAGAGACTGTAGCTGAAACGAACTTTCCAGATTTCTTTTTACTCCTCATTCTGGAAGTGAGTATTCTTCCGGTTTTTGACTATTACTAGAAGTCAGAAAGCCCAGCTTTATTTCGAGAAAAGAATGCCCATCCGATGATATTTGTTAACATTTCCCTATTTACAAGTTTTATGTGGATGAGCAGAGTAAGTGCCCATTCTAACAGCCACCAACTCACTGCTCTAGGATGCCTAGTGAAATGAGGCTAGAAAATCCTAGGACTGAACTGTACATACAATTTTTAGACTGAGTTTAACCATACCAATAATAAAGGGTAGGTGGGATAACAAGTAATTACCTCCCCGTTGAAATATTTCCTTAATAAAAGGTGGTCCACCTCAATATTTCAATATTATTTTAACCCGATGGTCTCTTGGGAGAGGTGAATTTCCCCACCTGGTAGGGGGTGAGAACTAGGCCTGACACAAAAATCAACACTTATCTTCAGATGAAGTTGTGAAGTAGCTCACCTGGCTGTATCTCTTAAACACAATATCTTTAAGGGAGTTTAAAGAATGACTTCGAAGCTCCATTTCACAGATGTCATGGTAATTGGAAGCAACAACCAGGGCCTTTAAATAAAAATTGAAATTGTTTTAACATCAGTCTTAACCGTCGCTCGGTTTATAATATGGAAAAAACCACAGCATTTCTAGATATTGTCATGTTTTTGTTTCAAGGTCAGCAACTGCCCTTTAAATAGTAGGATTCTCATGTCTGCAAAAACGTTGAGTAGACTATTATTAAGCTTAAGTTAATATTTACAAGCATTCACAGGATAACCGGGTAAGCCTATAGCCTTATCAGCTGAATAAATAAAGAAACAGAATAACAAAATAATTTAATTACTACTATGGAAGTCTGCTAAACAGATAAAAAAATTAAAGACTTCCAATGCTGATCACTACAAGTTGAAAGAAAATGCTTTTTAAAACTAATTAATAGCATTCTCTGATGAGCTTAAACATTTAGTTCTGGAAGTTAACTGTGTTGATGTAATATTCTTCAACTTCTATGAGACAATTTAACTAAATATTGCCTAAATGCTTGGTTAAGAAATTAGAACAATTCAAGGTCAGCAAAAGTCCCAATAAATTGAATTTATTCATGTTGCACCGTTTCAAAGGTCTCAAAGATTGGGGTTTGCCCCGTTTTTATCAAAGCTAAAGAAAAATAATTTCTATGTAAATTACTTAATTACTTTAAGTGACAAATCTTTACCCATACTCTTAACACAAATATAACTCTACATGACTGCGGTGAAATCAGGGACTACACAGTTTTATTCCATACCTGACACAGCAGAGGCAAATTGCTCCTAAGCACCGAGGCAGAAATGAAGACATAGGGAGTCTGTGAATGGTACACAACGTAACTGGTTTTGTACTGGTTTGGTTTTGTATACGGTGTTCCCCAGGCAATTCTAATCCAGATTGCATTATCCTCATATTCTCTAAAGTTGATGGTGACCTAAACAGAAAAAGAAAAGCTTTGAATTACCAGCATAACAAAATCTTTCTGGGCATTTGAATATCTCTTAACCCTGTGTTCACAACACCCAAACATAATTTAGTCCACCACTGCTCGAACAAGAAACAAATCCCACTAGTGTGGTAAGGGCTGTATTTAAATCAAATTTCCTCACAAACTTAAAAAAAACCCAACAAAAACCCCCCACTTTTCTAACACTAATATGGCTTTTGTTCCTGTTGATGTGCATTGTCTTCTGAAGAATGAAAATAAAAATAGCTTATTACAAAAGCCTTGATTCCCTCTTTTGGAGAAATAACAACACAACAAAAAAGTGTCTGTTTAGATGAAGGGCTAATGGCAGTATTTCCAATATGTCCAATTTTTGAGAAACTAAACTTTTGATCAACTTGTGATTTTACACTTGACGATAATATTTATCACTGCTCAAGAACACACAATCAGAAATTTGAAGGCGACTTGTTTTCCTTTTCTTGTGGATTTTCTCCTCAGTTACTTCTTCTTACCTTGGCTCAATCTGGGTGATTTAAGAATGGGAAAACTTCCTTAAAAAAAAGAAAAAAGAAAAAAAGAAACAATCCTCCCTTCAACTGAGGCACATGTAGTCAAGCTTTTAGTCCAACTAGGAGAGAAACTGTTTAGATTTCTGGACCAATACCAATTCTCAAAGTTTGTGTGGAATTTTTTTTTAAATGAAAATTCCACAAAACTTTATACATTTATATGAACTGCAGCTGATTATCCTTTAGTCTGATTTGTGTTTGTTGCCCTCTGCTGTTGTCAGGGGGAATCCTTTGTGCATCAAGAAATGAACCTGCTAACTAGGCAGAAGCATTTTCTATGACCTTGTTTACATGAAGCTGGCGAGCTAGAGCAGGGCAAGGCTTTTGCAAATCATTTAGGCAAAGAGTGAGATGATAGTGCCTCCCTTCCAATTTATTTTTCTTACTGTGCTCATTTCTGTAGTTCAGAAACGGCTTCTTGCTGCTGACAGCTGTATTTCAATCATTATAATGTAATGATATACCAGGGTCAGGTTTTCACAGCCATCACAAAATATCATTTCAAAACCTGAACTAAAAGGAAATGGATACAATTTTGCTACTCATCCAAGCAGTAGCAACTGAACTTCTTGTCTTGCTTACTGGCTACTTCAAATTCCCTCTGTACTCCTTTTGATCTGTTGTTTGTGTAACAGGACAAAGCAATATCAACTTACCCAGGCAACAGGTACACTCGAACAGGGCAAAGATTTGATAGAAAAACATACTGCCTTTCTTGAAGACTGTCATATTTTAGGGCAAGCTTACATTTTATTTCACTCCAGCATAATTGTAAAGTTACCAGAACAGACATGCAATACATTTCTCCTATTTCACATGCAGTTCCTACCATTCCCAAATGAATAATTCCATTTGATTTTTGATGCAGACTGTAAGAAAGAAGAACATCTCGCTAAAGTTATGAAAACAATCTATTGACACCAGAGCTGTGTAACAAATTTAGAATGGATTTATTCTTACGTTTTTCAAGGCTGACCGAAGTCGGCTTTTAAACTTTTTTTTGAAATCTGTTAAGTCAAAAACTTCCGTTTCTTCCCCTGTTTTTTTTGAAATCTGTTAAGTCAAAAACTTCCATTTCTTCCCCTGTTACAGAAGGAAAAAAGAGAATTGTGTTTACAAGAACTAGTTCAGAGATGTTTTTACAGTTTTGCTGAAACAAAATGAAGCAGCAAAAGTTGAAGTGCCATAGCCTTATATGAAAAGCCATATATTAAATGTGAGCCTCATTATTGTGATATAGAGAAAAGGTTAATATTTAATTAGGAGTTGTAATTTCTAATAATTGCTTGTGAAGTTAATCAAAAGTATTCTAAAAATATGAAAGATATCTCTGTTGAAAAATCCATACTAGACTACAGTTAAACATTAAAGATCTCTACTGAAAAAATCCATGCTAGACTACATTTGTGTTTAAAATGTATGATATGGGGCAGCACTGCAGTAAGTTGCCAAGAACAGTGAGATTACAGCAAGGAAAGACATTTTACCTCTTTTGTTCATCTGGTAAACGCTCCATATTCTTTTGTTTGGGTAGATGTGGTTGTCTAAGAAAAAGAGGAACTGCTCAACAACACAGCGTATTATCAAATGGTAATTAAAGGGACAAATAATTTTACAATACTTCTACGACCAGGTTATTTCAAAAAGATTTCTTCTAGTAACACAATATAATTTATTCAGCATTCTTAAGCTACCGCTCATTGTAAACCTAAAAGCAAAATAGTTTTTTTATTAGAAGAGATAGGAAGATCTTTTTTAATTCAGTTAAGCAACGGGTATCTCAGAGGTTCAATGTTTAAAGAAGGATTTTACCTAAAATGACTGAAAGTCAATCTAAAGTCAAACTAAGAAGTGTAGGCTGTTAAAAAAACCCTTGAGATTTAAACTATTGTATAATCAAGTTGTGAATTAATAGTGGAGTTAGAGTTCCACCCGCAGCATTTGCTGATAATTTTGCTTACGTCCCTCCTTATCGGAGCGCAATATTACTGACTTTAGGGTTCAACACATACTGGAAACAAACATATCTCTCTATATTTATAATTGTATACTAGATGTGGTTTACCATAGTTTACATCTATTTAGACCTCAGAGGAGGCAAACATGCTTTTGTTGATTTTGAGCTTTTGAAACTTTTTTTAGAAAGGTCAGATCCAGTATGATTCATCATCTAAAATGTAATCTTTTTACACCAAATGCAGCTGTATCTCACAAGGGCAATTCCTATGTAATTAAGGGCCTTATCAAGTTACTCAGAAAAAATATAAGGATGTTTGTTTTCATTCATTTTTTACTTACAAATTATGTCAAGGACAGCTGCTTGCTTTATGTCTGCAGAATTTTCCTGGAAAGAAGAATAACAGCGCATGGTGAACTGCAAGTCCAGAATGCTTTGTCACACTGTTGAGTAAGTGAAAAACCTCAGTCCCGGTAGTTTAAATTACATTGTACTGAAGCCCACAGCAGGTACAGTCCCCTCAGAGACACCCCACCTGGTCCCAACGTGCACACAATACAGGTTTGAGAAATCAATAACGAAAGCTATTTCAGCAAGGTTTAAGCGCTCCTGCAGAAGCAGCAAGAATATTGTCCTTATAGTATGATGTACGAGCAATTAGAAGAGAAGATTAATGGGCATTCATGACATTATGAACACTAACTAGTATTTCACTGTCAGGAATTTTAACTTGCTTGGTTCCTCCTTATTTAACCTTTACAGTTTCTTTAAAACCTTTTCATGCTATGATACTACTTGTTACAGATGTTTCAGAAACAAACAATTTTAAAATATAACATTTGATACCTTACAAGAATAACTTCATAGTTTTTTGATTGGTTTGATCTACACCCCATATAACTAATCTTTGAGTATGAAATTCAAAAAGAATGATACAAAAAGCCTATAGATTGGAAAAGATATCAGTAAAACCTGCACCTATCTGGGTTATGATACTCTATATAAAACTCCTAGCACATATAAAGGTACCTGGTACACAAAAATCAGGGTATCTACAGAGGCGACAAGAAAACCTTTTTTGCTTAAAGTATGCAGAACAAAGCAGTTCTGGCCCGCGAAATTTTGCAAAAAAGTCTAAAAAGTCTAAAGATAAGAACTAGTGCTATCCCCATCCATATTAAGTAGATCTAAATTAGCACGATGAAATGAGTAGACATCTCAATCAATGCCTTTATTCTACAGTTTAGAAAACACACGTTTCTTAAAGGTTTAACGCATTAATCTTTTATCTACCTTGTGCAACTTAAGATCTCAAAACGTGTATCAATCCTGCACTCCTATCAATCAGGCATAACTGATGCTATGACAAGCTCAGCTTTACATTTTCCAGACTACAAACTGCTATTTGATGCTGTGTTACAGCCAAAGAAAATTCATTTCATCATAGGAAGGGTTTTTTGATGGTGCTTCGTATGTCAGTGACAGAGACAGTTCCCAAGGGAAAGAAAGGGTTACCTCACAAAGATAAACCACATCCTGAGAAATGTTTTCCTTCATCTGGTGGAAGTTTAGGGTTTTCAGCTGTGCCTCAGAGAGAAAGCCCCATTTCTGTAGCATCGTCTTGATTTCATCCCGCGGGATTTTAAGTACAGTCCGTCGGATGTACTCAGCAACAGTTTCATCCATGACGAAGGCACCTGAAGAGCTGAAAGGTTAAAGGAGTTGAGGCGGAGGCTGAGGAGAGTCGCTCCCTTTTGGAAGGCCTACAAAGCAGTACCTAGGCACCACTAGCAATACATTGGCGTCACTCCGAAGGGTAGCACCACTACCGATTCCAGGGAGCGAGTTAAAACGCTTCCTACGATATTTTTTTCCTCAGTTTCCCCTCACAGACCGAGGCCTGGTGCGAGCTTCTGGAGAGAGATGGGGCGCCAGCCTCACCTGGCACTGCCTCTCTGGTCCGACGGGTGTCCGGGGGGGGTGGTGACTTGAGGCAGCGGGCACTGACGTGAAGAGAACGGCGTAACGGAATGGAGCGCTGAGCCGGTGCCCTACCCGCTCGCCGCGGCAGCAGCCCCGCTCTCCAGCCGCCGCCGCCGCCTTTCTCCTCCCTGCCCGCCCGCCGCGCGCCCCGCCAACCGCCGCCCGCCTTTCGAAGCGCCCAATCAGACTCCACCCGGTGCCCCGGCCGCCCAATCACAAGGCGCCTCCGCCTCCCGCTCCGCCCCGCCGCGCGCCGGCGCCGTGAGGGCGCTTCCCGCCGCTGCCGGCTGCGCTGAGGCGGCTTCCGGTGGGGCCTGCCCCGGTCAACTCCGTCTCTTCCCTGCCCGGCGCGGCCGGTGGATCGCGCTCAGTACCGGTCGTGCCTGGCTGAGCTCGTCCTCTGGGGACTGGAGTAAGTGTGAGGATGGCTGTGAGGGGAGGCTTTGGCCAGTCTCGAGCGGGCCGCGTCGTTGCTCTCTAGCCCCAAAGGAAAAGAGGGGCCTGTGGGGAGGTGCCTTCCCCGCCTCTCGCCCTCCCGGCCTCGCTGCCTGGCTTTGGGAGAGCCGTGTCCTGCCCTGCCTGAGATCGGGACCCTCTGCTCGCCTCACCTCCTCCTTCAGGGCTCAAGGAAGGCTTTTAAAAGAGCTGTTATGAGTGGGAACCTGGGGCTCTCCGTTCGTTGTGACTGCCGTAAGCTTGCTTCTCTTGTGTCTCCCACCGCTGTTTTAAGGACTCCTGGGAGCACTGCGGAACTACAGAGTGAAAACAGTGTGGGTTAGTTCGGTGGGCCTCCTCTGCCATAACCGTTGATAACAGTGTAGCAGCCCCTTTCACCTGACAGCAAAGCTGTGTTATGCTAACAGTATTTACTTCTGCCAAGTGCTCTGTGCCTTCCATGAGGGGTCTTGCTGCTCAAGGGATGAGGTCCTGTCATCCCCCACGAGGGGAGTGTGATCCTCTTGATCCCCTTCTCTCAGAAGGGGAAAAGCAGTTCTACAGTAAGCAAGAAAATTGTGCTAGCAGTACTACATTTATAGTGTTCTTATCTGCTAGATCAGAAAATAAATGCAATAGTAATGAAGCGAAATCTGGTGGATGCAGCTGAAGTACAAGGGCAACTTGCAGGGCAGGAATTTGGTGACAGCACCTCATCTTCAGCATGGTTTACTTCTTATACTGGCTGGGTCTTGTCATTCTTGACTGTATATCCTCATCTTTTTAGATACAGCAGGGATAGAAAGAGATTGCTTCAGTAATCTTTTGTAATATAGTGCTGTATTGTGCAGTGTCACTTGCATATTATAATAAAAATATTCCACTAATTGTCCTGTAACTGTACTGACCTTTGTTGTATGAATACAACCTTAAATAATTGCCAGGTGATGAAAATACCTTGTGCTTTACTCAATCATTTATTTCAGCCGAAATAAAATGAGAAATTACTTGTTATTCAAGTTGGTGTTCAACTTGCTGTATTCAGTAGGACTAATACCTTTTTAACTTGCTTTACTAAGTATGAAATCAGGTATGATATCATTTTATCAGATACTTATTCCTAAAAGTAGCCTGTGAGTACTCATTCTGCTGATGTGTTGGCAGAAAGCGGTCACACAGAGAGACAGTTAAAATCAGTATGAATCTTATTTATCAGAGGTTTGTTATTATTTAGGTCTAGGGAAAGTAAATGCAATCTACAGACTATAAAAACATTGTAAAAATAGGCATAATCTCCTCCCCTCCGTTTTGCGTTTCCTTGCTATTTATAAGTCTTTATGGATATGTATCTAATTTATCCCCCCTCCCATTCTAATATGTAATATTGAAAAACTAGTGCATCGTTTTGAAGACTGAAATTTAAGAGGTTGTGACTGATTTTTATCAGATTTAGCTCAACTTGGTTTATTATAAACTGAAGGTGTCTGGCTGAATTTCTTGGAAACGTGAGTGTTAGGGTTCATTCTCAGTGTGTCTAATGACAACCTAAAGGATAACAGCATCAAATGATAATGTAATGTCCTGATCAGGAAGATGTTAGCCATGTTACTGAAAGCTAGAAACAGAGTCCTTAGTTCTGAGTTCCCTAGGGTTTTGAAATGCTATTTATCAATTGATTTCTTATTTCACTGAATGACCAATCTCCTAAGTATTCTAAGCTGTTCTCATCAAAAATATTTATAAATTGTGTGTTAAAGATAATACTAGGAATGCAAAAGTTCTGCTGAAGTGATGTGAATGATACCTTCAGGTAACACCAACCAGTTAGGTGTGGAGCTGAATCCTTTTTTATGCTAAAACTTTGTATAATCTTACAGAAAACGGCTGTGACTTGAGCAAACAATGAGCTGGTTGGTTTGCAAGTATTTTGCTCCAAAGCCAAACAGAACAATGCTGTATAACTGAGAAACCCAAACTGTCTGGTCTTCCTCAAATTAGATAGTGAAATGAAGTGCAAAAGTAAATGTTGCACATGGTGAGTGATACAGTGGCTTTATAGGAATTTGCAGATCTGTTCAACCGTCCCTCCGCTCTTAGTACGTGTTCTCATTTGCATGGTCATGCTGCCGCCTTGTGGGTGTTATTTGAGTGCTTGCAGCAAATGCGTGTGTTTTGCACATTACTATTAAATATTTAATGTATTGCACAATTGGTATAGATCAGCTTTTAGATTGAGGATGAGTATCATTTCTTGTTAACTTACCTGCAGATTCCTCTTAGGAAATCTTTAGCAATTTGATATGCTAAGTGTCCAGGAATGTTTATGCACAGAATTATCTTGTAAGTATTATTTTTCTAAACAAAAATGCAAGTGTTGAAAATTAAGTATCCTTGTCAGAGACTTCCTAAGTTTAGGTTTTTATTTTTTTTTTTTTTTTTTTTTTTTTTTTTTAATTTAATCTGATTTATGGTGGAAACCCTAGGACAGCGTAGATTCCCTGAAGGACAGTGTAGATTTAGAAACTGGTTAAGGAAGTTGAAATATCAGTCCTCTTTACCCATGTCTTCTACCTTCAAAGGCTAATAGTTTGTAGAAATTTGAAGTTAGTTCTTAAGGCATTTCAAGCAAATCATTTAGATACGTATGTAGTGTAATTTTTAACAAGGAAGGAAAAACTGCAGAATTCAAAGTCTCATATAAAAAACATTAAAGGGCAGACCGTTTTTGTGCAATCCAGTGAAATATGTCAGTGCCTTAATGTAAAGAGTTCATCTAAATACTTCTATCCAAATACTCACTTCAGATATTAATGTTTGCTTAGCATTTTGCAGTCCATTTTCCTCCTAAAGCAATTCCTGTATTTGCTTAATATTGTTCTACTTTACAACAGTAAACGGTATTTCTTTTACAACAATTGTATATTTACCTTGACATTCTTTATCCAGCATTTCTCTTTGTAGTTTTCTCAGAGCAATTTACATTGCTTATCCCCATTTTTTTCCTGTGATTTTTCTTCCCCTAGTATTTTTTCATACTCAGATTCCCTGTGAGCTACCGCATGCAAATTTTCTATATAAAATTCTTTCAATGTGGACTTAAATTCTGGTAAGATGGCAACTTGCTATCTTCATTTTAGGTTAGAATATTATATTTAAAAGATTTAAAAATTTAAAAGAAGCTAAGGAAACAAATAGCTCATCCTGTCCTTTTTTTCATACATGTTTTTGTTACTGTTTTGTCAGAGTCAATCCCCTCCAGCAAAAATATTTAGGTTTCTCTGATTGTTTATAGATGATGGTCTAATCTGACACTCCTAAACATAAATATAATGTTGAGCGCTGATAACACTGTTCAGTCATGAATTTCAAAAGTACTTAAAGGCTCCAGTTAAGTCTTCGGTGACCACTGTAAGATGTTTTGTTACTTTAATCCATCAGAGCCTATGTGAGCTAGTACCATATCTGGTAATGGAACTTGAAAGATTTTAATATTCAGTGTTATTTGCAAATGAATTTCAGGAGTACTGATCCATGAACTGATGTGACAGTTAGGCCCTCTGATTTGGAGTCATGTGTCCTGCAAGAGGTGCCATTGGAAAATTCATTTGTGGTGTTGGAAGGCTTTTAATTGATGGGATATACTGTCACCTATCTGGTTTTATCCATTTTATCTGTGAGGAATTTTGTAAACAATGGCAGTGATTACTAATCTTAGTTTAGAAAGAACAAATCTTTCCTTGAATTGCTCTCCTTGATTTCCTGGCCTGTGCTGATGTGCACGCTGCCTGTTTGACTAGAGCACTAGCCCTGCTGTCTCCCGAGACAGCCAGCTCCGGTGACAGTTTTAGGAAGAGCGGTCGGAGGCTGAATGATGGAGAGATTTAATAATCAGCTGGGTTCACACATGTTAAAGTAACGTGCAGTCATTGAGCAGGTCATCCTCTCAAGGGAATGCTAACTCTAGTGCTATAAAAAAAAATATCTACTGATAAATTTAAAACATATTGACTTTGTGTGGCATGCAATCAAAAGCTGGTGGCAATAACACAGCAGGGTTCTTAATCACTTTGCTGTTACAGTCGTGCTCCTGCTGTCATATTTCTAAAGGTTCATTTGTTAATTTGTTGAATGGAATGCTTAAGCAACTTGTACGGGTTCCAACTTCTTGTGTGCTAAGAGTATATGTAGTGTAATATTAGACTTCCAGATAGTATGGGGGAGATTTTTGAAAGAAATTACTACATGTGTTTACAACACAATGTGGAACATATTCTCGTGGGTCTCAAGAGGCTTTTAAATCTGTTTGGATTTTTAAAATTTGTTTGCTTATGGGAATGTAACACTTGTTAAACTCAACACGTGATGGGAAATATTGGGTAAATTAGTGTACATACCTCTTCAAGCCAAATATATTACTTGAGTGTTCTAGGAAGAGCAGTAGATTATAGCTGCCAGCAGTGCACCTGAATATTGGGATTTTGCAATTGTAAAACCTGACCACTGCCTACTATTATTTAGCTTGTTGATTTAGCTGGAGTGTTAAAACAGTGATGGCTGTTGAGTACAAGTTGTAGCAGTATTTGCCTGATGTAGTGCAGCTACAAAGGTGATCTCTTTGAGAGGAGAGGGAACATGAAATACTAAGTAAACAACCAAAAAAAGCATCTTTCTAATTCAGTAGCAGTATGGGTCATACAAGCAGAATTTTGTCAAGGTGAGCCCATTTGTCCTGGTATGAACTGGACTTTTCCTCTTCCCTCTCTGCTAAATAATCTTCCACAACAAAGATGTCATCTTATTTCAGCCACTATCATATGACGCTTTCATCCCCTTCAACAAAAGATTTTGAAAATTACTTAAGGGGAGATATATATATATTTTAATGGGAGGTAACACAAAAATTTATTTCTAGAATAAAGTTTGCTGCTGTCCCACAGAACCCCTCAGAGAAGGCCCTGAGGGTCTTGGTTGAGGTGAATTTAAACATGATTTAGCAGTGCAGCCTTGCGGCAGGAAAGGCTCATGCCATACTGGGTCGCGTTAGAAGGTCAAGGGAAATAATTATTATTCCCCTCTCCTTGGCAGTCCTGAGGCCACATCTGAAATACTGTGTTCATCTCCGGGTCCCGCAGGCCAACAGAGGTGATAACAAACCTGAGCCCAGCAAAGGGGAAGCTGAGAGGGTCAGGAAGGTGGAAGAGCTGGCGGAGGCGGCAAGGTTAAAGGAGTTGGGCTGCTTTAGCGTTCAAAAGAAAAGACTCAAGGGAAACCTAAATGCTATCTTCCACTCTCTGAAGGAGTGAGGGAGTCATGTAGAAGACAGATCCAGATGCTTTTCAGAGTAGCACAGTGAAAAGGCAAGAGACACCAGTGTGAAGTTGTAGGATGGGACATTCCAATTGGGTACAATTAAAAAAACAAAATTACTGTTTTGATGAAGTGCTGGTTTTTAAAGCATCACCAGTGCTTTGGATCAGGATTTTTTTAAAAGCATAGATAACTAAAAAAAGATGTCAGTTCTCAGAGTGCTGTAATGAAATATCATTGTGCTTCCTGTTCTGATCCATCTTTGTAGAAGGTAGAGTGAAAATTACATATACTTAGCTTTTTTAAAGCTAGAGAGAAAAAAAAAAAACTGATGTAGGAAAGTGAAAAGATAATCTGCAATTCAAGAAAGATTAATGCTACTAGAGAGTCCCTGAAAATTAAAATCCCAAATGTGTGCTTATGTCCGTGGCAGCAAAGGATATAAACTTGTATTTAACTTTTAACATTTGGGCTATGTAGAAGAAGAGACGTGCTGGTTTTAATTACTTTAACTGTGTAATATAAATTATATCTATTAAGCTGCATTTTGATCTAAAATATCACTATGTGATCTTAAGTGGTTAACTCAAAACTCTTTAGTGATACTTTTGTATTTTAATGTTGGCAGGTGGAAGTTTTCTCAGATTCTTGTCCTTGTACTACTAAAATTATCGCTAACTAAAGATGCATCCAGACCTGTCTCCTCATCTGCACACTGAAGAATGTAACCTAATTATCAGTCTGCTCAAGAAGTGTCACAAGGAGGTAAGGAGTTTTGAGCAGAGAAAAGAGTGGGTGGGTTGGGGAAACGATTGTCAGATAAATTAGTGAGAATATTATATGATCATAGAGAGAAAAGCCTCCTCTAGGCAGAACAGCCATGAAACGTAGCTGGTACGTTTTCACTGAAGAGGTATCTGACAACTGGAAAATTTTGCCAGTGATTTCATTAGGAAATAAAACATGCCTTAAAATTTCCTGTGCTACACCTTGGCAAGTACGGACCTATTTTAAGAATTGAAATCATTTCTGCACCTTTTAGTACTGCATGCACCTCAAAAAACAATTATAAAAGCAACTTCAAAGGCCACCTTTTTGTACGCTTGCAGCATTTCCATATTCCAGCTGCCCACTGGGCAGATGCTTCAGTCTGTTTATAAGCAGATGTGGTGAGGGGGATCCAGATGTGCAGGATGCCTTACATTCAGTGCTTGGAGAGCTAAGTGCCAATTACTGTTTGACTTCCATCTACTTAACAGGCACCTACAGGTATAAAATGCCAAACAGACTTCAGGCTTCTCAAGACTCTTCATTGCTTCAAGAAGATATATTCTTCATGTCACTTGTTTAAAAGTCTTTTTTTTTTTTTTTTTTTTTTTTGTTTGCTCTTGCTCATTTAGTACAGGTTGGCTCTTCTATTATGTTTTTTAAATGGAACTGTATTCTGAAGGTGCAAGTTTTTCTCCTTTGTGTAGTTTTAAGAAAGCTATTGAGAAGAGATAGAACCATTTAAGGTTACTTATGTTATCTTTTACTTTGTCCAGGCAACATGACTTCTTAGTGTATTACTGGATGGCTGTTTTCGTTTCTGGGACACTGAATTCAGTTTACCTTCCAGTTTT